>NC_048577.1:39079966-39452466 GCF_013265735.2 Oncorhynchus mykiss | reverse complement strand
TGTGGAGATGGGAGAACCTTCCAGAAGGACAACCATCTCTGCAGCATTCCACCAATCAGGCTTTTATGTTAGAGTGGCCAGATGGAAGCAACTCCTCTGTAAAAGGCACATGACAGCCAGCGTGGAGTTTATCAAAAGGCACCTAAAGACTCTCAGACCTGAGAAACAAGATTCTCTCGACTGATGAAACTAGGATTAAACTCTTTGGCCTGAATGCCAAGCATCACGTCAGGACGAAACCTGACACCAACACTACGGTGAAGCATGGTGCTGGCAACATCATGTTGTGGGGATGTTTTTCACCGGCAGGGACTGGGAGACTAGTCAGGATCGAGGGAAAGATGAACGAGCAAAGTACAGAGAGATTGTTGATGAAAACCTGCTCCAGAGTGCTCAGGACCTCAGACTGGGGCAAAGGTTTACCTTCCAACAGGACAACAATCCTAAGCATACAGCAAATACAACACAGGAGTGACTTCGGGACAAGTCTCTGAACATCCTTGAGTGGCCCAGCCAGAACACAGACTTGAACCCAATCAAACTTCTCTGGAGAGACCTGACAATAGTTGTACAGCAATGCTCCCCATCCAAATTGACAGAGCTTGACTTTCTCCCAGAGAAGAATGTGAGAAACTCCCAAAATACAGGTCTACCAAGCTTGTAGTGTCATATCAATGCCACTTCAGATAATGTTTACACACCCTACATTACTCATCTCATATGTATATACTGTACTCTATACCATCTCCTGCATCTTGCCATCCTGATGTAATGTATCACTAGCCACTTTAAACAATGCCACTTCATATAATGTTTACATGCCCTACATTACTCATCTCATATGTATATACTGTACTCTATACCATCCCACTGCATCTTGCCTATGCCGTTCTATATCATCAACTCATTCATATATTTTTTTTATGTACATATTCTTATTCATTCCTTTACACTTGTGTGCATAATGTAATTGTTATGAAATTGTTAGGTTAGATTACTCGTTGTATATTACTGCATTGTCGGAACTAGAAGCACAAGCATTTCGCTAAAATCGCATTAACATCTGCTAACCATGTGTATGTGACAAATACAATTTGATTTGATATCAAGAAGACTCAAGGCTGTAATAACTGCCAAAGGTGCTTCAAAAAAGTACTGAGTAAAAGGTCTGAATACTTATGAAAATGTAATATTTCAGTGTGTTTTATAAATTAACAAAAAAATATAAAATGTCTAAAACCTGTTTTTACTTTGGGAATCTTGATGAGTGAAAAAAAATGATTTAATCCATTTTAGAATAAGGCTGTAACGTAACAGAATGTGAAAAAAGGTCATTGGGGCTGAATACTTTCCGAATATAACATACATACAGCACCAGTCAATATTTTGGACACACCTACTCATTCAAGGGTTTCTCTTTATTTGTACTATTTTCTACATTGTAGAATAATAGTGAAGACATCACAACTATTTAATACCACATATGGAATCATGTAGTAACCAAAAAAGTGTCAAACAGAGTAGCCACCCTTTGCCTAGATGACAGCTTTGCACACTCTTGGAATTCTCTCAACCAGCTTCATGAGGTAGTCACCTGAATTCATTTCAATTAACAGTTCGCCTTGTTAAAAGTTCATTTGTGGAATTTCTTTCCTTCTTAATGCGTTTGAGCAAATCAGTTGTGAACAAGGTAGGGTTGGTAAACAGAAGACAGCCCTATTTGGTAAAATACCAAGTCCATATTATGGCAAGAATAGCTCAAATATGCAAAGAGAAACTACAATCCATCATTACTTTAAGACATAAAGGTCAGTTTATCAATCTGGAAAATTTCTAGAACTTTAAAAGTTCAGTCGCAAAAAAACATGATGAAACTGGCTCTCATGAGGACCGCCACAGGAAAGGAAGACCCAGAGATACCTTTGCTGCAGAGGATAAGTTCATTAGAGTTACCAGCTTCAGAAATTTCAGCCCAAATAAATGCTTCACAGAGTTCAAGAAAACAGACACATCTCAACATCAACTGTTCACAGGAGACTGCATGAATCAGGCCTTCATGAAACCACTACTGAAGGACACAAATAATAATAAGAGATTTGCTTTGGCAAAGAAACACGAGCAATGGACATTAGACCGGTGGAAATCTGTCCTTTGGTCTGGTGAGTCCATTTTTTTCGATTTTTGGTTCCAACCACTGTGTCTTTGTGAGATGCAGAGTGGGGGAAAGATGATTTCCATATGTGTGGTTCCCACCGTGAAGCATGGAGGAGGAAGTGTGATGATGTGGGGGTGCTTTGCTGTTGACATTGTCTGTCATTTATTTTGAATTCAAGGCACACTTAACCAGTATGGCTACAACAGTATTCTGCTGCAACATGGCATCCCATCTGGTTTGCACTAAGTAAGACTGTAATTTGTTTTTCAACAGGACAATGACCCAAAACACACCTTCAGGATGTGTAGGGCTATGTGACCAAGAAGAGTGATGGAGTGCCTGGTCAGATGACCTGGCCTCCACAATCACCTGACCTCAACCCAATTGCGATGGTTTGGGATGAGTTGGACCGCAGAGTGAAGGAAAAGCAGCCAACAGGTGCTTAGCATATGTGGGAACTCCTTCAAGACGGTTGGAAAATCATTTCAGATGAAGCTGGTTGACAGAATGCCAAGAGTGTGCTAAGCTGTCATCAAGGCGAAGGGTGGCTACTTGAAGAATCAAAAATATGTTTTGATTTGTGTCCAAACGTTGACTGGTTCTATGCATATAAACTCAGCAAAAAATGAAACCTCCTCTCACGGTCAACTGCATTTATTTTCAGCAAACTTAACATATGTAAATATTTGTATGAACATAACAAGGTTCAACAACTGAGACATAAACTGAACAAGTTCCACAAACATTTGACTAACAGAAATTGAATAATGTGTCCCTGAACAAAGGGTAAAAATCTAAAGTAGTACTGCAATGCATCTCCTCCTCATGGACTGCACAAGATTTGCCAGTTCTCGCTGTGAGATGTTACCCCACTCTTCCACCAAGGGAACTGCAAGTTCCCAGACATTTCTGGGGGGAATGGCCTTAGCCCTCACCCTCCGATCCAAACAGGTCCCAGGCGTGCTCAATGGGATTGAGATCCCGGCTCTTCGCTGACAATGGCAGAACACTGACATTCCAGTCTTGCAGGAAATCACGCACAGAACGAGCAGTATGCCTGGTGGCATTGTCATGCTGGAGGGTCATGTGAGGATGAGCCTGCAGGAAGGGTGCCACATGAGGGAGGAGGATGTCTTCCCTGTAACACACAGCATTGAGCTTGCCTGCAATGACAACAAGCTCAGTCCAATGATGCTGTGACACACCCCCACAGACTATGACGGACCCTCCACCTCCAAATTGAGTACAGGCCTCGGTGTAACGCTCAGTCCTTCGAAGATATACGCAAATCCGACCATCACACCTTGTGAGACAAAACCACGACTCGTCAGTGAAGATAACTTTTTGCCAGTCCTGTCTGGTCCAGCGATGGTGGGTTTGTACCCATAGACAACGTTGTTGCCGGTGATGTCTGGTGAGGACCTGCCTTACAGGCCCTCAGTCCAGCCTCCCTCAGCCTACCGCGGACAGTTTGAGCATTGATGGAGGGATTGTGCATTCCTGGTGTAACTCGGCCAGTTGTTATTGACATCCTATACACCGCAGGTGTGATGTTCGGATGTACTGATCCTGTGCAAGTGTTGTTACACATGGTCTGTCACTGCGAGGATGATCAGCTGTCCGTCCTGTCTCTCTGTAGCGCTGTCTTAGGCGTCTCACAGTATGGACATTGCAATTTATTGCCCTGGCCACGTCTGCAGTCCTCTTGCCTCCTTGCAGCATGCCTAAGGCACGTTCACGCAGATGAGCAGGGACCCTGGGCATAATTCTTTTGGTGTGTTTCAGGGTCAGTAGAAAGGCCTCTTTAGTGTCCTAAGTTTTCATAACTGTGACCTTACTTGCCTACCGTCTGTAAGCTGTTGGTGTCTTAACAAATGTTCCACATGCGCATGTTCATTAATTGCTTATGGTTCATTGAACAAGCATGGGAAACAGTGTATAAACCTTTCACAATGAAGATCTGTGAAGTTATTTGGATTTTTACTAATTACCTTTGAAAGACAGGGTCCTGAAAAAGGGACATTTCTTTTTTTTCTGAGTAAATATATATATATATATATATAGATAGATAGATAGATAGATAGATAGATAGATATGTTCTCTGTCATACTACTTAGCAATTTTATGAAGTTTGCTTTAGCTAGCCTAGAGAGGTTCCCAACCTCCCAACCTCATAACTAGCTACCAAGAAGCAATTTCAGGCTATACCACTGTTTTTACTCGTGCCGCCATCTTGGTTGTTGAAAAAAATGTATATTTCCTTGTTTGTTTGTTCCCCCCCCCATACATTTTCCTCGTGAGTTGGGAGTATTGAAATAGATTTTCCATGTGTCCTTATTCTCCTTTTTAAGCTTGTCTAACTAGCTAGCTTGTCTAACTATCTTAGCTGGCATGTGTCATGACTGTCCTTTGAGGATCACAATGGGTCAGATCAGACTGGTTGGGGGGTGACAGTAACAAGCCCTCTCTCTCTCTCCCACAGAGGGGAGAGGGGGAGCTTCTGGATGGTCCACCGTTCACACCCTGTTGTAAATTAGAAGAGAGGGATAGTTTCTCTCTTTACCCTCCAGTATTGGCTAAAGCAATGTCCTTTCTCTCCTGGGAGTTTTGTCCGCCCAAAACCCTGATGTCCAAAAAGTGGATTATGGAACAATAATCACTGGTACAGCTGATTAGCGTTCTTAATTCAGATATTGAGGAAAGTGAATCTAAGAGGGACCATCATACTATGGTTCAAACCATCCCACCATCCCATATGAGTCTCAGATCACCGTACTGTATGTTCATAATCTCATCACCGAGGGGAACCGTCGACCCGGCTGGTTAACCGTCACCCTAGGAGCATTGTCCAGAGTGAACAGAAGTAAGAAGATGGAAAAGGAGGGACCCCCCCTCCTTTTGGACAATCAGAGCCTTACAAGCGTGCCGCTGAAAGGCCAAACCAACATTCTTCCAAAGGAGGGCTAGTTCCTACAGAGAATCGGCACACGTAAATACATTCATGATTTCTTACACCAAACGAACGGCAGTTTGTGTGCAAAGCATATGATTAATGTGAGAATAGTCCTAAAATGTATCCACGATAAGTTTCCCATTTTCTCAATCTCTCTCTTTTCCCACCTCTCCATCTGTGTAATAAGCTGTCATATGGTCAGTCCGCTAGGGACTTTCTTCTCATGTATTAATGTCACAATCGTCATAATGACTGGACCAAGATGCAGCCGTGGTATGTTTCCATCCTTTATTTTGGAATAGAAAACAACAAAGCGAACAAATGAAACGTGAAGCTAATAATAATGCTCACAGGCAACTATGCATAGACATAGGCAAGATCCCACAAAAAACAATGGGGAAATGGCTACCTAAATACGATCTGATTGGGATCAGAGACAACGATAAACAGCTGCCTCTGATTGGGAATTATACCAGGCCAACAGAGATTAACAGGCTCTCTATGGTCAGGGCGTGACAGTACCCCCCCCCCCCCCCCCCCCCCCCAAAAGTGTGGACCCCGACTGCAAAACCTGACTCAATAGGGGAGGTTCAGGGTGGGCATCTACTGACTGTAGACTGTAGACTGTCTCTGGAGGTTCCGGACTGTAGATCGTCTTTGGCGGCTCCGGACTGTGGACTTGTCGTTGGAGGTTCCGGAATGTGGACCGTCATTGGAGGTTCCGGATTGTGAAACGTCGCCGGAAGCTCTGGACTGGGAACTGTCGCCGGAAGCTCTAGACTGGGAACTGTCGTGGAAGTTTGGTGCGTGGGGCTGGCACTGGTGGTACCGGGCTGATGAAATGCACCTCAGGGAAAGTGCGGGGAGGAGGCACAGGACGTACTGGACTGTGGATGCGCACTGGAGGCCTGATGCGTGGTGCCGGTACAGGTGGCACCGGGCTGGTGACACTCACCTCAGTGCGAGGAGCAGGAACAGGACGGACCTGACTGAGGACACACACTTGAGGGAGAGTGCAAGGAGCAGGAACAGGACGCACCAGACTGGGAAAGCGCACATGAGGGAGAGTGCGAGGAGCAGGCACAGGATGTACCGGGCTGTGGAGATGTACTGGAGACCTGGTGCGTATAGCCGGCATCGATGGTACCGGAACTTTAACACACTTCCCACGGCAAGTGCGAGGAGCTGGCACAGGACGTACTGACCTTGTACTGACCTCACCTTCTGGATGATAACGGGGTGAACAGGCAGTGGCTCAGGTGGTTGTTGTCCTTGATTATCTATTTGGCCTTCTTATGACATCGGATGCAGTAGGTGTCCTGGAAGGCAGGTAGTTTGCCCCCGGTGATGTGTTGCGCAGACAGCACTACCCTCTGGAGATCCTTGCGGTTTATGGCGATGCAGTTGCCGTACCAGGCTGTGATACAGCCCAACAGGATGCTCTCGATTGTGCATCTGTAAAAGTTTGTGAGTGTTTTAGGTGACAAGCCCGATTTCGTCTGCCTCCTGAGGTTGAAGAGGCGCTGTTGTGCATTCTTCACCATGCTGTCTGTGTGGGTGGACCATTTCAGTTTGTCCATGATGTGTACGCCAAGGATCTTGAAACTTTCCACCTTCTCCACTACTGTCCCATCAATGTGGATGGGCTGCTCCCTCAGCATTCTTACATAGGTATTCCTCTTGTCCAGATTGGATAGGGCAGTGTGCAGTGTGATGGCGATCGCATCGTCAGTGGACCTATTGGGGCGGTGAGCAAATATGAGTGGGTCTAGGGTATCAGGTAGGGTGGAGGTGATATGATCCTTGACTAGTCTCTCAAAGCACTTCATGATGACAGAAATGAGTCATTTAGTTCAGTTACCTTAGCTTTCTTGGGAACAGGAACAATGGTGGCCATCTTGAAGCATGTGGGGACAACAGACTGGGATAGGGATTGATTGAATATGTCTGTAAACACACCAGCCAGCTAGTCTGCGCATGCTCTGAGGGCGTTGCTAGGGATGCCTTCTGGGCCTTGCGAGGGTTAACACGTTTATATGTTTTACTCACATTGGCCACATAGAAGGAGAGCCCACAGGCTTTGGTAGCGGGCAGTATCAGGGCACTGTATTGTCATCAAAGCGAGCAAAGAAATTGTTCATTTGTCTGGGAGCAAAACGTTGATGTCTGCGACGGTGCTGGTTTTCTTTTTGTAATCCGTGATTGACTGTAGACCCGGCCACATACGTCTCATGTTTGAGCCGTTGAATTGCGACTCTACTTTGTCTCTATACTGATGCTTTTCTTGTTTGATTGCCTTGTGGAGGGAATAGCTGCACTGTTTGTATTCGGTTCGCACTTTCAGTTTTGCACAAATGCTGCCATCAATCCACGGTTTCTGGTTAGGAAAGGTTAATATTCACAGTGGGTACGACATCTCTGATACTCTTGCTAATAAACTCGCTCACCGAGTCAGCATATACATCAATGTTATTGTCTGAGGCTATCCGGATCATATCCCAGTCCACGTGATCGAAGCAATCTTGAAGCGTTGATTCCGATTGGTCAGACCAGCATTCTATAGACCTGAGCATGGGCATTTCCTGTTTTAGTTTCTGTCTATAAGCTGGGAGCAACAAAATGGAGTCGTGGTCAGATTTGCTGATGGCAGAGAGGGGGAGGGATTTTGTATGCATCGCGTAAGTTAGAGTAGCAATGATCCAGAATGCTACCAGCTCGTGTCACAAATTCAATATGCTGATAGAATTTAAGAAGAAGAAGTCTTGTTCTCAGGTTAGCTTTGTTAAAAATCCAAGCCACAATAAAGGCAGCCTCAAGATGTATGGTTTCCAGTTAACATAGAGTCCAGTGAAGTTCTTTCAGGACCGACGAGGTATCTGCTTGGGGGATAGACACGGCTGTGACTTTAATCTAAGATAATTCTCTTGATCGATAATGCGGTCGACATTTGATTGTAAGGAATTCTAGGTCAGGTGAACAAAAGGACTTGAGTTCCTGTATGTTGTTGTGATTACACCATGAGTCGTTAATCATAAGGCATACACCCCTGCCCTTCTTCTTACCAGAGAGGATTGTTTCTGTCTGCGCGATGCATGAAGAAACCGGGTGGCTATACCGACTCTGACAACATATCCCGAATGAGCCATGTTTCCGTGAAACAGAGAATGTTACAATCTCTGATGTCTCTCTGGAAGGCAACTCGTGCCCTAATTTCATCCATCTTCTTATCTAGAGATTGGACATTGGCGAGTAATATGCTCGGAAGCAGTGGATGGTGTGCTTGCCTTCTGAGTCTGACCAGTAGGCCACTCCGTCTGTCTGCCTCTCCTGTGGCAACCGTGTTGTTTTGGGTCGGCCTCTGGGATAAGATCCCATGTCCAGGGTGGAGGTCCGAACAAAGTATCCACTTCGGGAAAGACATATGTCCTGGTCGTAATGTTGGTAAGTTGACATCGCTTTTATATCCAAAAGCTCTTCCCAGTTGTATGTAATAAAACTTGAGATTTTCTGGGCTAACAACGTAAGAAATAATACATAACTATGCAGATATTAGTTTTTTTTTCTAACGCTTCGAACACACCGACTGCGTCATTGCATCACTGCTGCATAACATTTTGCGCAGCTAGGCAACTATACTGATACAGGTATCTTTTGCAGATGGTCACATGTGGTTGGACACATTGAGGAGAGAATAATTTTCGCAGTATCCTCAAAACCGTGTCTTTTTGACACAACTGCTGACAGCAACAGGGACATAAACACAAAAAAATGCTGCTTGGAGACAAGTGTCCACGATAGTAGGATTGCCAGGTCAGTTTAGTAGTGAGCTTGTGCTAGATGTGGCTAGTTAACGTTATCTAGCTAGCTAACCTAGCTTGCTAACCTAGACAATGAGGTGTGTGTGTGTGAAAGAAATAGTCATTTAAATTATGATATTACTATATCCCTGATAATTTGGTCAGATAACCGTGTGTGTCTGTGTCTGTGTGTACAGTAGGTGATATTTTCATCATAGCTATCTAATAACTATAGTTATGCTAGGTAATGGTTTGGCTTATCATGTTCATGTCTATGTAGAAGAAGATTTTAGGAGGAAGTGGAGAGGACTCTGGGACAGGTATCAGAGAGAAAGAAGGGCAGAGAAAGAGAAGAAGAGGTCTGGGTCAGCAGCTTCAGGCCAGCAACCTTGGCGCTTCTGCTACATCCAGAAGATCCATTTATTGTGCCTATGGCAACGAGTGTCAATTTTACAGCCAGACCCTCTACTACGTCATCCACAAGTGTTGTCCCCACCGGTGCATCAAGACCCTCAACGTCATCTACAAGTGTGACCATCGCCTCCACCGGTGTAGCGAGACCCTCTACAACATCTACATCATCCACAAGTATGACCACCACCGGTGCAACGAGACCCTCTACAACATCTACATCATCCACAAGTATGACCACCACCGATGCAGCGAGACCCTCTACAACATCTACATCATCCACAAGTATGACCACCACCGATGCAGCGAGACCCTCTACAACATCTACATCCTCCACAAGTATGACCACCACCGATGCAGCGAGACCCTCTACAACATCTACATCATCCACAAGTATGACCACCACCGATGCAGCGAGACCCTCTACAACATCTACATCATCCACAAGTATGACCACCACCGATGCAGCGAGACCCTCTACAACATCTACATCATCCACAAGTATGACCACCACCGATGCAGCGAGACCCTCTACAACATCTACATCATCCACAAGTATGACCACCACCGATGCAGCGAGACCCTCTACAACATCTACATCATCCACAAGTATGACCACCACCGATGCAGCGAGACCCTCTACAACATCTACATCATCCACAAGTATGACCTCCACCGATGCAGCGAGACCCTCTACAACATCTACATCATCCACAAGTATGACCACCACCGATGCAGCGAGACCCTCTACAACATCTACATCATCCACAAGTATGACCACCACTGATGCAGCGAGACCCTCTACAACATCTACATCATCCACAAATATGACCTCCACCGGTGCAGCAAGACCCTCTACAACATCTACATCATCCACATGTATGACCACCACCGGTGCAGACATGGAAGATGATGAAATGGAGAAAGCACCTCTGGATCTAGGACCAGATTATTATGAACCTCACGGAAGTGACCACTGAGGACCTCGTTGAACCGGATGTGGCCGTGGAGACAAACGAGGAGAGAAACAGAGAGAGAAACGAAGAGGAACAACGTCACAACAGGCGTCATCGGAGGTACCAGCCCCCAGATCCACTCAACTCATTTCAGCAGAGGCTCCTCCAAGCCGTCAAGAGGGTTGCAGCCCAACCTGATGCGCATAAGAAGGAGGATGAAGAGAAATCTCACCTTTTATGGTGTTCTATTATGTTAAGCTTGTATGTGTTGTTTTTCTCTTCCCTTCCAGAGATGGAGTCAATTTAGCCGACCAGCTCACAGGAAGGACAGGAAGAGGAGAGGAGTTGTCTGGTTGTTGTCTGGTTGTTGTTGTCTGGTTGTTTTGACCTCCCTTATTGTACCTTTCTTTTCACACACGTCAGTTCAGTTTTTAAATTCAGTCAATTCATAAAGTAATTTGTTTAGAAAGTCTTAGGATAGCATTCATTATTACTGTTACATCAATTTCTGAATGACAGAATTGAAACTCATACACCGGAGAATTCACAGATGCTCTTGTTGGTCTCTTACGAGACTAAAGGTGAATATATTTATTTAATTTAAAACCACTTGAAAACCAGGGTGTTGAAACTTTTTGTGAAGTTATGTTCCATCGACTGGTCCATGACGTCCAGGGTCCATTTGTTTGTTTAGCTGTGTTATGGCTACATATTATTATTTTTTTTTTCAGAGACACACACACACACACACACACACACACACACACACACACACACACACACACACACACCTCTCCTCTCTGTACCTCAGATCTCCAGTGCCCCTGCCCTCTCTCTTTATGGCCATGTCTGAAGTTCCCCTACTACGTCTAGGCGTTATGAGTAGTCCCTGTATCTGTCTGCAGTTGTGCCAAAAATACATGCTCTTGTTGTTCTCTTACAGATTACAGGCTACACATTCATTTTTTTTACATTTGTATACACGCACACACACTTCTTTCAATAGTTGTATTTTTTTTAAAAACCTTTTAAAACACACATCATATCATGTTCTTTCCTGTACTTGAATACTTATTAAATGATAATGTTTTCATAGTCAGTTGTTTATTAATATCTCATTTAGACTTAATATGCTTATTTCTTCCTTACACCTTTGCAGATCTAAGACAAGATGAACGTAAAAACACATTCTCTTCCTAATTAGTTTTTTTTCCCACCTGTATTTTGTCAGGCCAGTGAACATGGTGGTAAACTGTACTATTTGTATGGACCCTAGGTTACCCTTTCCCTTTGTTATCATACTAACTGTATGTCGTATAACCTTAGTGCTCCCGCTCACCTGATGTACCATGCCAGGTGTGTATAATACTGACGTTAATGGGAGAGGGAAGGGGTTAAGGTGTGGTCTTTAATCCCAAATGTCACTTAAATATAACTTCCAAATTAAGAGAGACAATGATACATAAAGTCATCTGGGGGGAAAATGCAATTTTATGGACAACGGTGGATGGTTCTAAAAATAACCTTTGTGTTATGGGGCTCTTAAAAGAGCTGTTTCACTCCACGGCATACTGCCATGGGACTTGTAGGTGGTCAACTTCTCCCTCACCTGGTGTGCCTGCCTGGGGGCGTTGTTGGCACCTGCCCTGGTGACATCAGGTAGGTAACCATTTGGGATGCCCATCTCCATCTGGAGCGGCTCCTGGAATGACCTCCGCAGGTAGTTGTGGAGAACACGTGGCCTTCACGCAGGCATTGACATTTGAGGGGCTGAGACCAAGCACTCTCCGATACATTCTCCACCGGGCTGCCAGAATCCCAAAGGCGCATTCAACAACTAACCTTGCCCTGGACAGTCATTTGTTAAAAGATCCTTACAGGCTTTGGCAATGGCAGCTGGCGTCCAGCGTAGGGCCTCATGAGGTTGGGTCTTAAAGGGAAGGCCTCGTCGCCGACGAAGACGTGGGGAACAGGTCCCAGATCTTCAGCCCCAGGGAGTGATGCAGGTGGTGGAATCTCAGGGTGCCATCCTGAAGTGCCTGGCCAAAGGCAGAGTCCCGGAGAGTCCCGGAGAGTCCCACCATCACTTCCCTTGCCGTAAGCACCAACATCGACAACATGGAAACAGTAGATGGCATCTACTACAGCCAAGAGTACAACTGAATATGTACCCTTGTAGTTGTAGAATTGTGAACCTGAGCACGGTGGAGCCTGGATTTCTACATGTTTTTCATCAATGGAGCCAAGACAGTTGGGAAAATTCCACCTCTCCAGGAACTCGGCAGCGATGGTCCTCCAGTCTTCCTCCTTGGGGACAGGCATGTATTCACCAACCAGACAGTCCCAAATGGCTTGGGCCACAGAGGGGACAGTGCCTATGATCCTGTAGGAGTCCCCTGTAACCAAGAATCTGAAATATAATTCAAAATAATGATCAATATTGTGTGTAACTGGAATTCCACCCACATATTCTATCTACTCATATAGCTACCTCATTACATTTTATTATGCTCTACTAATTATATTGTAATAATCATCAACCATCATTAACAATGCCTAACAATGCCTAATTAACAATACAATTCAGTCTATGACTATATCAATAAACTGTAGCCCAGGCCAACTCTACTCTCAGAAAGAATGGTACTATCTACTTAAAAGGGTTCTCCTGCTGTCCCCATAGGAGATCCCTTTTTGGTTCCAGGTAGTACCCATTTTGGTAACAAAGTAGAAGCCTATTGGGTTCCATGTATAACATTTTCCCCAAAGGGTTATACCTGGAACCAAAAATGGTTATCCTATGGGGAAAGCAGAAGGACACTTTTGGAACCTTTTTCTCTAAGAGTGTATGTGAGTCCAATAAGAATGTAATGAATGACTGTAACTGTCTTGAACAACAATGGGTCCTGGAGAAGACTAGCCTACCTTCATCAGGGCAGAAGGCACCTCAACTTTCTTTTCATTTGGTAACATTGCATAATTAAAAACGGATTATAAACCAACTTTGGGAAAAGTTTTAGTCCTAATGAACATTCTGTAAAAGTACATCTGATGTCAAGTAGGGAATATTAACTAGAGTGCCCTTTAGCTAGCTAGGTTGAGCATAAAAACAATGTATCAAATATCAATAAATTATGGTATCAAACGCTTTAAAAATATACTAGAATGTAGTTTACCGGAGACAAATCGCCAGGCGCTCAACTGGGCTGATGGACTCCCGGTAGTTGACATCCATCCGGACGATCCTGGCTCCAACCATCTGGAAGAGGTGATCGAACTGGCTTCGGTCCAGACTAAGTAATTTCGGAATTCCTCTCCAAACAGTCGATCGAAGCTCTTGAATGAGATGGTAGAACTCCCTTGCCTGCTTTCGGGACTTTAACCATCTCTGGACACACACAGACCTGCGCTATCGGCGGGGCTGGTCCCGGCCCAACAGCGCGATCGAGACCACCTTCCTCAACGTTGATCTCATTGTTGAAAGAGTCTACTCTCTGCTATCTTGACTATTTATTATTGCATTTCGCTCCAAAACTGCATTGGAGGGAAATTATATTATAGGCTCTCACAATTAATTTGTGGATGTCACCAAAAAATATAATACTTGGCAAATAAATTAATAAAACATTTAAGAAATTATGCAACTAAACAGTTTTTATTATGTAATCCCACATTTGTTTTTACTGGATATGTGTGCAACAGAAATTCAACATTCACATTTCGCTACTTTCTGTGAAGTCTACGCATTCAATTTGATGCATACGTTCGATAAATCGTTCTCCCACTTAAAAAGATGAGAGAGGCCTGTAATTTTCATCATAGGTACACTTCAACTATGACAGACAAAACGAGAAAAAAAATCCAGAAAATCACATTGTAGGATTTTTTATGAATTTATTTGCAAATTATGGTGGAAAATAAGTATTTGGTCACCTACAAACAAGCAAGATTTCTGGCTCTCACAGACCTGTAACTTCTTCTTTAAGAGGCTCCTCTGTCCTCCACTCATTACCTGTATTAATGGCACCTGTTTTAACTTGTTATCAGTATAAAAGACACCTGTCCACAACCTCAAACAGTCACACTCCAAACTCCACTATGGCCAAGACCAAAGAGCTGTCAAAGGACACCAGAAACAAAATTGTAGACCTGCACCAGCCTGGGAAGACTGAATCTGCAATAGGTAAGCAGCTTGGTTTGAAGAAATCAACTGTGGGAGCAATTATTAGGAAATGGAAGACATACAAGACCACTGATAATCTCCCTTGATCTGGGGCTCCACGCAAGATCTCACCCCGTGGGGTCAAAATTATCACAAGAACGATGAGGAAAAATCCCAGAACCACACGGGGGGACCTAGTCAATGACCTGCAGCGAGCTGGGACCAAAGTAACAAAGCCTACCATCAGTAACACACTACGCCGCCAGGGACTCAAATCCTGCAGTGCCAGACGTGTCCCCCTGCTTAAGCCAGTACATGTCCAGGCCCATCTGAAGTTTGCTATAGAGCATTGGGATGATCCAGAAGAAGATTGGGAGAATGTCATATGGTCAGATGAAACCAAAATATAACTTTTTGGTAAAAACTCAACTCGTCGTATTTGGAGGACAAAATTCTGAGTTGCATCCAAAGAACACCATACCTACTGTGCAGCATGGGGGTGGAAACATCATGCTTTGGGGCTGTTTTTCTGCAAAGGGACCAGGACGACTGATCCATGTAAAGGAAAGAATGAATGGGGCCATGTATCGTGAGATTTTGAGTGAAAACCTCCTTCCATCAGCAAGGGCATTGAAGATGAAATGTGGCTGGGTCTTTCAGCATGACAATGATCCCAAACACACCGCCCGGGCAACGAAGGAGTGGCTTCGTAATAAGCATTTCAAGGTCCTGGAGTGGCCTAGCCAGTCTCCAGATCTCAATGCCATAGAAAACTTTGGAGGGAGCTGAAAGTCCGTGTTGCCCAGCCACAGCCCCAAAACATCAGTGCTCTAGAGGAGATCTGCATGGAGGAATGGGACAAAATACCAGCAACAGTGTGTGAAAACCTAGTGAAGACTTACAGAAAACGTTTGACCTCTGTCATTGCCAACAAAGGGTATATAACAAAGTATTGAGATAAACTTTTGTTATTGACCAAATACTTATTTTCCACCATAATTTGCTAATAAATTCATTAAAAATCCTACAATGTGATTTTCTGGATTTTTTTTTCTAATTTTGTCTGTAATAGTTAATAGTTACCTATGATGAAAATTACAGGCCTCTCTCATTTTTTAAGTGGGAGAACATGCACAATTGGTGGCTGACTAAATACTTTTTTTGCCCCACTGTATCTTGAGGAGTAAATAAATAACAGTCATCAGATGAATGAAAATAAAGTCACGACACATGCCTGCTGGCAAGGTTGGTAGACTTTAGAAAAGCAAGTAGTGACTACATGTAAATGTACTGAATAAGACTCACATTCCTTTCAATCTTTTACCCAGATTTTAGCAGAGATGCAGAAAAGCATATTTCTTGAAATAAAATGTATTTTTACATTAACACATTCAGATGTACAAGTACATGTATTATTGATGAATGTGTGTTTTTTTATGACCATGCTTGTCTTTCATCTTGCATTTTGTATTTATATTTATGTGTGTATTTTCTGTACTTCATGTACAGTGCCTTGCGAAAGTATTCGGCCCCCTTGAACTTTGTGACCTTTTGCCACATTTCAGGCTTCAAACATAAAGATATAAAACTGAATTTTTTTGTGAAGAATCAACAACAAGTGGGACACAATCATGAAGTGGAACGACATTTATTGGATATTTCAAACTTTTTTAACAAAGCAAAAACTGAAAAATTGGGCGTGCAAAATTATTCAGCCCCTTTACTTTCAGTGCAGCAAACTCTCTCCAGAAGTTCAGTGAGGATCTCTGAATGATCCAATGTTGACCTAAATGACTAATGATGATAAATACAATCCACCTGTGTGTAATCAAGTCTCCGTATAAATGCACCTGCACTGTGATAGTCTCAGAGGTCCGTTAAAAGCGCAGAGAGCATCATGAAGAACAAGGAACACACCAGGCACGTCCGAGATACTGTTGTGAAGAAGTTTAAAGCCGGATTTGGATACAAAAATATTTCCCAAGCTTTAAACATACCAAAGAGCACTGTGCAAGCGATAATATTGAAATGGAAGGAGTATCAGACCACTGCAAATCTACCAAGACCTGGCCGTCCCTCTAAACTTTCAGCTCATACAAGGAGAAGACTGATCAGAGATGCAGCCAAGAGGCCCATGATCACTCTGGATGAACTGCAGAGATCTACAGCTGAGGTGGGAGACTCTGTCCATAGGACAACAATCAGTCGTATATTGCACAAATCTGGCCTTTATGGAAGAGTGGCAAGAAGAAAGCCATTTCTTAAAGATATCCATAAAAAGTGTTGGTTAAAGTTTGCCACAAGCCACCTGGGAGACACACCAAATGTAGAAGAAGGTGCTCTGGTCAGATGAAACCAAAATTGAACTTTTTGGCAACAATGCAAAACGTTATGTTTGGCGTAAAGGCAACACACCATCCCCACTGTCAAACATGGTGGCGGCAGCATCATGGTTTGGGCCTGCTTTTCTTCAGCAGGGACAGGGAAGATGGTTAAAATTGATGGGAAGATGGATGGAGCCAAATACAGGACCATTCTGGAAGAAAACCTGATGGAGTCTGCAAAAGACCTGAGACTGGGACGGAGATTTGTCTTCCAACAAGACAATGATCCAAAACATAAAGCAAAATCTACAATGGAATGGTTCAAAAATAAACATATCCAGGTGTTAGAATGGCCAAGTCAAAGTCCAGACCTGAATCCAATCGAGAATCTGTGGAAAGAACTGAAAACTGCTGTTCACAAATGCTCTCCATCCAACCTCACTGAGCTCGAGCTATTTTGCAAGGAGGAATGGGAAAAAATGTCAGTCTCTCGATGTGCAAAACTGATAGAGACATACCCCAAGCAACTTACAGCTGTAATCGCAGCAAAAGGTGGCGCTACAAAGTATTAACTTAAGGGGGCTGAATAATTTTGCACGCCCAATTTTTCAGTTTTTGATTTGTTAAAAAAGTTTGAAATATCCAATAAATGTCGTTCCACTTCATGATTGTGTCCCACTTGTTGTTGATTCTTCACAAAAATATACAGTTTTATATCTTTATGTTTGAAGCCTGAAATGTGGCAAAAGGTCGCAAAGTTCAAGGGGGCCGAATACTTTCGCAAGGCACTGTAATTCAGGGCTCATCTGTAAGAGAGTAAAAGAGACCTTGGTCTTAGTATGACTCCCTGATAAAATAAAGGTTAAATAAATAAAAAATATAATGTAGTTCTTCAATGGGTTCACGTTTGGAAACAGCCAAATAACCCTTTTATGGGTTCTAGGTAGCACTTTTTTTTTCTAAAAGAAACCACATCTATGTGCCATTTTTCTGTGCAATCAGGACCATCCGATTGTATATTGTTTTAAACCAGTACAACACGTGTAGGTGACTCAGAGTGCATGTAATGAGTTGTTCGATGACATGAAATTCAGTTCCATTTAACTTATTATAACGCAGCTCCTAATAACTAACCCCGGGTGACCCTTCCTTCAAACACCATACATACAAAACCGGGAATCTATTTATTGATGTTAGGTTCTGGTCTTATTTGATTTCAGAAACATTGTATGCGTTTTAATTAATTTACTGCTGCAGTGTCCTCGTTAATTAAGCTCTCAAAGCAGTCTAGATGCACTGAGTAATGAGTGACTTGTTATTTTTTTTACAAAGCATGATTATACAAGAGTGGTTTCATCAGTTTTTTACTCATGCTTTGCCTAAGACTTCATTTATATGCAGCCTCTTACTTGGCTTGCCTCTTACAGAGCAGAGGTCTACATACTGGGTAATACCAAAGCTATGCTTTGAATATTGTTTTCCTCTTCAAGGACCGGGTGCGGCACAACTTCAAGAAAATGAATCAATGCTTTAATCAATGCTTTGGTTATTTCACAAAGGAAGACCAGCGTTGATAAGTTCAAAGGAGAAACTTGTTAGCCGGCCACACGTTGGAGATGCAGTATCATCTTTAGGTTCTCTGTATCTGTTTGGAGGAGTCTGTGCTTCAGGTATTGACATTTTTATGGAGAGTCGTCTGCATTGATTGGTGTACAATGCCAGAGCCCTAATTGCAGAGAATTGTCATAACAAGAGGGGGAATCAAGTTACACAATGGTATAGCCACTGTCCTCACCCACATAGGCCTGCTGTGTCAAAGCGTAAAGAACACAAAGGCCTATTAAACCACTGTGAACAGCTTCAATAAGAAGTTTAATGCGTGTCATTTTGAGTATCATAGTATCCCTTGGGATTAACCTGCCGCCTCCACTATGGACTTGGGCTTAATTATACATATAATAGGTTGTCATAAGGATTTTCTCTGGAACTTGATGATGAGGATTTTCTCTTGCTCCCCATGCCTGGATTTCTAAATTATAGTTTAATGGTGCATTCTCCGATTAGTGTAAAATAATGACTTTCACTTTAGGAAAACCTTCCTGGCATTACCAGTTTGAAAACTCCACGACAGATACATTCAGACTAGATTCATCTGACAATAGCAAGAAAATGTTTCTCGTTTGCAGAGAGTATAACTAAATACCAATGCAAACTGATATTAGAAGACAGTTGCTTGGAGGAGGCTAAAAAGCTTGAGAAAGAGATGTCTTGTTGTCATACTTTAAGATGGAGGTGATGGATGGTGAATTAGCCCATAGAGGGTGATTTGAGGGTGTGTGTGGAGAATTAGAGTTAACATGGATTTGAGAGGAGCTTCCCACTGCATTGATCTTCATTTCTCAACTGACATTTCTGTTTCAGCAGGTGAATTTCTCGACCTCACAATCTCTAAATGAAAGGTTTCAGATCCTTATTCTAATGCACATTTCAGATTGATTGATTTTATGGTGCTTACTTTTTCATTCATCAAAGTCACTATGCTTTTTGCATTACCTTGGAAACATTATAATAGAGTCCATTAACCTTAAGTGGCTCAGAGTTTAAGAGAAATACATGCTCATCGTTAATATTTTTATCCAATACATTTCCGGTAAAGAAGTTGAAAGCAAACAGAAAAAAACGGCAGTGTACAAACTGCAGATGTTTCTTTCAAAAGAACAATTTAATGTGAAAAGGTTTAATATCAATTTAGTGTTAAGTATTCAGACCCCTTGACTTTTCCCACATTTTATTGAAATACCATTCAGAGCTCAAGTGCATCCCGTTTCCATTGATCATCCTTGAGATGTTTCTACAACTTGATAGGAGTCCACATGTGGTGAATGCAATTGATTGGACATTATTTGGAAAGGCACAGACCAGGCTATATAAGGTCCCACAGTTGACAGTGCATGTCAGAGAAAAAACCAAGCCACAGAATTGTCCGTAGAGCTCTGAGACAAGATTGTGTCAAGGCACAGATCTGGGGAAGGGTACCAAAACATTTCTGCAGCATTAAAAGGTCCCCAAGAACACAGTGGCCTCCATCATTCTTAAATGGAAGAAGTTTGGAACCACCAAGAACTGAGCAACCGGGGGAGAAGGACCTTGGTCAGGGAGGTGACCAAAAACCCGATGGTCACTCTGACAGAGCTCTCAGTTCCTCTGTGGAGATGGGAAAACCTTTCAAAAGGACAACCATCTCTGTAGCTCTCCACCAATCAGGCCTTTATGGTAGAGTGGCCAGGTGGAAGCCACTTCTCAGTAAAAGGCACATGACAACCAGCTTGGAGTTTGCCAAAAGTCACCTAAAGACTCTCAGACCATGAAAACAAGATTCTCTGATCTGATGAAACCAAGATTGAACTCTTTGGCCTGAATGCCAAGCGTCACGTCTGGAGGAAACCTGCCACCATCCCTACTGTGAAGCATGGTGGTTGCAGCATCATGCTGTGGGGATGTTTTTCAGCTGCAGGGCCTGGGAGACTAGTCCGGATCGAGGATAAGGTGAACGGAACAAAGAACAGATGGATCCTTGATGAAAACCTGCTCCAGAGCGCTCATGACCTCAGACTGGGGTGAAGGTTCACCTTCCAACAGGGCGACTACCCTAAGCACACAGCCAAGACAACGCAGGAGTGGCTTTGGGACAAGTCTCTGAATGTCCTTGAAACCGAGACTTGAACCCGATCGAACATCTCTGGAGAGACCTGAAAATAGCTGTGCAGCCATGCTCCCCATCGAACCAGACAGAGCTTGAGAGGATCTGCAGAGAAAAATGAGAGAAACTCCCAAAAAACAGGTGTGCCAAGCTTGTAGCCTCATACTGAAGAAGACTCAAGGCTGTAATCACTGCCAAAGGTACTTCAACAAAGTACTGAGTAAAGGGTCTAAATACTTATGTAAATGTGATATTCAATTGTTTCATATTTAATACATTAGCAACATTTTATTAAAACCTGTTTTAATTATAGGTTATTGTGTGTTGATTAATGAGGGGGGAACTATTTAATCAAATTTAGAGTAAGTCTGTAATGTAACAAAATGTGGAAAAAGTCAAGGTGTCTCAATACTTTCCAAATGCACTGTATGGGGCAATGCTTTTTATAATGATGACATTACACAGGTCAATGATTTAGTAACCATGTTTGTTTTTTTACAGTGTGTTTGCTCTCCTTATATGCTCGTATGATACAGATAAAATGTGATATTGTGCCACTTTGAGCAATGTAAAATGTACAGACATGTCACAGGCCTGCACCCCTCATTTGTAAACAATTCAAACCAATGTATCTCTCCATCAAAACATTTTAAAAAAGGACACCAAATGCATTTGTTGATGAAATAAGAAAACCATGAATTTAAGTCATTTTAAAGGGTCTGACAGCTTCCAAACGTATTGCGCTCAGCAACAAGCTTGTGGTGCACCTAGGGTATAGAGTCAGTTTTAGTACTCTCGACACGTCATCCTGGAGCACAAAAGTGCAGCCGAGCATGAATGCTTAATTTGTGGCCAGTGGGATGCTTCGTCCACAGATATAAACAAGTGTAGGCACTATTGCATGCACACTCACGTGGGGGAAGCATGGTCTGAATTGTTGAACAGAGTGTGGAACTCCCCTGTTAACCCCCGGAGCCAGAATCCGAGCTTACATTCAAAAACGACTCCAAACCTTGAAAATCCGAGTTGTGCATGGGAATTGAAATCAAAACGCCAAGGATATGGACAGAGCTGTCTGCATGTTCTTTCTCATAATCAGTGTCTTCCCGTGCCAGTTGCCTAGTGTATTTGTGTGGACATACAGCAGTTGACTTACTGTGACCAAGGACAACATATACTGTATGTGTCCTGTTCTCCTAGTTATGGGAAATAAAACATCAGAAAACCACCTAAATAGGAGGTTTAAATCAAATCAAAGCGTATTTGTCACGTGAGCGGAATACAAACTTACAGTGATTGCTTAACTACAGGCTCTAACCAATAGTGTGAAAAAAAGTTTATATATATATACAGTGCCTTGCGAAAGTATTCGGCCCCCTTGAACTTTGCGACCTTTTGCCACATTTCAGGCTTCAAACATAAAGATATAAAACTGTATTTTTTTGTGAAGAATCAACAACAAGTGGGACACAATCATGAACTGGAACGACATTTATTGGATATTTCAAACTTTTTTAACAAATCAAAAACTGAAAAATTGGGCGTGCAAAATTATTCAGCCCCCTTAAGTTAATACTTTGTTGCGCCACCTTTTGCTGCGATTACAGCTGTAAGTCGCTTGGGGTATGTCTCTATCAGTTTTGCACATCGAGAGACTGACATTTTTTCCCATTCCTCCTTGCAAAACAGCTCGAGCTCAGTGAGGTTGGATGGAGAGCATTTGTGAACAGCAGTTTTCAGTTCTTTCCACAGATTCTCGATTGGATTCAGGTCTGGACTTTGACTTGGCCATTCTAACACCTGGATATGTTTATTTTTGAACCATTCCATTGTAGATTTTGCTTTATGTTTTGGATCATTGTCTTGTTGGAAGACAAATCTCCGTCCCAGTCTCAGGTCTTTTGCAGACTCCATCAGGTTTTCTTCCAGAATGGTCCTGTATTTGGCTCCATCCATCTTCCCATCAATTTTAACCATCTTCCCTGTCCCTGCTGAAGAAAAGCAGGCCCAAACCATGATGCTGCCACCACCATGTTTGACAGTGGGAATGGTGTGTTCAGCTGTGTTGCTTTTACGCCAAACATAACGTTTTGCATTGTTGCCAAAAAGTTACATTTTGGTTTCATCTGACCAGAGCACCTTCTTCCACATGTTTGGTGTGTCTCCCAGGTGGCTTGTGGCAAACTTTAAACGACACTTTTTATGGATATCTTTAAGAAATGGCTTTCTTCTTGCCACTCTTCCATAAAGGCCAGATTTGTGCAATATACGACTGATTGTTGTCCTATGGACAGAGTCTCCCACCTCAGCTGTAGATCTCTGCAGTTCATCCAGAGTGATCATGGGCCTCTTGGCTGCATCTCTGATCAGTCTTCTCCTTGTATGAGCTGAAAGTTTAGAGGGACGGCAGGTCTTGGTAGATTTGCAGTGGTCTGATACTCCTTCCATTTCAATATTATCACTTGCACAGTGCTCTTTGGTATGTTTAAAGCTTGGGAAATCTTTTTGTATCCAAATCCGGCTTTAAACTTCTTCACAACAGTATCTCGGACCTGCCTGGCGTGTTCCTTGTTCTTCATGATGCTCTCTGTGCTTTTAACGGACCTCTGAGACTATCACAGTGCAGGTGCATTTATACGGAGACTTGATTACACACAGGTGGATTGTATTTATCATCATTAGTCATTTAGGTCAACATTGGATCATTCAGAGATCCTCACTGAACTTCTGGAGAGAGTTTGCTGCACTGAAAGTAAAGGGGCTGAATAATTTTGCACGCCCAATTTTTCAGTTTTTGATTTGTTAAAAAAGTTTGAAATATCCAATAAATGTCGTTCCACTTCATGATAGTGTCCCACTTGTTGTTGATTCTTCACAAAAAAATACAGTTTTATATCTTTATGTTTGAAGCCTGAAATGTGGCAAAAGGTCGCAAAGTTCAAGGGGGCCGAACACTTTCGCAAGGCACTGTATGTGTGTGTGTGTGTGTGTGTGTAGGTAAGTAAATAAATAAAACAACAGTAAAAAGGCTATATACAGACACCAGTTAGTCAGGCTTATTTAGGTAGTATGTACATGTAGGTATGGTTAAAGTGACTATGCACTATGCATATGATGAACAGAGACACAATGCAAATAGCCCAGTTAGCCAATGTGCGGGAGTACTGGATGGTCGGGCCAATTGAGTTAGTATGTACATGAATGTATAGTTCAACTGACTATGCATACATGATAAACAGAGAGTAGCAGCAGTGTAAAAAGAGGGGTTGGGGGGGGGGACACAATGCAAATAGTCCGGGTAACCATTTGGCTACCTGTTCAGGAGTCTTATGGCTTGGGGGTAAAAACTGTTGAGAAGCCTTTTTGTCCTAGACTTGGCACTCCGGTACCGCTTGCCATGCGGTAGCAGAGAGAACAGTCTATGACTGGGGTGGCAGGGGTCTTTGACCATTTTTAGGGCCTTCTTCTGACACCACCTGGTGTAGAGGTCCTGGATGGCAGGCAGCTTTGCCCCAGTGATGTACTGGGCCGTACGCACTACCCTCTGAAGTGCCTTGGGGTCAGAGGCCGAACAATTGTCGTACCAGGCAGTGATGCAACCGGTCAGGATGCTCTCAATGTTGCATCTGTAGAACCTTTTGAGGATCTCAGGACCCATGCCAAATCTTTTTATAGTTTCCTGAGGAAGAATAGGCTTTGTCGTGCCCTCTTCACGACTGTCTTGGTGTGTTTGGAACATTCTAGTTTGTTGTTGATGTGGACACCAAGAAACTTTGAAGCTCTCAACCTGCTCCACTACAGCTCCATCGATGAGAATGGGGGTGTGCTCGGTGATCCTTTTCCTGTAGTCCACAATCATCTCCTTTTGTTATTCTGGCACCACCAGGCCAGGTCTCTGACCTCCTCCCTATAGGCTGTCTCATCGTTGCTGGTGATCAGACCTACCACTATTGTGTCATATGCAAACTTAATGATGGTGTTGGAGTCGTGCCTGGCCATGCAGTCGTGGGTGAACAGGGAGTACAGGAGGGGACTGAGCACGCACCCCTGGGGAGCTCCAGTGTTGAGGATCAGCATGGCAGGTGTGTTGCTACCTACCCTCACGACCTGGGGGCGGCCCATCAGGAAGTCCAGGATCCAGTTGCACAGGGAGGTGTTTAGTCCCAGGGTCCTTAGCTTAGTGATGAGCTTTGAGGGTACTATGGTGTTGAACGCTGAGCTGTAGTCAATGAATAGCATTCTCACATAGGTTTTCCTTTTGTCCAGGTGGGAAAGGGCAGTGTGGAGTGCAATAGAGATTGCATCATCTGTGGATCTGTTTGGGCGGTATACAAATTGGAGTGGGTCTAGGGTTTCTGGGATAATGGTGTTGATGTGAGCCATTACCAGCCTTTCAAGGCACTTCATGGATACGAATGTGAGTGCTATGGGTCTGTAGTCATCTAGACAGGTTGCCTTTGTGTTCTTGGGCACAGGGACTATGGTGGTCTGCTTGAAACATGTTGGTATTACAAACATGTTGGTATTACAGGGAAGACACCCGCCAGTTGGTCAGCACATGCCCGGAGCATACGTCCTGGTAATCTATCTGGCGCCGCAGCCTTATGTATGTTGACCTGTTTAAAGGTCTTAATCTCGTCGGCTACGGAGAGCGTGATCACACAGTTGTCCGGAACAGCTGATGCTCTCATGCATGCCTCAGTGTTGCTTGCCTCGAAGCGAGCATAGAAGTGATTTAGCTCGTCTGGTAGGCTCGTGTCACTGGGCAGCTCGCGGCTGTGCTTCCCTCTGTAGTCATGTGTAATAGTTTGCAAGCCCTGCCACATCTGACGAGCGTCGGAGCCGGTGTAGTATGATTCAATCTTAGCCCTGTATAGACGCTTTGCCTGTTTGATGGTTCGTTGCAGGGCATAGCGGGATTTCTTGTAAGCTTCTGGGTTAGAGTCCCGCACCTTGAAAGCGGCAGCTCTACCCTTTAGCTCAGTGCGAATGTTGCCTGTAATCCATGGCTTCTGGTTGGGGTATGTATGTACAGTCACTGTGGGGACGACGTCCTCGATGCACTTATTGATAAAGCCAGTGACTGATGTGGTGTATTCCTCAATGTCATCGGAAGAATCCCAGAACATGTTCCAATCTGTGATAGCAAAACAGTCCTGTAGTTTATCACTTGCTTCATCTGACCACTTTTTTATAGACCGAGTCACTGGTGCTTCCTGCTTTAATTTTCGCTTGTGAGCAGGAATCAGGAGGATAGAGTTGTGGTCGGATTTACCAAATGGAGGGCGAGGGAGAGCTTTGTACACGTCTCTGTGTGTGGAGTACAGGTGATCTAGAATTGTTTTCCCTCTGGTTGCACATTTAACATGTTGATAGATATTTGGTAGAACTGATTTAAGTTTCCCTGCATTAAAGTCTCCGGCCACTAGGAGCGCCGCCTCTGGGTGAGTTGTTTTCTGTTTGCTTATTTCCCTATACAGCTGACTGAGTGCAGTCTTAGTGCCAGCATCTGTTTGTGGTGGTAAATAAACAGCCTCAAATTGTATAGCTGAGAACTCTCTAGGCAAGTAGTGTGGCCTGCAATTTATCACAATATACTCTAGAGACTTCCTTAGATTTCGTGCTTCAGCTGTTGTTTACAAATATGCACAGACCATCGTCTTACTGTGCTGTTCTATCCTGCCGGTGCAGCGTATATCCCGCTAGCTGAATATCCATGTCTTCATTCAGCCACGATTCCGTGAAACATAGCATATTACAGTTTTGATGTCCCGTTGGTAGGATATTTGTGATCGTACCTCATCTAATTTATTGTCCAATGATTGTACGTTGGCGAGTAATATTGACGGTAACGGCAGCTTTCCTACTCGCCTTCTGTGGGTCCTGACGATGGCATCCGGCTCTTCGTCCTCTGTACCTGCGTCGCTTCCGCTTGCGAATAACTGGGATGTCGTCCCTGCCGGGTGTTTGGAGAATGTCATGTGAGTCTTGCTTGTTGTTGAACAAATCTTTGTCTTATCCGAGGTGAGTGATCGCTATCCTGATATCCAGAAGCTATTTTCTGCCGTAAGATATGTTTGCAGAAACATTATGTACAAAATAAGTTACAAATAACGTAAGAAAAAAATAGCACAATTGGTTGGGCGCCCGTAAAACTGCAGCCATTTCTTCCGGCGCCATTTTGGTTTATGTAGCTGAAGGCTGTCATGTAATGTCTTCTGAATTTTAAGTCTGGCCAGATTGGCATGCCTACTACCGTTGATCAGTATCCAGCACGCAGTGCAGTTTTGAGGCTGCAAGGACATATGTTTCACTGAATTGTACTGCATGTCGTAGTTTCTAGCACTGAACGCCTTCTTTAGTAGATCATATTTTCTTGACCCCCTCAGGAGAAGGTCATTTACAACCCCCGCCCGATATTTCACATAAAAGCCCAAAATGAATAGTACGATGACAAACTGGTTCTACGACAGCTTCCAGACTGAGAAAGCACTCAGGCCAGAGCATTTTCAGTCTGAAAGGAAAGTCATGGTTGATGTATATGAGTCAGTGTATCTAAAACTCCAGTGCCCTTTCAACTCCTTGTCACTCTATGATCTTGTTTTATTGCATAATGATTATCAGTTATCTCCAGGTTCCAGATCTAAATGACCTGTTGTCAATTTGCAATCCCATTTCTGTGAAGAGCAAGGCACCATTTCTGTAGCAGTGCTTTTGTGAAGGTGCAACAGTGAATAAATCTGTTATTGTTCTAAAGCTAATATTAGAAGTGCTGTTGTGTGATCCTGAGGCAACTGCCACTGGTCTGGTGCGGTCTCCTGGCGTTAGCCCCAGTCTGACAGCATGTAAAGTATCTGTTTTCATTTTGGGTTGACAACAGTGTGCTGACATCACCCTTTCCCCAGAGACCGCATGAAACCCTCTCAAGAAAAATGCATTTCAATCCATACTTATGGCGTTTTACTGTCCTCAGTCTAACGAAGTCATTGAGGTGACTTGCACAACGACAAAGTCAACTTTTACATGCGACGTCTCATTCGTCTACATTCCCAGTCACATACTTCAAAACAGGGTTTAGGTACCATTCGTTATTTGCCATTTAAGTGGGACTTTCATGTGTTTTGTGATCAAGACCTGAACATGAACGTATACGGAACATGGAACGTTGGCAAGAACAAATAAGTCTAAACTGCTATGCTAGGAAATAACAATTGTACAATTGTGATACATTTTATAAATCTAACTATACCTTTGTATTCTAGATAACAGATTGTTTGTGTTGTCAAAGATTGTTTGTTTAAACCAACTGTTTTATGCATCTAACTATCTTATTTAATCATCTGTCATTTTCTCCTAATACAATGTCAGCTCTGAGTCTCTATGTATTACACTTAACACGGGCTTGTCTCCACACCTTGTAGATACCTCAAGAAGAAGACTGCATTGGGTATACAGGGAGGAGGCTGAAGTTGTGATTATTTATGAAATCTTTCTTGGCGCATTATCTTCACACTAAATCTCCTTGGGGTAGATGGAGTGTGTAGGGCAAGCACTTCCATCCGCTAACTCCTAACATGTAAACAGACATTGCTTTTAGGGGCCGGCTGTTAACAGGGTTGACAATACTCTTTTAAGCCTTCAGATTAAATAATCCCTGAGTCCGCCTCAGCGCAGGCCATGTCTTTACAGCTGATGGCTCCAGTATCCTCTGGGAGAGAGAGACAAAATTATAATTTTGTGTTAAATTTTTCCCTGTCGTTTGTAGCTTTGTGAATGTTTTTGCTATGTAACTAATGTTTTCTTTCCATGACAGACTGACCAGGTGAATCCAACTGAACGTTATGATTCCTTATTGATGTGACCTTTTAAATCCAATTCAATCAGTGTAGATTAAGGTGAGGGAACAGGTTAAAAAAACATTCTTTAAGCCTTGAGATAATTGAGAAATGGATTGTGTATGTGTGCCATTCATAGGGTGAATGGACAAGACAAAACATTTAAGTTCCTTGAACAAGACATGGTAATAGGTGCACACCGTTTTGAGTGTGACAAGAACTGCAACGCTGCTGGGTTTTTCACACACACACAACAGTTTCCCGTGTGTATCAAGAATGGTCCACCACCCAAAGGACATCCAGCCAATTTGACAACTGTGGGAAGCATTGTAGTCAACATGGGCCAGCATCCCCATGGAACCCATTCAACATCTTGTAGAGACCATGCCACGATCAATTGAGACTGTTCTGAGGGTAAAGGGGGGGGGGTGCAACTCAATTTTAGTAAGGTGTTCCTAATGTTTTGTACACTCAGGGTAGATTCTTAGTGTAACGTCATCAAAATATTTAGTATATCAGTAATTCTACCATACAGTATTTTACTGCACTTATTTTTGATGATCATCAATCTTGCAGTTTAATCTGTGGTTGACTGAATTATATTGCAGGTTGTTTTACTGTTCTGTGAGAGGCTTCTATTCGTGTTTTTTAGTTTTTAGGTAAAATATACATAGCACCTTGAGTATTTTCTCATTCAAGTACTCTGAAAGGACTTGTTGAAGTAGAGGCCTGGGGGTTGTTATAAAGCTCAATTTACCCAAAGGCCATTGAGTGGTTGATGGCTGAGGTTATATAATTCATAATGCTATGTTAATTATATGAGTTCACAACTTAAGTCAGAAGAAGGTGTCATTTGGTCCATGAGAAGAAGATTTGTAAAATATTTTTAGACATGGGTCCCATTATACCTGGCAAAAATCAAACAATGCATTTCACAGTAAGAACATAATACCAACGGTCAAGCATGGTGGTGGTAGTGTGATGGTTTGGGGGTGCTTTGCTGCCTCAGGACCTGGACGACTTGTCTTAATGGAAGGAACCATGAATTCTGCTCTGTATCAGAGAATTCTACAGCAGAATGTGAGGCCATCCGCTTGTGAGCTGAAGCTGAAGCGCAGCAAGACAATGATCCAAATTACAAAATCAAGTCTTCATGAAAATGGCTAAAAATAAAAAAAATTGAAGTTTTGGAATGGTGTAGTCAAAGTCCAGACCTAATCCAAAGAGATGTTGTGGCAGGATTTGAAACAAGCAGTTCATGCTTGAAACCCCACAAATGTCGCTGAGTTAAAGCAGTTCTGCATGCAAGAGTGGGCCAAAATTCCTCCACAGCGATGTGAGAGACTGCTCAACAACTAGAGGAAGCATTTGGTTGCAGTCATTGCGGCTAAAGGTGGCACAACCAGTTATTGAGTGTAAGGGTGAATTACTTTTTCACGCAGGGGATTTGGGTGTTGCATAACTTTGTTAATTAAATAAATATAATTTGTTTTTGTTATTTGTAAACTCAGGTTCCCTTTATCTAATCTTAAGTTTTGGTTGAAGATCTGATAACATTCAGGAACAAAAATAAGCAAAAATATAGAAAATCAGAAAGGTGGCAAATACCTTTCCACGGCACTATGTGGTAAAACCTCAACTCTAAAAATAGATCATCAAAAAGGCTGTTTTTCTAAACTTTAAGTACATTTTCAATTGACTAAGTACGACACACAAAATCACACAGCCCTTTTTTACCAAACCTAATCCGTGTTTCATCCAGAAATACCTTTCATATAAAGTAATTGGCTTTCACAATGCAATGCTGACAATACTTTTCATAATTCTCTTCTCATTTGTTTGAATACATTTGACCATCACTTAATGCAACTGCGCGTAATGATTAATCACTTAACAGTTTGGTAAACTAATAGATTTTGAACTGGTTTGTCTACTGTCTATGGATTTTGAGAACTACTGCAAAAAAAGTATGTTTGTAAAGTATAAACATCTAAATGACCTGTACTCGTTACTCGTTACTGCTATTTGATTTCGCATAGTGGTAACCAAAATTGAACACCATTTAAAAGGGTATGTGTGAACACTTGCAATTTCTTCCACTTGGACAGACAGCAAGGGAGAAGAAGAAATCAAAGAGCTCATGGACAAGGGGCCCATCACAGAGGTGGGCAAGGGCCTCATTATAGAGGTCAAAGATGTGGGCATGGGCCCCGTCAAAGAGGTGGACATCAGCGAGAGGGAGGCAGACTGCAGAGAACTGTTGTCTCGTAAAGTCCAGGCCATCGTCGTTGACCATGTGGTACACAAAGGCCTTATCATGGCAGAGGCTGACAGATTAGTTCATCCCAATCTGAAAAGATCAACTGTCCATTAGATCATGAAAATATGTTGCCAAGAAAACCGGTGAGCCTGCAGAATACGCACTATGCTTTACCGTTACATTTACAGTAAATTACAGATTGTAATGCATGTAAATTCACAAAACATCTTACAGTATGATCTGTTGACAGTATACTCTGTCCTACCCTCAGAATTGACAGAAGACCCCATGGTGGTGGCCATGGCTGTGTGGTGACCGACCAGTCGGAGTTGCCCTTGGTGGAAATGGCGAGGGCCAGGAATGACATACAGCTGTCTGAAATAAAGCAGGCCATTGAGGAGAACGATGACACCTTCGCCATTGAGGCATTCATGGGCATACCTACAATTGCCCGCCTTTTGAAAACCCACCAGGCATCTATGAAACACATGTACCTGGTGCCTTACGAGAGAAACAACGACCGGGTGAAACAACTACAGGCTGAGTGTTCAGGTATATCACTATTTACTGTATTACTGTTACTATTTGATGCAGATGCTACTTCAAAACATCCTATTGGAACTATACTGTAAAAATAACTGACCAAAATATATTTTTAGAGGGTGATGGTGCTTGATGCTGCTGTGAACCATGACTTTGTTAATGAAGCGGGCTTCAACCTGGCCAAACCTTGACGTTGTGGGCAGAACATCATCGGCCAACGGGCGACCGTCCAAGTGCCTGCACAGCGTGGGGAAACATCTCCATATGCGCAGCTATCTCTGAAGATGGTGTGGTAGGATGTAGGCTGTTACTTGAATCCTACAACTCTGCACACCTCATTTTGTTTCTCAATTCAATTGACCAGGCCTGTCAAGGTGAAGGGGTCACCTATGTCACTGTCTGAGACAATGTCAGGTTCCACCATGCAGAAGTTGTTCAGGCATGGTTTCGGGCCCATCCCCGATTCGTGACCCTATACCTGTCCCCATACTCCTGTCCCCAGACACATTTTTTTCAGCATGGAGGTGGAAAGTGTATGATCGACATCCCCATGAGCATGCCATCCTCCTTCTGGCCATGGGATGAGGCATGTAACGACATCAATGCAGACCGCTGTCAAGCTTGGAATCGCCATGTCAAAAGGTTTTTCCCGTGGTGCATGAACATTAAAGACATTCATTGTGATGTGGATGAGAATTTATGGCCAACTGCTCAAGACAGGTTTGAAGCAAATGAATGTGTGCTGAAGGTTGTTTTGTTTTCATTACTTTCATTTGTTTCATTTAATTTGATTACAGACAGTACATCTATGTTGCAATTATATCTGAAAAATAAAATGTATTTTTTGCATTAATGACTGTAAAGGATTTCTTCATTGATCACACCTTTGATTGGATAGATATTATGGAAGTGAGAGATTTTCTGTCAATGTTGTTGGGTAATGTAAGTGTATTGCCTAATGTGAAACTGTGTAATTTACAGTACTGTAGCATTATATTTTCAGCACTTCTAAGGATGATTTGAAACACGTCTTGAATTGTTTGTTATTGGATTAACTGGTACAGTAGTTAAAATTACTAAATAAAAAATATATAATATTGTTGTGTTTACGTGATTAAACCAATGTTCTCATTACATTTCACAAACTTTTATTTTGAATCAATGGTTGTGCGTTGAGATGTTTACAATCCAAATTAATGCACATTGACAGGTTTTGAATGAAAGACTGACTGCGCTACACGTGTGACCAGTTTGGAGTTTTGTACTAAGAGTTGTGAAAATGTACCACATACTTGTGAAACTAGTACCAAAGCGATTAAAAAATGTAAAGCTACCCAAAATGATTTAGTCCAATCAACAAAAGCTAAATGTCAATGTTACTGACGTGTGGTGTGTGTGTGTGTGCACAAAAGTAGAAAAAGCACGTTGACTCACCATACTTGTAGAGAAACAACCCATGCCATCCTCTCATGTTGACAAAATGGTCTGCACACTACAAGTGTCACACCCTCATCTGTTACGCCTGTCTTTGCGCTTGTCTCCACTCCCCACCAGGTGTTTCCCATCTCCCCTCATTATCCCCTGTGTATTTATACCTGCGTTTTCTGTTTGTCTGTTGCCAATTCGTCATGTCAAGTCCTAGCGGTGTGTTGCCGTGTTTCCTGTGCTCTAGTTTTTCCCTAGTCTTCCCAGTGCTGACCTGTCTGCCTGACTCTGATTTGGATTATGACTCTTTGCCTGCCTTGACCGACTGTTTGCCTGCCCCTTGTACTATTTTATTTATTTTATTTCACCTTTATTTAACCAGGTACTGCAACCTGGCCAAGATAAAGCAAAGCAGTTCGACACATACAACAACACAGTTACACAAGGAATAAACAAACATACAATCAATAATACAGTAGAAAAATCTATATACAGCATGTGCAAATGAGAGGTAAGGCAATAAATAGGCCATGGTGGCAAAGTAATTACAATATAGCAATTAAAACACTGGAATGGTAGGATGTGCAGAAGATGAATGTGCAAGTTGAGATACTGGGGTGAAAAAGCAAGATAAAGAAAATAAATACAGTATTGGGATGAGGAAGATTGGATGGGCTATTTACAGATGAGCTATGTACAGGTGCAGTGATCTGTGAGCTGCTCTAACAGCTGGTGCTTAGTGAGGGAGGTAAGTGTCTCCATCTTCAGAGATTTTTGCAGTTCGTTCCAGTCATTGGCGGCAGAGAATTGGAAGGAGAGCCGGCCAAAGGAAGAATTGGCTTTGGGGGTGACCAGTGAGATATACCTGCTGGAGTGCGTGCTATGGGTGGGTGGGGCTTTACCTAGCAGAGACTTGTAGATGACCTGGAGCCAGTGGGTTTGGAGACGAGTATGAAGCGAGGGCCAGCCAACGAGAGCATACAGGTCACAGGAGTGGGTAGTATATGGGGCTTTGTTTGCAAAACGGATGGCACTGTGATAGACTGCATCCAATTTATTGAGTAGGGTATTGGAGGCTATTTTGTAGATTACATCGCCGAAGTCGAGGATCGGTAGGATGGTCAGTTTTACTAGGGTATGTTTGGCAGCATGAGTGAAGGATGCTTTGTTGCGAAATAGGAAGCTGATTCTAGATTTAATTTTGGATTGGAGATGTTTAATGTGAGTCTGGATGGAGAGTTTACAGTCTAACCAGACACCTAGGTATTTGTAGTTGTCCACATATTCTAAGTCAGAACCGTCCAGAGTAGTGATGTTGGACGGGCGGGCAGGTGCGGGCAGCAATCGGTTGAAGAGCAGGCATTTAGTTTTGCTTGCATTTAAGAGCAGTTTGAGGTAACGGAACGAGAGTTGTATGGCATTGAAACTCATCTGGAGGTTAGGTAACACAGTGTCCAAAGAAGGGCCAGAGGTATACAGAATGGTGTCCTCTGCGTAGAGGTGGATCAAAGAATCACTAGCAGCAAGAGCGACATAGAGACTGCTCGAGGCACCCCCATAGAGACTGCCAGGCCCTCCGATTTGACGTACATACTGCATTTGAGAAACCAAGGCTGTCGAGTCTGCCAATAAGAATGTTGTGATTGACAGAGTCGAAAGCCTTAGCCAGGTTGATGAATATGGCTACACAGTAATGTCTCTCATCAATGGCGGTTATGATATCGTTTAAGAGCTTGAGCGTGGCTGAGGTGCACCCATGACCAGCACTGAAAACTGATTGCATAGCGGAGAAGGTACGGTGGGATTTGAAATGGTCGGTAATCTGTTTGTTAACTTCGCTTAGAAAGCTAGCAGTTAGCTAGCTTCATACTCTGACCACATACTATTTTTGAAAAAGGTTTTATGAACTTTCATTTATTCAGGGTAGCAGAATTGAGACCAGGGTACCCTGAGTACCAGTACCAGTAAAATCGGGGTATTCAGACGATGACACCTACATAGTTAGAAACTAACTAGCTAGGCTATACTGAAACAGATAATGTAGTTTTGCTATGTTTTTGACCTTTTCTGTTGTTGCAGGAGACCATTGTTTGCATCCATCAATAGATTGCTTTTCTTTGTTTCTGACTAGGAGTCTGAGAGCTTGGGGAAGTGTGCCTGCTTCATGTGGCAGGTGCACGAGACAACTTTACCAGCATCATAGCATGAGTACCATTGAATCACTGTGACACATGAATTACGAGTGTAATTCATAAAACACATTTGTACAGTACAGTACCTTTGACAATTTTGTCGCAAATAGTAAAAATGAAGAAAAACCCTGGAATGAGTGTGTCCAAACATTCAACTGGTACTGTACGTGTTAAATTATTAAAGAGCAATTTCACCACTTTTTAACCTCATATTCATTATCTGGGGCTCCCGAGTGGCCCAGTAGTCTAAGGCACTGTATCTCAGTACTAGAGGCATCACTACAGACCTTGGTTTGGTTCTAGGCTGTATCAGAACCGGCCATGATTGGGAGTCCAATATGGCAGCGCACAATTGGCCCAGCGTCGTCAGGGTTTGGCCGGGGTAGGCAGTCATTGTAAATAAGTATCTGTTCTCAACTGACTTGCCTAGTTAAATAAAGGTTAAATAAAATAAAACATCCCCAAACTAGTGTCTACATTATTTGAAAACAGCACATTTCTATCGTCTGTGGTTAAAGAGGTAAGAAAAGTCCCCCCAAAAACGTAGCGGTGACACCACACAGTAGGATTCAAAACTGTGATTTTCAAAACCTGCAACAAGTTTCTAGCCAGAGGAAGGGTATTTTCTCGCTAAAATCTTTAAACTTTTGATGGTGTCATCTGGTAGAACTTTTAATGTTATATTTGTTCTACAAAATGTAGAACAAAATGCAGTTTTCATGTACAGTATGTAGACACTGGTTTGGTACGGTAGATAATGAATATGAGGTTGAAACATGGCAGAGTTGCCCTTTAACCTCTAGTAACTCCCCATCCTACTGGATTGGTACGGTAGATAATGAATATGAGGTTGAAACATGGCAGAGTTGCCCTTTAACCTCTAGTAACTCCCCATCCTACTGGTTTGGTACGGTAGATAATGAATATGAGGTTGAAACGTGGCAGAGTTGCCCTTTAACCTCTAGTAACTCCCCATCCTACTGGTTTGGTACGGAAGATAATGAATATGAGGTTGAAACGTGGCAGAGTTGCCCTTTAACCTCTAGTAACTCCCCATCCTACTGGTTTGGTACGGTAGATAATGAATATGAGGTTGAAACGTGGCAGTTGCCCTTTAACCTCTAGTAACTCCCCATCCTACTGGTTTGGTACGGTAGATAATGAATATGAGGTTGAAACGTGGCAGAGTTGCCCTTTAAGTGAAGTGCAGTCACATTCAAGTCTTAATTGGTCAATAAGCTTGTTTGACTTGTCAATCAGTCTTATTTGACGCGTCAAATGATTACTGACCCGTTTGATAGAAACAGACACTTACATTTACCACACACTACCTTCTCCGACTGTTAGCTAACGTTAGCAAATGTTTGCGGCTAACACAAAACAAATGGAAAAAAATGCTAGCTAACGTTCGCCAATAATTTAGTTTGTTAAACGCACCTCAGAAAATGAACGTATACAGAACATGGATCGTTGGCGAGAACTTTATAAGTCTAAACTGCTATGGCATTAGAGTGCTATGAAATGACAACTGTACAATTGTGAAACATTTTATAAATCTAACTATACATTTGTATTCGAGATAACAGATTGTTTGTGTTGTCAAAGATTGTTTGTTTAAACCAACTGTTGTATGAGTCCAACTACATTTAATCATCAGCCTGATAAATGTTTTAGAAAAACCTTTTGTCCAAAGACCATGTCAGACTTGGTGAGCTCTGAGTCTCTATGTATTACACTTAACACTGGCTTGTCTCCACACCTTGTAGATACCTCAAGAAGAAGACTGCATTGGGTATACAGGGAGGAGAGGCTGAAGTTGTGACTATTTATGACATCTTTCTTGGCGCATTATCTTCACACTAAATCTCCTTGGGGTAGATGGAGTGTGTAGGGCAAGCACTTCCACCCGCTAACTCCTAACATGTAACCAGACATTGCTTTTAGGGGCCGGCTGTTAACAGGGTTGACAATATTCTTTTATGGCCTTCAAATTGAATATTCCCAGAGTCCGCCTCAGCGCAGGCCATGTCTTTACAGCTGATGGCTCCAGTATCCTCTGAGAGCGAGAGGCACAAGTACTTTCTTATTTGTTATTTTTCCCTGTATTTTATGGCTCTGGCTGTCACATTCTGACCTTTATTCCTTTGTTTTGTCTTTATTTAGTATGGTCAGGGTGTGAGTTGGGTTGGGCAGTCTATGTTAGTTTTTCTATATTTTCTATTCCTGTGTTTGGCCTGCTATGGTTCTCAATCAGAGGCAGCTGTCTATCGTTGTCCCTGATTGAGAACCATATTTAGGTAGCCTATTTTCCTTTGTGTTTTGTGGGTGGTTATTTTCAGTCTTTGTGTGACTGCACCAGACAGAACTGTTTCAGTTGTTTCTTTGTTATTCAGTGGTCGGTTTTGATTATTATTAAAAATCATGAACACTTACGACGCTGCACCTTGGTCCTCACCTTATTCCACCTCTGAATGCCGTTACACTGGCTTTCGCTGTTTAACGAATGCTTTTCATATGTAGGCAGTACTGTACTTAAAACCTCTTAAGAATAATACCATTTTTTTCAATGTTTTTGCCTAAAATGACACCCTCATCTAACTGCCTGTAGCTCAGGAGCTGAAGCAAGGATATGCATTTTAAAGGAAACACTTTGAACTTTGTGGAAATGTGAAATGAATGTAGGAGAATATTACAGGTTAGATCTGGTAAAAGATGCGTTTAAAAAAAACGTTATCATCTTCGAAATGTAAGAGTAAGGCCACATAATCAGATATGAGTTTGGGCGCAATTTAGATCTTGACCACCAAATGGCAGCAGTGTGTGTGCGAGGTTTCAGGCTTATTCAGTATAGCATTCTATTACTGCACTGTATTTTGTATCTAGTCTGCCAGGAGTTTTTCCAAATGAGCCGAATTGGTCAATTGATACATTTTCAAGTACATAACTATAGAGAACATTTCAAATAAAAAAAATGTACGTTTACACACTCCCAAGATAGTCAGACATGATGGATAATTAGCTTCCCTACAGAAAAGACACTAACTTTCACACATCTAGATGGCCAGGCAGGGTCGGTGTGGGGCCAGAGACAGCAGGGGTTCAAACTGTAAAACCCAGTTCCTACATTTGAATATAAAAATTGATTTGATCAAATAAAACTGTGCTGCCTTTTATCTCTGGGACACTCAGGATGACAAATCAGAGCAAGATTACTGAATGTAAGTACATTGTTTACCTTCAGAGGTGAATGTATGAAACCAGCTGCTGTGATAAGTGTTTTGTTGTTGTGCACTCTCCTCAAATAATGGCATGGTATTTTTGAACTGTAATTGCTGCTGTAAATTGGACAGTGCAGTTAGATTAACAGCTGTACTAAAGTTTTTGTCCAGGTTCTGAGAAATGTAGTCACGTTTCAACAGAAAGTACGTAAACAAAAGCATTTCCTATGGAAATGTAGTTAAACGGTGCTTAAGCATGTGAACAGTTTCAGTTTTATACGCCTGAGGGAAAAATACTTTTTGAATGTCTTTGATGAAAATGAAGACATAGGGCCTCCCGGGTGGCGCAGTGGTTAAGGGCGCTGTACTGCAGCGCCAGCTGTGCCATCAGAGTCCCTGGGTTTGCGCCCAGGCTCTGTCGTAACTGGCCGCGACCGGGAGGTCCGTGGTGCGATGCACAATTTGGCCTAGCGTCGTCCGGGTTAGGGAGGGCTTGGTCGGTAGGGATGTCCTTGTCTCATCGCGCACCAGCAACTCCTGTGGCGGGCCGGGCCGGGCGCAGTGCGCGCTAACCAAGGTTGCCAGGTGCACGGTGTTTCCTCCGACGCATTGGTGCGGCTGGCTTCCGGGTTGGATGCGAGCTGTGTTAAGAAGCAGTAAGGCTGGTTGGGTTGTGTATCGGAGGATGCATGACTTTCAACCTTCGTCTCTCCCGAGCCCGTACGGGAGTTATTGCGATGAGACAATATAGTAGCTACTACAACAATTGGATACCACGAAATTGGGGAGAAAAAGGGGTAAAAAAAAATTAAAAAAAAAGATAAAAGAAAATAAAAACATACATTTACAGTTCCAATTACAATAGTATTACTATAGATTCTAATTGTAACATAATCACGATGTATATTTAGTCAATTTAAACCCACATACAGTATTTTACTGCTCTTATTATTCATCATCAACAATCTTGCAACCAATGTTGAGTTCATGACATAGTCCTGCTACTTATACATTCCTACTACTTTTCCCATTCTAGTGGACTGAAAAGACTTAAAGCAGGGGCTAATATCGGTGTTTCTTTCTATCTTAACGTAGAAAAGGTAAGAATTGCAATTGAGTGGCTGATGGCTGAGGCCATACAATTCGTAATGGTATGCCAATTCCATGAGTACACAGAAAGTTCATGTGAACAATTGCAACATATTATTATATATTGAAATAGGTTATTGAACCCCCTAGAGTTGATTGATGCACTTGTGAGTAAAAAAACAAACAAATCCCCTTGGAAATCTGTCACGCCCTGACCATAGAGAGCCCTCGGGTTTCTCTATGGTGTTTTAGGTCAGGGTGTGACTAGGGGGTGCTCTAGTATTGTTATTTCTATGTTGGTGTATTTGGTATGGTTCCCAATTAGAGGCAGCTGATTATTGTTGTCTCTAATTGGGGATCATACTTAAATTGTCCTTTGTTCCCACCTGCGTTATGGGATATTGTTTGTGTTAGTTATTTGTGCACTATGGCTTTCACGGTCGTGTTATGTTTATTGTTTTTGTAGTTTCCCGTTGTAATAAAGTACGTGGAACTCAACCCACGCTGCGCCTTGGTCCGTTCCCTATCGACGATCGTGACAGAAATCAGTCTTTTTAAGCTGAAGATATCTGGGTTTTTTTTGTATGTGCTTCACTCAATCCACCACATCCGCCTGTCGGCTTTCCACATCTGCAAACTGCGGTGGAAAGTGGCAGAGCTACAGCACTGTTTGTCAGACCAGGAAACTAATATGACCCCTCTATGGAAAGATGAGACTCATGAACATGGTGGTGTTCTCCTTGTCACGGAACTCGTCTGAAGGTGTACCGGTTTTAAAAAATGAATGGATGTACAGTATGTATGGCCAGTCTTAGTCTTGTCCTTCATTGCTATAAAGGTTTTATAAATAAGGTCCGATATGTGTATTTTCATGAAGTGGGCAAAACAAATTAATTAGAAATCTGACAGTTTAAAGAATAGCAGTAGGCAGTGACCTTAAAATAGCTAATGTTCAGCTCTTCTATTGATTCCAGGTTATCTGCACGGAATGTTTAATTGGCTTAACACATTCTATACACAGTCTTTGTTGTATCAAGTACTGAGAAATATACTTTTTACTAGTACCACTATACAGCTACAACTTTAGTAGATTTGCATATTTTGTATCTGTGGAGGAAGCATCATGTTGACAGCTGTTTGACAGTTTAATATGTTTGTCATTGTGTGCTGCTTTCTACTGTAACGGACACTATTTGTTTTCCCAGAGGAAGACTTCTAGTTCCAATATTCAAATCGTAGGTAGTGCAAACAACAAAGTTTAAATTCATATATTTATTATACTGTAGGTATAACTATGTATGAATTTTGACTATCAAGTGATTATCCATCTGGCGATTCTATTCAGTGTACAGGCAACCATCTTGACGACATTCAAAAGCTGATATTGCTTAGATTTTCTGGACTTGAAGCAGACAGAACTTGTAGGCTAATGTTTTTAGGCTAATTTGAGTTAACTACACAATCAAGTGTTTATTTAGGGAATAATTCAAAACAAGCAACTCTGGGGAGCTAGAGTTAAGAAGATTTTGGAGAGAGATTAAGATTATTTTGCTCATGGCAATGACACACACTTTATAACGGCAGCCAAAGGATCTGGACTTTGCAGAAGGGTCATACCAGCCAAAATACAAGTTAACATTGTCCCGCCTGCTCCCGCTCCCCCTCCCTGGCGCTCAAAGGTGCCAGGCTCCCCAGCATTACGCACTCCTGCCACCATCAGTACGCACACCTGCCTTCCCCCGTCACGTGCATCAGCGATTATTGGGACTCACCTGGACTCAATCACCTGTGTCATTACCTCCCCTATATCTGTTTGTTTTCAAGCTGTGTTCCCTGCTTCAGGATTAATGTTTGTTTGTCTTTGCATACCCGGTTCTGACGCTGTCTCTGTCCTGTTTGATGTCTGTTCCATGTTGAATGTTCTACTCCCAGTACAAGCTTCTCTTCTCCAGCGTCGGTCCTTACAAACATATGGAATTGTTTTAAGATGGTCATGCCATGGATCCTTTAGCTATTTGATTTAGAATTTTGAAATATTACCTTTGGTCATTACTGCTATTGCCCATAGAAAATAATGTTGTAGTGTCTGTCCTATATCTAGGAGATATAAGAAAGCTTAAGGTTTTTCTTAATTTTTTCCTTTTTTGTAGAATAATAGTGAAGACATCAAAACTCTGAAATAACACATGAATCATGTAGTAATCAAAGTGTTAAAAAAATCAAAATATATTTCATAATTGAGATTCTTCCGTATAGCCACCCTTTGCCTTGATGACTGCTTTGCACACTCAAAGCATTCTCTCAACCAGCTTCATGAGATAGTCATCTGGAATGCATTTCAATTAACAGGTGTGCCTTGTTAAAAGTTAATTGTGGAATTGTTTTCGTTCTTAATGCGTTTGAGCCAATCAGTTGTGTTGTGACAAGGCATGGGTGGTATACAGAATATATCTCTATTTGATAAAAGTCCATATTATGGCAAGAACAGCTATAATAAGCAAAGAGAAATGGCAGTTCATCATTACTTAAAACATGAAGGTCAGTCAATCGGGAACATTTCAAGAACCTGAACGTTTCTTAAAGTGCAGTCGCAAAAACCACCAAGCGCTATGATGGAACTGGCTCTCATGAGGACCGCTACAGAACTGTTTTGCAAGCACAGCCTAGAATATGTTCCAGGATTCATACAATGGCCTTGAGGAGTATATCACCTCAGTCATCAGCTTCATCAATAAGTGCATCGACAATGTTGTCCCCACAGTGACCGTACATACATATCCTAACCAGAAGCCATGAATTACAGTCAACATCCGCATCGAGCTAAGGGCAAGAGCTGCCGCTTTCAAGGAGAGGGACACTAATCAGGACGCCTACAAGAAATCCCGCTATGCCCTCAGACGAACCATCAAACAACCAAAGCATAAATTAAGGACTAAGATTGAATCCTACTACACCGGCTCTGATGCTCGTCGGATGTGGCAGGGCTTGAAAACCATTACGGACCACGAAGGGAAACCCAGACGCGAGCTGCCCAGTGATGCGAGCCTACCAGACGAGCTATGCCATTTATGCTCGCTTCGAGGTAAGCAACACTGAAGCATGCACCAGCTGTTCTGGATGACTGTGTGATAATGCTCTCGGTAGCCAATGTGATCAATACCTTTAAACAGGTCAACATTCACAAAGCCGCAGGGTCTGATGAATTACCAGGATATGTACTCAAAGCATGCGCAGACCAACTGGCAAGTGTCTTCACTGACATTTTCTCCCTGACTGAGTCTGTAATACCTACATGTTTCAAGCAGAACACCATATTCCCTGTGCCCAAGGAAGCGACGGTAACCTGCCTAAATGTTTACCGCCCCATAGCACTCACATTGGTAGCCATGAAGTGCTTTGAAAGGCTGGTCATGGCTCACATCAACAGCATCCTCCCGGATACCCTAGACTCACTCCAATTCGCATACCGCCCCAACAGATCCATAGATGACGCAATCTCAATCACACTCCACACTGCCTTTTACACACCTGGACAAAAGGAACACCTATGTGAGAATGCTGTTCATTGACTACAGCTCAGCATTCAACACCATAGTGCCCATGAAGCTCATCAATAAGCTAAGGACCCTGGGACTAAACGTCTCCCTCTGTAACTAGATCCTGGACTTTCTGACGGGCCGCCCCCAGGTGGTAAGGGTAGCTAACAACACTTCTGCCACGCTGATCCTCAACACTGGGGCCCCTCAGGGGCTTATTTTCCACCATAATTTGCAAATAAATTCATAAAAAATCCTACAATGTGATTATCTGGAGAAAAAAAATTCTCATTTTGTCTGTCATAATTGAAGTGTACCAATGATGACAATTACAGGCCTCTCATCTTTTTAAGTGGGAGAACTTGCCCAATTGGTGGCTGACTAAATACTTGTTTGCCCCACTGTACATAATAAGTGGTGTCAGAGGAAAGCCCATAAAATTGTCAGAGACTCCAGTCACCCAAGTCATGTTTTCTCTGCTACCGCATGGCAAGTGGTACCGGAGTGCCAAGTCTAGGACCAAAAGGCTCCTTAACAGCTTCTACCCCCAAACCATAAGTCTGTTGAACAATTAATCAAACATCCACCGGACTAGTACATTGACCCCCCCCCCCCCCCCCATTTGTTACGTACATTGCTGCTACTGGCTGTTTATTATCTATGCATTGTCAATTCACCCCTACCTACATGTTCAAATGACTGCTAACCTGTACCCCGACACTAGTACCCCCTGTATGTAGCCTTGTTACTGTAATTTTATTGTGTTACTTTTTATACTTTATTTTATTTGGTAAATATTTCCTTAACTCTTCTTGAACTGCACTGTTGGTTAAGGGCTTGTAAGTAAGCATTTCAATGTAAGGTCTACATTTGTTCTATTCGGCGCGTGTGACTAATAAAGTTTGATTTGATTTGACTGCCACAGGAAAGAAAGATCTAGAGTTACATCTGCTGCAGAGGATAAGTTCATTAGAGTTACCAGCCTCAGAAATTGCAGCCCAAATAAATTGCAGCCCAAATAAATGCTTATCAGAGTTCAAGTAACAGATACATCTCAACATCAACTGTTCAGAGGAGACTGCGTGAATCAGGCCTTCACGGTTGAATTGCTGCAAAGAAACCACTACTAAAGGACACCAATAATAATAAGAGACTTGCTTGGGCCAAGCAACACGACCAATGGACATTAGACCGGTAGAAACCTGTCCAAATTAGAGATTTTTGGTTCCAACCACTGTGTCTTTGTGAGTGAACATATGATCTCTGCGTGAGTGGTTCCCACTGTGAAACATGGAAGAGGAGGTGTGATGGTGCTTTGCTGGTGACACTGTCAGTGATTTACTTCAAATTCAAGGCACACTTAACCAGCAAGGCTACCACAGCATGCTGCAGCGATACACCATCCCATCTGGTTTGCGCTTAGTGGGACTATATTTGGTTTTTAAACAAGACAATGACCCAACACAACTCCAGGCTGTGTAAGGGCTATTTGACCAAGAAGGAGAGTAATGGAGTGCTGCATCAGATGACCTGGCCTCCACGATCACCCGACCTCAACCAAATTGAAATGGTTTGGGATTAGTTGGACCGCAGAATCAAGGAAAAGCAGCCAACAAGTGCTCAGCATATGTGGGATCTCCTTCACTGTTGGAAAAGCATTCCAGGTGAAGCTGGTTGAGAGAATGCCAAGAGTGTGCAAAGTTGTCATCAAGGCAAAGGGTGGCTAATTTGACTAATCAAAAATGTCAAATATATTTTGATTGTTTAACACTTTTTTGGTTACTACATAATTCCATGTGTTATTTCATAGTTTTGATGTCTTCACTAAGTATAAAATAATAAATAAAAAAATAAAAACCTGGAATGAGTAGGAATGAGTGTGTCCAAACTTTTGACTGCTACTGTTTTTTGATTTGTTTAACACTTTTTTGGTTGCTACATGATTCCAAACCCTTGAATGAGTAGGTGTGTCCAACCTTTTGACTGATACTGTATATATACACTACCATTCAAAAGTTTGGGGTCACTTAGAAATGTCATTGTTTTTTTAAGAAAAGCTCATTTTTTGTCCATTAAAATAACATCAAATTGATCCGAAATACAGTGTAAACATTGTTATTGTTGTAAATGACTATTGTACCTGCAAACTGCTTATTTTTTATGGAATATCTACATAGGCAAACAGGGGCCCATTATCAGCAACCATCACTCCTGTGTTCCAATGGCACGTTGTGTTAGCTAATTCAAGTTTATCATTTTAAAAGGGTAATTGATTATTAGAAAACCATTTTGTAATTATGTTAGCACAGCTGAAAACTGTTGATCTGATTAAAGAAGCAATACAATTGGCCTTCTTTAGACTAGTTGAGTATCTGGAGCATCAGCATTTGTGGGTTTGATTACAGGCTCAAAATGGCCAGAAACAAAGAACTTTGTTCTGAAACTCGTCAGTCTATTCTTGTTCAGAGAAATGAAAGCTATTCCATGCGAGAAATTGCCAAAACCTGAAATCTTGTACAACTCCGCAACTTCCTTCACAGAACAGCGCAAACTGTCTTTAACTAGAATAGAATGAGGAGTGGGAGGCCCCGGTGCACAACTGAGCAAGAAGACAAGTACATTAGAGTGTCTAGTTTGAGAAACAGACCCTTAAACAAGTCCTCAACTGGCAGCTTCATTAAATAGTACCCACAAAACACCAGTCTCAACATCAACAGTGAAGAGGCGACTCCGGGATGCTGGCCTTCTAGGCCAGAGTTCCTCTGTCGAATATCTGTGTTCTTTTGCCCATCTGAATCTTTTATTGGCCAGTCTGAGATATGGCTTTTTGTTTGCAACTCTGCCTAGAAGGCCATTATCCCGGAGTTAATGAGTTAATGTATACCTGTCAGAACTCATCTTCTTTCTAGCCTATCTACTCTGCTATTTTCCCACTACTGCTGCCAAGATTTGGCCAAACTATGGACTCAAACACGAAGCGCAGCAAATGTCTCATGGGGGGGATATTGTGTGTGCATACTGTTTAATTTACATATAGCTAGCTTAGCAAGAGCGATAAGGAGCCTGGTTGACTTGTGTTTGAGTCACACCCATATCTATCAGGCTTTTGATTGATGGGCCCTGGAGGAGAGAGAGACAAGAGAGGAGGGAGGAACAGGTTATTGGGAACATTGCTCTAGTACTGTTCTAATAATGGCTATTACATCCATACAGTTTGTCAAGCCCTTTCTCTTCAAGGTTATTGAAAATATATTGATTAGTCATAGATATTTTATTTATTTAACTAGGCAAGTCAGTTAAGAATAAATTCTTATTTTCAATGACGGCCTAGGAGTTAACTGCCTGTTCAGGGGCAGAATGACAGATTTGTACCTTGTCAGCTCTGGGGTTTGAACTTGCAACCTTCCAGGTTATTAGTCCAATGTTCTAACCACTAGGCTACCCTGCTGCAATGTTGTAGAACAATATACTGTTAAAGATGTACGTATGCCAGATTTCAGATGTCATCTACTGCATGTTTAAGTCTGTCTTGTTTTTCCTGTGAATTTCACTAGGAGGGAATTAGGATTCATAGCAATTTTCCATGGGATCACTGAGAAGGGGTGCCATACGTGAGGAAATGAGGAGGCTATAATTGTAGCTGATGCCAAGTGCTCTCCCGTGTACTCTTCAGGAGTATACTGTGAAAGCTTTTTAATAGGATACTTTACAGGAATCATTACATGTATTAATTGGTTAGTTAAAAGAACCAATTAGAAAGATAAGATAATTAAAACTAGCTGTGCTAATTTCCCCATAGATAATATAACTTTACATTTACACAATCTTGTTCAATTTCTATTTCTAATTACTTGAAAATAAGATCAGTATGCTTTTACTGCTATCATTTGTCAAACCATTCAGTCAAACCTGTTCAGTATGACTAGTCACTTGAAAAAGCCAAACTGAAGAATTTAGCAGAGATACAGGTACAATAGCACATTCCAGTATATATATCAAACCAACATACACTATTTTTTATGCATCCATGAGTGCATTTTAACCCAAGGAGAATATAAGATAGCAGGGCCCGGTTTCCCAAAAGCATCTTAAGGCTAAGTTCATAGGATACTATTGTGAACGATGAACTTAGCCTTAAGATGTTTTTGGGAAACCGGGCCCAGGATTCCATTTCTCAGCTAAGCTATATTCTTTACAGGTACATCTGTTTGGGTTTCAAACAAGTAGAAAAGCCCTAACGAACACAACAGAGATCCAATGCATAACCTCTTGTTTCTCTACTCTCATTGATGGTGGAGCGGACCGCTTGGGATAACGTAGCACTGAATTATTGACCACATATTTCAGGAAACAACTTCATATGAAATAATCTTCAGCATTATTCCGTAGACATCCATAAATAATAAACAGTATTGATTTGATACGTGCCAGAACCAAGAGGGGGACAAAGAGACTGTAGGCTACAATGCACATTTTCTAATCAAATTATGATACCGGGAATGTTATGAAATGCACAAGAATGAGGGGTTTGGAATAAGCACAAGAGAAAAGCTGAAACAAGTTGAGTACTTCAACCCCTCTGCTGCCCCTAGGTTGTATGTGCCGTAGCCTTAGCAGACGTCTTTGGAAAGGACCGATTAAAAGCTACGCAGACGTGATCTGCACCCGGACTAGACTAAGCAGTGCTCACCATACCACAATCTTGATGATTTGCATTTGTGGCCCAGCAACAAATGTCACACTTAGCATCGCTAATGTGTTTATGGTTACATACTGATGTTCTTTCTTACTGGCTCCTTGGTCATTTCTTTACAAGATTGAGGGCCACTGTTTCGGCGGTGGTGTTATCAAAAAAATATTTTTTTAGACATATCATACCTAACGTGCAGTGGACCTCTTTTTACACTACACATCCATAATACCACATTTAACGTTCATGAACCTCGCTCTGTGAATTTGTCTTCTTAATGCTAGAGTAGTATCCTCTACGGGATCAGTGTCCCCCCCAGGGGACGGTTGAGCTAATGTGCGCTAATGTGATTAGCATGAAATTGTAAGTAACAAGAACATTTCCCAGGACATAGACATGTATAACCTCTCTCAAGAACCATGAAACCAAAATGGGTAATAATTTGACAAATAGCACCCATTGTTTTCTCTACACTGTTGTACAATGGAATTCAATAAAGAGGTTCCCACACATACATGTTACCTTGACAGTAGGTGGTAAAAAAGATTGCCAGGTTGGTTTGCAAAGGAAAGGAAATGTGATAGGAAAATGAGGAGGTGTGCCTTCTGATTGATGACTACATGTTGACTGATTGGGGAAGGATGATTGCCACCTGTGAGGAGGGGAGAAGGAGAGAAAAGAAACACACACACAGAATACCTGTATCCGTAACAGTCACACTTGTATACATACTGCACATATGGTGCAGTATGTGGTGGAGAGAGGCTTCAGACAGTATGATAAAGGCCTACAATGACATTTCAGTAGATACAAGACCAGTGGAGACAATGTTAAACCCTGAGTCAAGTAGGTGTTTGTCATTGTGAAACCTTTGTTTTCAGTACATACCATGTCAATCATACGATATTAACGACAGGAATCTGTTTTAGAATGTCACTGTTTAATCATAGAACAAAAAAGTATTATGCTTCTCACACCCACACCTTTGGTATTAAAACCGTATTTTCAAATGTCATTCTCAGACACTTTACCGCTGGGGGTAACGGAGGTATGAGACCATTTGGAAGCGGATGCTGTTTTTGTTTGCCACTGTTGGAATCTGAACACTGAAATCTTTACAAACAGCACAGGAATTCAGTGCTTGGAGCAAAGTGAATGCCATCCAAGCAATGAGTGCACAATTTTCAACATACACTAGATTACAGGACATGTATTAATCTTGAGTGCCTCTATTTCGACAAACCACACCTGTCAAACTCAACACAAAACAGCAGTGGAAGCGTGTTACTGTATTGGCGAGTTTAGAATCTAATTTCATGTGCATTGTTGCAATACATGACTGTGGGAGTATTGTACAATAAATAAACAAAGAAACATTGTATTGTACGTTGTGGAAGGATACATTTACATTACCAGCCAACCAGCACATTTGGTTCCTTGGAAGTTGTGGTAAGGTTTCCCTTTGGTTCTGGGAATGAAGCCATACCTTGCCTGACTGGTAAAACATTTTTTTTTTAATTGTACTTTCTGAGAAACGGACGTGAAAATGTAGCCTGCTCTGGGAAAGTATATTTTTATTGATGTTCTGAGAACATTTATTCATTTATGCAGTAGGCTATTTGGAGGTTTTTGAATGACTTCCTCAATAAGAGTTTTAACACTACTTGCGTATTTTACGTTTATTATACTTTTGTGAACTCCAAGCACATATAGGACACATGGAAATTGGTTTCCTTAGGCATTAATCATGCAAACACATTTATTTTTTTTATTGTAACACAGAGATTTGAACCTGTAATCTTCAGTTCTCTGTCCATGGAATTAGTCCACTGCATCACCTGGATGGAGCTACAGAAACATGTCATGTTTTTTTACTCATACAATGCAGATGATTTTAGTCTATTCAAACAGACCCAATTTCAAAGGAAATACGCACTCATTAACATCAGCTGATGCCAATTAGTGGGCGCGGCCAACACACCTGAACACACTTACAAAGATAGAGTTTGTATATGTTGTAAATGTACAGTTGAAGTCAGACGTTTACATACACCTTAGCCAAATACATTTAAACTCAGTTCTTCACAATTCCTGACATTTAATCCTAGTAAAAATTCCCTGTCTTAGGTCAATTAGGATCACCACTTTATTTGAAGAATGTGAAATGTCAGAATAATAGTAGAGATAATGATTTATTTCAGCTTTTATTTCTTTCATCTCATTCCCAGTGGGTCAGAAGTTTACATACACTCAATTAGTATTTGGTAGCATTGCCTTTTAAATGTTTAACTTGGGTCAAATGTTTTGGGTAGCCTTCCACAAGTTTCCCACAATAAGTTGGGTGAATTTTGACCCATTCCTCCTGACAGAGCTGGTGTAACTGAGTCAGGTTTATAGGCCTCCTTGCTCACACATGCTTTTTCAGTTCTGCCCACAAATGTTCTATAGGATTGAGGTCAGGGCTTTGTGATGGCCACTCCAATACCTTGACTTTTTTGTCCTTAAGTCCTTTTGCCACAACTTTGGAAGTATGCTTGGGGTCATTGTCCATTTGGAAGACCCTGTGACCAAGCTTTAACTTCCGGAATGATTTCTTGAGATGTTGCTTCAATATATCCACAAAATGTTCCTACCTCATGATGCCATCTATTTTGTGAAGTGCACCAGTCCCTCCTGCAGCAAAGCACCCCCGCAACATGATGCTGCCACCCCGTGCTTCAAGGTTGGGATGGTGTTCTTCAGCTTGCAAGCATTCCCCTTTCTCCTCCAAACATAACGTTGGTCATTATGGCCAAACAGTTCTATTTTTGTTTCATCAGACTAGAGGACATTTCTCCAAAAGGTACGATCTTTGTCCCCATGTGCAGTATCCCCAAACCGTAGTCTGGCTTTTTCATGGCGGGTTTGGAGCAGTGGCTTATTCCTTGCTGAGCGGCCTTTCAGGTTATGTCGATATAGGACTCGTTTTACTGTGAATTGAAATACTTTTGTACCCGTTTCCTCCAGCATCTTCACAAGGTCATTTGCTGTTGTTCTGGGATTGATTTGCACCTTTCACACCAAAGTACGTTCATCTCTAGGAGACAGCTCCTTCCTGAGCGGTATGACGGCTGCGTGGTCCCATGGTGTTTATTCTTGCGTACTATTGTTTGTAAAGATGAACGTGGTACCTTCATGCGTTTGGGAATTGCTCCCGAGGATGAACCAGACTTGTGGAGGTCTCCAATTTTTGTCTGAGGTCTTGGCTGATTTATTTTGATTTTCTCATGATGTCAAGCAAAGAGGCACTGAGTTTGAAGGTAGGCCTTGAAATACATCCACAGGTACACCTCCAATTGACTCAAATTATGTCAATTAGCCTATCAGAAGCTTCTAAAGCCATGACATAATTTTCTGGAATTTTCCAAGCTGTTAAAGGCACAGTCATCTTAGTGTATGCAAACTTCTGACCCACTGGAATTGTGATACGGTGAATTATAAGTGAAATAATCTGTCTGTAAACAACTGTATGAAAAATGATTTGTGTCATGCACAAAGTAGATGTGCCAACTTGCCAAAACTTTAGTTTGTTAACAATACATTTGTGGTGTGGTTGAAAAACGAGTTTTAATGACTCCAACCTAAGTGTATGTAAACTTCTGACTTCAACTGTATATTTTAAGAATGTTTTTAAATAACATTCTTAAAACGTTCAATGAACACTACTGAAGTTTTCTTAACGTTATCGGAAAAATTTGAGAACCTGACTTTAAGTAGAACCATGAGGAAGCCTGTGTGAAAGTTATGCTGAAGTACTGAAATTCTCACAGAAGAACATTGTTTCTTAATGTTCTTGGAACAATTTGAGAACATGGCTTTAAAAAGAACCATGAGGAGACATGTAGGAAACTTTATGCTAAAGTACTAAAATATAAAAAAGAAATTGGGGGGTCAAGTTCCTTAATTGTGCTGTGAATGTTCCCAGAACGCTGTGGGAAAGTTGTATGCAAAATAACCATAGGACAACCATGCTCTCGCCAAGCTCTAAGAAGCATATGGTTCTCAGAACACTATGTGCTAGCTAGGGAGCCCATATTCCTTTATGTCAATGTGCATCATGGCCTCTATAGAAGAGAATAAAATAAAATGACAAGTGCTGGTAGCTTTAATCAATGGCTTGGGATACAAATACGGTTTAGCTTCCAGTCATTAGAGGTAGAAGAAGGAGGCGATTAATTTGTTTCCCCACAGTAAATGTTTCACCAATGGAATTAGGTGGAGGGTGCCAAACCAATAGCCAGAGCTGTTTGTCAGCGTTGGTGTGTACTCCGTGTGATATGGAGACATTACAGGAAAACAGCAGTCCATCAAAAATGTATCTTGTCAATCCCCTGTGTATTTTCATATCATGCCGAAACGGAGGCCTTCTTTGTATGCAGGTGTTGAATGGGATTAGGCCTGCGCAGGTATTCGTCTCCTCTCCAGCAGGGCTTGGGGAATGGAGAAGTGAAGCACTGAGTTGCCATGGTTTCCAGCTCATCTCTGCCTCTCTAACCAGCACTGCTCTATGGGACTTGTGCATCAGCACATCCTGAGCAAGAGACCTGAGGATATCGGAAAATATTTGTTGATACCATGAGGTGAAATGCTGTCGCAAAACATATTTTTTTAGCAGCGATCATGACAGATGCGGTCTTCAATGACAACATAACACTGATCATTCCTTCGTATAGGCCTTTCTTTTGAACTCTGAATTAGCAAACAGACACCCATCAAGACATCACCTGTTATCTGATGTGTTAAGAAGACAGGGTGAGGAGGTAAAAATAACAACATTCTCTCCTCTCTAGAGAGAGAGAGAGTCAATATATTTCAAATGCAATATTTTGGCTGTAAGTCAGCAAAGATTTGTGCATAATAATAGCATCAAATCAAATGAGAAGCTCTGGGAAATTACTACTCTCGTGATGCATAGTTTTATCCCTGTGCCAGTTCTTGGATTCACAAGAGCATCTTAATGTGAACATTAACATTTGAACCCTCTGGGTCATAAAACGATTCTGTGCAGTATGAAGTCATCAAGACATTCAACACTAGAGAGAACCCTGGCTAGGCTTACATTATTGCAGTTATCTCCAGAATGTTGTCTGAAAGGAGGTCAGAATGTAGGTGGTCAGAATACTGATAGATGGGCAGTTTGTCCATAATGAGAGGATGGTACCACAAAAAAAATGATGGATTTAGGGACCGTTTTAACAATGCAATAACTCCAAGCTTTGCTAAGTCTCACAATTTGCCTGTCATTTCCCTTGTGGTTTTTCGCAAATACACACCAGATGAGCCTTACCGTCTATCAACTCAATGAAGGGAGGAACACAAATGCATAACATTAATATGCTTTATCTTGTCATCCTTTTGAAAAGGAAGATCATTAAGTTTGATCATACACACGTGAACAGCATGCATGTCAGAAGGTGAGTGTAGCTGGTGCATGAAGTCAGACGCAGGAAAGCAGAATGAGTGAGCAACGTACTTTCCTCAACAAGGCACAAGGTAACAATTACACTTGACCAAAACGGTAAAGATAACGCACGGGTGAACACAGCACCCGTCAAAAAAACCAGCCATCAAAATAAACCTAACTGAACATGAAATAATCCCACACAACACCATGTAGGAAACAGAGGGTTTAAATACAGGAACAAATAATTGTGAAATGGAAAACAGGTGTGTGGAAACAAAGACAAAAGCAAAGGAAAAAGAGAAGTGGATTGGCGATGGCTAGTAGACCGGCGACGCCGACCGCCGAGTGCCGCCCAAACAAGGAGGCACCGACTACGGCGGAAGTCGTAACAATGCATCAACTCTTCAGCTTTGAGCAATTAACAGATTATCATATTCAAAATTGCTGTGGTTTTACAAAAAAACGGCCTAGTTTTTGGCTAACATTATCAGAACTCTAATAGAGGCAGCATTGACCTAACAATGTTCCTCTCATTTCCTCTCACAGTTGATTTCTAATTTGCTGAATGTAAATTGATTCAGAGAAAATGACTTACCATTCTACTATGATTTCCTGTGAGAAAATATAGCATTTTACATTTTTTGACCAAATGTTTATTGGTTTTGTTATTTTTGTTGGCGGGGGGGGGGGGGGGGGATACATGCAGAGTTTAAGTAATAATAAATACAATTTAACAGGAAAAGAAAACAAAAAAGAAGTGGGCCTCCACCCCACTCCCACCCTCACTTCCCTTTTCCCAACCCCACCCAGACCTAAATAAAGAGGATCTTGACTTAAGAGGAGCTCTGTTGATAGTCTCCAGAGGAGCTACAGGAAACATGTCTTAAACTGTGAGTAGAATTGCTTTCCCGTGTCCTCAGTAGCCCTTGTGTTCACTGTTGAGTACACAAAGACGGGACAGATTTTGCTCCTAAACAAAAGCAAACCATCTTTAAAAAGAAAGTATATCGCCTTTATGTTTTTCCTTAACATTGGCTGATTTGTCTTGTCATATCTCAGATATGAAGACACTTGGTTTTCCCATGACTCACTTCTGACTTGAGATTAGACAAGGATTGTGCAAATTCCTCCCAAAGATTTTCTCCATATCTAACAATCTTCTGGCAACATTCCCAGAATTAATGCACTTTTATTTTGTTGATGCGTTTATCAATGTCATACCAACCCTGCATTTGCAATAAGATGAGTAACCCATCAGTAAAGATATATTTGAGATTGTCATCTATTCATTGCAGAGTTCATTCATTTCCACCATCATTCATTTCCACCAAGTGTTCTGTTTTGGACTCCTTGAACAGTGCGTGACACCATACAGACCAAAATAGTGCCACATAAAGTAATAAGACACACAGGAGACATGCCTCCGTCCACTTCGGAGCCTCTGTATCACATGGAGGGGAAGGACATGAAACCTCTAGCTGATGGAGAGACCACAGTTGGGTTGAGGAGCCAGGCTAAGTGTTTGTGTCCCTGCCATAGCCGAGACGGCAGGGGGAGGCACAAAAGCTTTCTATTTGTTAGTATGGTCTCAAGATGGTTTACAGGGAAGCACATCCCACCAGTAATGGAATGAATAAAATGATTTATTTAGTACGTGCTTCCAGGATATTTGATATGCTTGGCTACGTTTAGCCCATAGCCTCATCATAATGAAACAGCAAGCAGTCAGACTTGCAGCAGAGGCATTTCACTGGAAGAGGAGAGAAACTCTGCGCCCCAGGCTCTGTGAAATGATGCTCCTCGTCCACAGTCACTCCCTCATTTCTCTTCTTGTCAATACCCTTCTGAACGCTTGGTCGGATCTTTGTCTGTTCTCGTTCCTCTGTACAGACAAGGCAATGGCAATGATAAATTAGATTTAGGTATATATTGGATATTTGGGTATAAATGCATTTGTGTGTCTCCCCTCCACAACGGTATTCATAGTTTTGGGAAATGCGCAGCGTCTGACTGTCATAAGAATATATTGCATTGTTATTGTTGCCCTGGTGACTTGTTGTGGATACACCTGTAAACCATAGAATGGAATTGTCAAAGCTTGACCTTCTGTCGCCTAACATTATTTTGTATTCACTGATGCAGTGCAGATTATTGTTGAGATGTGTAGATGTTTCAACAAGATAAAAGAAGCTCTAGGGCTGTTTTTCAGATATGCCTTGGCAATTCTCCAGGCTTATTCTTCCCTTGTAAAACATGAATAAATTGGGTCTGTTAGCTGAAACTAATCTATAAGGCATAATTATGGCAATGTTTTAATTAACTGTAATTACTAGCACTGTGTCTAGTTATTTCTCCTAGTACTAACAGAACTGGACAAGGTCGCTGTTCAATTAAGGATGGAAATGCTCATCTAAACAATTAAGGATGAAAATAAGGACGCATTCCCCTTGAGCAATAGTGAACTTTCTCTGGGTTCATACTGTTTCTTTCTAACAAGAGTCCCCAAATGCATGTGATGAGGGGGTTTTGTAACATCTAGTAGGAACACATCAATTGCAACGTTTCTACCATTATCAAGCTTTCCTTTATCGGCCTTGATCTCAAGACAGTGGGAGGGGCCATATTTGAAGTGGCTCTCTGTTAGTTGTGTTTTTTCCACGGTAATGTAGGAACAAATAACCATTTTTGTGCCATTTTAATCTTTCAAGTTTAGTTAAATATTTCTCTGCCACTATAAAAAGTTGTAGTGAAGATGAAATGTGCTTTCCCTTGGTTTCAGTTATATATTATACATGAAGAAAAATATCTGTATCTGAGAGCAAACTAAGAAATAATACATGCTTTGATCAAATATTTGTTTTCTGCCCTGATGTTTTTGCAATAATATGTTGTATTCTCTTTAATTTTAATGTTGTGTTCTCTTTGCACATTACCCACTGGGCACAGACGTCAATTCAACGTCTATTCGGTACAACCTAATTTCATTGAAATTACCTGGAAACAACATTGATTCAACCAGTGTGTGTGCCCAGTGGGTGGCTGCAGTGATTAGGTTGATACATACTGTACTTTAGTTTAGATTTTTTTGCTTTAAAACGGCAACATTTTCTCTCCAACCCATGGCAAAATATAGAATTTCAGGAAATAAGCTTTAAACCTGCCAAATGTTCTCTCAGACAACAAGAGGAGTCTGAAGTGTGTGTGTGTGTGTGTGTGTGTGTGTGTGTGTGTGTGAGGGGGGGGGGGGTCACATGGGTCACGAGGTGGGGGTTTGTTACTACGCCAATAAATGAGAATATCCATCCGGACCTTTGCCTCCTAGGACATTTGTGTGACTGGACATTCTCAAATTGTATTTGAGTACCACCTGCTGTAAACAGTAGGCCCACTTGAGTGAATGGACTTACGAACAGCCACTGTTAATTCGTCAATATCAGATTTTCTCCAGTGACAGCTTGGTAGCTGGGTAGTGGGACATAATAGAGCTGTGTGTACCTCACAGACTGCCACTTCCATTTCACAGGGTTCACAGAATACATTTTCAAAGTCGTTGCTTTTATTTACTCCATACAGTGGTTGCAAAGGTGGTCAGTAGGTCAGTTGCCCTGTATATTATTTAGTCAGTTAAGAACAAATTCTTATTTTCAATGACGGCCTAGGAACAGTGGGTTAACTGCCTTGTTCAGGGGCAGAACGACAGATTTTTACCTTGTCAGCCCGGGGATTGCGATCTTGCAACCTTCCGAATACTAGTAAAATGCTCCAACCACTAGGCTACCTGCCGTATACATGTATGCCTTTGTGAATCAAGACCTTTCTTGAGTTGGGCTCTGGGATGGTGCTACTGTTGAGAATGTGAGCCTATGGTTGTGTGGGGGGAAAGGGTTGAGTGCGTATGAGTTTGTGGGTGTATGTGCATATCCCACAACTGTTGCGAAGGAGTAAAAGATGTTAGGGACAATAGAGGATGATTCACAACAACTGTTTGCTAATATAATAATTGCTTGTTATAATGTAATTTTGGTAATGGCGTGACTGGTGAGAGGTAAAATCCTATGCATAAATTGCCTACATTACTACAAATATTAATAGCTAATTATAGAAAATAAGAAAGAGGATTTTTAAAATATATATTTTTTTTGATGGCTATATATAACACAAATCGAGGCAAGGGCAATGGAAATGCATTTGGCAGTTGATCTATTTCTGTTCTGTAAATGGCACTGTGTGCTCTTTTCGAAGGATGGATCCCAGTCTTTTCAGTGCTATGGGATACAGGGGGTCGGGGGTGGTCTGCCGGGCATTTGGGATGACAAACCAACTCGGGAGGAGGAGGGATTTTAGAGGGTGGAATAGTGTGGACCAATTGGAGATTTACTTAGTAGCAATGCAAATATCATGGTACAGCTATATAGACACTCGATCATCATGTTACTTTTTAATGGTACGTTTACAAACAGATATTTTGATAAATAGAATTGAATGTTGTGTCTCATTATAGTAAGTGGTGAAATAAGTATAGCCAGTTAGAATTGTAATGGCCTCTCAGATAATAAGAAAAGATGATCAGTATTTACCTGGCTAAAAGAGAATGAATATAATATATATTGTTTACAGGAAACTCATTCAACAATTTTAGATTAAGTTTTGTGGAAAAAGGACTGGGGGACAAAATATATTTATCCCATGGGCAAAAAAATTTAAAAGGGGTGATGGTTTTAATTAACAGTAATTTTGATCCAAATGTGCAAATTGTCCAAACAGGTCATCAAGGTAGATGGATTATTTAAAAAATGTTATGGACAATAAACTGATATGGCTAATTAACCTATATGGTCCAAATGATGATGATCCAAGCTTCTTTGAAAATATATATAATCATTTATCTACTCTACAAGCAACACTAGACTCTATTTTTATGGTGGAAGATTTTAATACGGTCTTAAATACCTCTATGGACCGGAAAGGAAATCACACTACAAACTATCACCCTCGGGCACTTAAGGAAATCATGAATGTCATGCATATATTGGAATTAGTGGATATATGGAGACTTAGATACCCTGACCTAGTGAGATATACAGTGGGGAGAACAAGTATTTGATACACTGCCGATTTTGCAGGTTTTCATACTTACAAAGCATGTAGAGGTCTGTAATTTGTATCATAGGTACACTTCAACTGTGAGAGACGGAATCTAAAACAAAAATCCAGAAAATCACAGTGTATGATTTTTAAGTAATTAATTTGCATTTTATTGCATGACATAAGTATTTGATACATCAGAAAAGCAGAACTTAATATTTGGTACAGAAACCTTTGTTTGTAATTACAGAGATCATACGTTTCGTGTAGTTCTTGCACACACTGCAGCAGGGATTTTGGCTCACTCCTCCATACAGACCTTCTCCAGATCCTTCAGGTTTCGGGGCTGTCGCTGGGCAATACAGACCTTCAGCTCCCTCCAAAGATTTTCTATTGGGTTCAGGTCTGGAGACTGGCTAGGCCACTCCAGGACCTTGAGATGCTTCTTACGGAGCCACTTCTTAGTTGCCCTGGCTGTGTGTTTCGTGTCGTTGTCATGCTGGAAGACCCAGCCACGACCCATCTTCAATGCTCTTACTGAGGGAAGGAGGTTGTTGGCCAAGATCTCGCAATACATGGCCCCATCCATCCTCCCCTCAATACGGTGCAGTCGTCCTGTCCCCTTTGCAGAAAAGCATCCCCAAAGAATTATGTTTCGACCTCCATGCTTCACGGTTGGGATGGTGTTCTTGGGGTTGTACTCATCCTTCTTCTTCCTCCAAACACGGCGAGTGGAGTTTAGACCAAAAAGCTCTATTTTTGTCTCATCAGACCACATGATATTCTCCCATTCCTCCTCTGGAACATCCAGATGATCATTGGCAAACTTCAGACGGGCCTGTACATGCGCTGGCTTGAGCAGGGGGACCTTGCGTGTGCTGCAGGATTTTAATCCATGACGGTGTAGTGTGTTACTAATGGTTTTCTTTGAGACTGTGGTCCCAGCTCTCTTCAGGTCATTGACCAGGTCCTGCCGTGTAGTTCTGGGCTGATCCCTCACCTTCCTCATGATCATTGATGCCCCACGAGGTGAGATCTTGCATGGAGCCCCAGACCGAGGATGATTGACCGTATTGTCCTGTAGCCCATCCCAGCCTTGTGCAGGTCTACACCTTTATCCCTGATGTCCTTACACAGCTCTCTGGTCTTGGCCATTGTGGAGAGGTTGGAGTCTGTTTGATTGAGTGTGTGGACAGGTGTCTTTTATACAGGTAATGAGTTCAAACAGGTGCCGTTAATACAGGTAATGAGTGGAGAACAGGAGGGCTTCTTAAAGAAAAACTAACAGGTCTGTGAGAGCCGGACTCCAATTGGGGGAAGGGTGGTAGAGTTTTCAGGAAATAATAAAGGTATATTCTTTAAAAAGTATGTGTATATATGTTGTGGCAAAGAAGGGGGTTGAGTGATAAATGCCAGATATGTGAGAGCAGAACTAATAAACGGGCTCTACCCGATCACTAAAATGGCCACGCCGATCAGAACTACAGATCACAAAATGGCCGACCACCAAAACTACAAGTCCCAGAAGCAAGGGGAACCCTCAGAAGGTGGAGCTGACACAAAGATAAAGGGTCAAGAAAAACCAGGAAGAGAGAGAGAGAGGACTGGAATGATCTATGAACAATAGAGAAAGAGACAATAGAGATTGGCTGGATTTACCGTGTATGAGCTGGACTGTTTTGGACTCACCTGTTGGCATTTGGACCTGGACCTACCGAGAACCCGATTCGTGTACCGAACCCTGCTATCGTTGACCTTGCCTACGGCCTGGGTGGACCAGGACGGAGAAACAAACACACATGTACTGACTGTCCTGTTCGAAAGAACTCTCATTCTGGGGTGATTTGGTGACAGTTTCTCACTTAATTTGTGACAAACGCTCCTAACCTTGAAGAGGTTTGCCACAATGTGTATATGTATGCATACGTGGACTGTTCCCTGGACTCCACGTGTAGGGATTTTTACAATGCATAACAAGGCTATTGAACTTGACATTGGTGTCTGTCTTTATTAGTTTATCCAACATATCATACTGAAACATGGTGTCAGAAGTGGCTCGCAAAACACACGTTTGTTATTTTTGTAGCTAAGTACAGTATAGGCGCAGTTACGTTCCATATACGAACACACGCCGTTTCCTACTCACAACGCTGATCAACTTGTTGTTAGCTGGCTAGCTAGCATCCCTACCTACTTCGATGACTGAAGGCAAAGAAATCTCCTATTCCATTGCTATGGCAGCGAACATTCCGCCACCAAATCCCATGGTTCTCACAGGGGACTGGGGGGACAACTTCAGGGATGAATTCGAGGACTATGCGCTGGTGACCGGGCTACATGAGAAACCCAACGAGGTACAAGCGGCAACTCTGAGGAGTTTAATGGGCAGCGAATGCAGGCATATCTACCGGCATTATCTCACCCTCACAGCACGACAACAGTGTGATGCAAAGGCTATATTGGATGCATTGGAGAATTACTTCAGAACCCTCCAGAAGCGTCATTTACGAGCGGTTCGTTTTCGGAAGCTGCAAACAGGAAGAGGGTAAGTCAGTACACAACTTTGTAACCCGTTTGAGAGAAAAATCTGCCGCTTGTGAATACGGGGGATTGAAAGATGAATTGATTTGTGACAAAATAGTACTCGGAATTGCAGATGAGGATACGCGCCGGTGTCTACTGAGAGAGAAAGAGGCGTAACATTAGTAACTGCCATCGAAATGTGCCGCACTGTTGAAGTCACTGACATGAGAATGAGAGCAATGGAAATCGAAACCCCACGCTCCGACGTTGATACTGTTCACGCTGTTGCTAGGCAGACATTCAGACAAAACCAATCAAGGCAGAGTAATTCACCACGAACGGTGAACACAGAGAGCCCCGTAGCATGTAAATACTGTGGGAATACACACACACGTGGCAAAGAGCACTGCCCTGCCTACGGATAACCATGCAGAGCTTGTGGAACTAATAATCACTTTGAAAAAGTGTGTCTCAAAAGCAAAAGAAGGGTGAGTGCAAGATTCACTGTGTTGATGATGTCACTCAATGTTCAGAGCTGAGTGAAAGTGAAATTTACATGCATGAATCCATTGGGCCTGTACACTCAAGAGGGAAGAAATGGTTTGTGACACTACGATTACACAACAAGCAACAACGTCAACTGGATTCTGGTGCTACATGCAACGTAATGAGCTACAAAGACAACAAAAAAATCTGGCACCTGACACACATCTATTGCCCAGCGACACTAGACTAAAGCTGTACTCAGGAGAAATAATGAGCTCCATGGGCACATAGAATGTGTTATTCGGGGACGCAAACACAAGCTGGAGTTTGAGATTGTGAAAACCAGTTAACATCCTCTCCTCTCAGGCTCTACATGCGAACGCCTGTGACTGATGCAGTTCACTGTACCAAATGACCTGCACATTGTGGATCATGTCCAGCATGGACCCCTGTCCAAAGAACAACTACTCAGCAGATATGACGATGTATTCAACATGCCCGTTGAATCCGTGCCTGGGGAGGTACACTTTGAAGTGGATGAGAGCATCACTCCAGTCCAGTGTGCTCCTCGCAATGTGCCCATTGCAATGAAAGTGGCTGTGAAGGCCCAGCTGGACAAGTATGAGGCCGATGGCCAAATGACATCTGTGACTGAACCAACTGACTGGATCAGCAATATGGTCATAGTGAAAAAAACAGAGAAGCTGAGGGTCTGCATCGACCCAAAGCATCTGAACCAAGCACTGAAACGATCCCACTACATCATGCCGACACTAGAGGATGTCCTCTATAAGCGTCCCAAGGCCAGGATTTTCCCCTTGGTGGATGCCCGAGATGCATTCCTTCAATGTATGCTGGACGAAGAAAGCAGCTTCATGACTACCTTCTGGACCCCCTGGGGTCGGAAACGCTGGCTCAAGCTCCCGTTTGGTGTCTCAGTGGTGCCTGAGGTATACCAACGCAAGCAGCACAAGTTACTGGCTGGGCTCAAGGGCATTGAACCCATCGCCGATGATGTCCTGATTGTAGGCTGTGGTGACACAGACGAAGAAGCAGAACGCGATCAGTTACGCCCATCAGTTAAGCTTCGTCTTGGCCTAAAGAAGCTGCAGTTCAAGTTGAAAGACGTCCACTTCCAAGGCCACATTCTCTTGGCAAAAGGCCTGAAGCCGGACCCAGACAAGGTCTGAGCGATCCTCGACATGCCAAACCCGTCTGATGCAGAAGGAGTACAGCGTCTCATCGGTTTTGCAAACTATCTTGCAAAGTTCATGCCACACCTATGAGTAGTCTGTGAGCCTCTGTGCCGGTTGCTGGACAAAGACACACCATGGCACTGGCTACCCAAGCACGAGGCCGCAGTGCAGGAGATGAAATCTCTGGCTTCATCCATGCCATACGTGGTCACAAAGCCTGTCACAATCCAGAGCGACTCTAGCCAAAGTAGACTTGGATGCTGCCTTATGCAGGAAGGCCAGCCCATTGCATTTGCCTTGAGAGCGCTCACCCCCACCGAACAAAACTATGCACAAATTGAGAAAGAGTGCCTCAGCATCGTCTTCTCTTGCCAGCGATTCCATCACTACTTATGGTCGAGAGCTGGTCACCGCTGAAACTGACCAAATCAAATGTATTTATATAGACCTTCGTACATCAGCTGATATCTCAAAGTGCTGTACAGAAACCCAGCCTGAAACCCCAAACAGCAAGCAATGCAGGTGTTGAAGCACATTGGAAAAACTCCCTTGAAAGGTCATTGTTAGGGCATTGGCTAGGACCACAAACCACTCATTGCCATATTCAGTAAACCTCTCCTCAATGCGCCCAAGAGGCTTCAAAGCATGCTCCTGACTCTGCAAAACTACAGCCCGAAGGTCATTTACAAGCCAGGATCAGACATGTACATCAGCGACACACTGAGCAGGGCAACAGCACAATGTACAGGCAGAGGCACTCTCTATCAGCGGCAGGCCATCTGTTCACTACAACAGGAACAACCAGATGTTCAACAAATCAATCAGGCAGACTCCTTAAACGTCACAGATCACCGCCTAGCCCAGATCAGGCATCACACTGACAAGGACGAACACCTACAGTCACTGAAGTCCATGGCTCTCGCAGGTTGGCCATACCTGAAAGAGGAGACACCTTTCACAGTGAGAGAATACTGGACCTTTCGAGATGAAATTGGCGTGCAAAATTATGTCTTGTTCAGAGGTCAGAAGGTCATTATTCCCAAATTACTACGTCCAGAGATGCTTACCCGCATACACTCCAGTCACGTTGGAGGTGACGCATGCTACTGCCAGGCTCGTGAAACATTATACTGGCCAAACATGCAAGCAGAAATTAAAGACTTTGTCAGCATCTGTACCACATGCAATGAGTACGCTCATGAACAGCAAAAGGAAACCATGATGTCACGAACTACCCACAAGGGCCTGGCAAATCATCAGCATGGCTTAGTCCTTTTGTCTGTGGCTGAATATCTTCTCATCGTTGAACACTACTCTGATTTTTGGGAAATTGAACTGCTCCCTGACTTGTCTGCAGAGTCAGTCATAAAGCGCTGCAAGGCGCAGTTTGCAAGGCAAGGTCAGCCTGACAAGGTAATCACAGACAATGGCCCACAATTCACTGCACAGTTCAAGCGTTTCGCCTCAGAATGGGAGTTTGACCACGTGACCTCCTCTCCAAGACATCCAAAAGCAAATGGCAAGGTAGAATCAGCTGTCAAGATTGCAAAAAACCTGTTAAGCCGGGCCTTGCACGACAGCAACGACCCATGGAAAGCAATCTTACAGTGGAGGAACACACCCACCGAAAACATGGACAGCAGCCCAGCACAACACCTTCTGTCCAGACATCTGAAGACTACAATCCCCGTAGCTAACAAGCTACTTGAGCCCTGCGTCATGGTTGGCGTCACAGACAAACTGCGTCACAGAAAGCAGCTCGCTAAGTGCTTCTACAACCAGACTGCTCAAGACCTACCAGAGCTGGAGGTGGGTGAAACGATAAGGATGAAACCGCTGCCGGGAGACCGCACAGGACTTGAGGCTGGGCACATGCCTACAGAGAGTTGCACCACGTTCTTACCTGGTGGATGTTGGTGGCTCCCTCTATCGTCGCAATCGGGTAGATCTGCGCGTAGCAGAGCAGACAAACCAGAACATGCCATACACTCACCTAGATGAGCTGGATCACAGTCCAGACCTAAGGATAAGGGACACAGAATTGAGACATGAGCCAACTGAAGGTGAGGCTTCTACCCCACCAAGCTCTCCAGCCCTTGGCCCTAATCCTACCCCTTTCAGAGCCAATAATTACTCATGGGTGGGTCAGCTGTGCAAGCCACCGGACAGGCTTACTCTGTGAGCAAGAGACTGTTAACTTGTCGTCTGTTAATAAAAAATACAAAAGGGAAGATGACAACTGAAGAAAAAAAGAAAATGTCATGCTTTTTCAATTGTTATGACTTGACTGTTAAGAATTTAATGTTATGTTTGCACTTTCTACTGAAAAGGATGATGTTACGGAGTCTAGTTGATAGGTATTCGCCTACCCGGACTGTTCCCCGGACTCCACGTGTAGGGATTTGTACAATGCATAACAAGGCTATTGAACTTGACATTGGTGTCTGGCTTTATTCCTTTATCCAACATATCATACTGAAACAGGGTAGACCAAGGCGCACCCTGACCTAACCAAAATAAAGAATAAACAGGGGTCTCTAAGGTCAGGGCAGACAATTACATTGATGGAAGCAACAATCTTTCCGCAATATTAAGCTGATCCACCTCTTAAAATAAATAAAATAAATATTTAAAAAATAAAAAGCATTAAAAAATGCTCTTTATTAAAGCGGCAAAATACAAATTGTACATATTTTAAAAATATCATATGCAGTGGTTTTCAATGCAGATATGCTAATCAGGGGTGTGAGTTACAGTACACTAGTATTATTGGCTCAACATGTTAGTATGATCAGTACCTAGGAAACATACTGGAGTAGGTAATAGCTGTTCTTGGTGGGAGTGCAAAGCTTGTGATTCCTCTGTTCATTAGGAAAGAAAAACAGGATATACATCAACTTGACACCAAACAGAAGTCTTGCTTTCTGGCATAATGAATCACACTCTGGCATAGTTTCACATTTAATGAGAAATCTAAAATTGGTAACAGCTGATCATGAACATGTCTTAAATATACATTCTGCATAAGGGTATCATGAATGTCACATTTGTATAAACTTTTTCAACAGCTGATAAATAAAATCTTTACCTTGTTTTGTAAGTATTGTAATTGTAAGTATTGTAAATAATGTGGGAAATATTGGCGTTGCAGTACAAGAGGAGGTGGGGGCACAGGATTGTGAATGAATGGTAAGATTGTCACGGCCGTCTTCCTGGAAGGAATAAGTGGACCAAAGTGCAGCGTGGTAAGCGTACATTTCTCTTTATTTCAAATGTCACCAACAAAACAAGAAACAAAAATCAACCTTGAAGCTTACAGGGCTAAGTGCCACTAACAAAGTTAACTACCCACACTGAAAGGAGGGAAAAAGGGCTACCTAAGAATGATTCCCAATCAGAGACAACGATAGACAGCTGTCCCTGATTGAGAACCATACCCGGCCAAAACATAGAAATAAAGAAACATAGAAAACAAAACATAGAATGCCCACCCTACCTCACACCCTGACCTAACCAAATAGAGAAATAAAACGTCTCTCTAAGATCAGGGCGTGACAAGAATATGAATAGTACAATTGGTCAGATAGAGTGCTACCTCCAGAAGAGGTAGCAGTAGTTACCAGGTGGAACAACTTGTTAAAAAACTTAAATACTATATAGAAAACTATAACTTCAGCAATGACAGACAGTGATTGTCCAGGTTATGAAAAAGGCTATTAACCCTCCTGCTGTGTTCCGGTTGAATTGGACCGATTTACAAGTTTTCTCTCTAAAATGTAGTTCATGTAATCTGATTGTTATAAGGTTCCATGACTTTGTCCACACAGGTCATCTGGACACACAAAATACATTTAGATGATTTTCATGAAATTTTGGGTGTTTTATTTAACTTTTGTGCAGCTGTGGTGTTCCCGGGCAAAAATGACTGGTCATTAGAAATGAATGGGTGAGACTACAATTAATGTAATAAATTGAGTTCAGGCACATACCCATTCATCAGATGGACACACTTCCTCTCCCAGACCCCCACATGCATGTGTGTTTGAGCACACAAACATACATACATACATACATACATACATACACACACACACACACACACACACACACACACACACACACACACACACACACACACACACACACACACACACACACACACACACACACACACACACACACACACACACACACACACACCTACACATGCACCTCACTTCCCTTCTTGGCTTCCATGGTAACCCCCACGGGAACCTTTCCCCAATATAATTTTTACCCCACAAGAACCACACCTGTTGGCATTCTCACAAACAATCGCAACATTGTTTCAATAATATCTATAACTTTTTCTCGTAGCTCTGGTACATAAAGTTGTTTTAAGGCCTTGCTCACAATTAATTCTGTGGCAGCACAATGACCAAACTATATACTGTATGTGAGGCTCTTGATCATATATTTGATCATGACACTGGTGAGGAGGAGAGTCCTTCTTAAACTTTGACACAAAGTAGTCTGTGATAAATAGTACAATGTGTTTCATCTGAGTATTTGTTATTGTCAAAATAATCCATACATTATGCTTGTTTTACTCAAAAATGAGTTGTATGAGCTCAGGTCAATGATGCCTACGTCAATGATGCCTACAGGCCATAAATAGCAAATAGAAGTTCAAAACTTGTAATGTTCACAAGAACTTGAGATTGATAGAAAGATCTGACACAACATTAGGAGATAAAAATATGTATTATTATGGATTTATAATCAGCTATAATGGGGCGGTCATTTTGGACCGGGACCACAGAATTAATTACCATGAAACGAGCACAACAGGATGGTTAAGAGTGGCTGTACTCAGAGGCCGAAATTATTCACAAATTAAGAAATGTAAATATTTATACTGGTTACAATATCAAGTTTCAGTTGATAACTCTATATTAACCTTTCCAACAGGAGACCAGATATACTGTAACTGATACTATATGTCACGTTCTGACATTAGTTCCTTTGTTATGTCTTTGTTTTAGTTTGGTCAGGGTGTGAGTTGGGGTGGGTAGTCTGTTCTTTTTTCTATGTTGTGGTTTTGTGTTTGGCCTGGTATGGTTCTCAATCAGAGGCAGGTGTCGTTCGTTGTCTCTGATTGAGAATCATACTTAGGTAGCCTTTTCCCACCTGTGTTTTGTGGGTGATTATTTCCTGTTTAGTGTTTTTTCCATTCACCTTACGGGACTGTTCGTTTTGTCGTTTATTGTTTTGTTCAGTGTTCAGTTATTTTATAAAAAATATGAACACTTACTACGCTGCGCTTTGGTCCTCACCTTCTTCCACCTCAGATGATCGTTACACTATAATTGTATTTTGTTCAACATATATATATATATATATATATATATATATATATATATATATAAATGTGTGTGTGTGTGTGTGTGTGTGTGTGTGTGTGTGTGTGTGTATATATATATATATAATCATAGCAGGTCTTTGACATAATACGTGTAGGGAAAATGTATCTAAATGACTTACAATTAAGAGCCCTAACAAGACAATATCCTGGGGATTAGCTATTGATTTGTTGCAAAACGTAATTAGTACACACTTGTCAGGCATTTCAGGGATGAGAAAATACAGTATGACAGATCCCACTGAATGTCAGTGAGTTCTGTCTAATTCTTTTGGGCTACTCAAATACCAATATATATATTTTTTTAAATAAAGAATAGCAATGACAAGTTGGTGAAACGAGGGACTCAAACGATGGTCTCAAAGTCATGATGCTTCAGGCGTAAATGGCAAACTCACTCAGACAGTACTATGTATCTCGAGAGGTTTCCCTAGGAGCAACCTGCTGAAATACTGTCTGTTACATTCGGAAAAGGGGGCAGTAGTCATTGCAGTTAAAGGCCTAAGATTGACTGCTGAGTCATACGGCCAAATAAGAAACCTGTTTTGGCAAGTAGCATACACACAATCTTATGGTCTTTGTCTAGCAGCTCTAGGTGTAGTTAGTGCAGGGGCAGGGCACCTACAAAGATTCAACATACACCCCCTTTCAACAAATTGTATAGATGTCTCTCTCTTAGGTCAAATAAACCATTAATATTGTAGTTACAGGACAGGTGTCTTATAAGAAAGGATCCCTATCAAATGAGATGTTAAAGAAAATGTCCTGGTGCATTGTGATCATTAATAATCCCATTCCACATAGGAGGTATCTGAGCCCATGAAGAAAGCCCACTCTTTGTATTATTAGCTGTATAAATCATTGCTGCTGCCAAGCGTGCGAAGCAACCAGCCATGTAAGAGTTTTCTAATGCAAAAGTAGTGGACCTGTTTCTGAATTTACTATGCGTACTATCCAGGCTCTAGGATACTATGCTAAAATGGGTTGAGAGTTAGAATAAAAAGATTGTAATATGAAATAATCCATCTGAACACCAAAACAACGGCTGTCAAACTTCCGCGTTTCTGTCAAATATTTTACTTCACGGTTGAGAGACGCAGTGCTTATGCTTGGCCACATGGATGGAGCAATTTAGCCAGGGAAATTCAAGTTGCTTGTGTGCCAATGGGGGAGCCTCTGGTGCAAATACTGTATATCCCAATATCACTGTACAGAACTAGGAGACACTGCTTTAGCCTTCAAAAGGTGCCGTAGAAATGCAGTCATGATTGTGTTTCAGCGGAGGAAAGGAGGATTTTGTGTTGCATTAAAAAAATCTAAACAGTTCTTTGTGCAAAGCAGAAAACGTTTTAATAAAGACATTTATTAGGCCCCAACATGACAAATCCAACCACTCAAATTTAGCAAAAAAATGACAAGGAAAGAATAGGCACAATCCAAAATTAACAGAGACAAGACAGCAGCATTGAGAACAGACCGCAGAGAAGTGAGGCCATGGGCTGCCCCTCCCTCCAGATATGCCAATGACAGCCTCCACGTCTCCAAGACTCAGTGAGAGGGAACAAAAATATCTTGGATGGCGACTACAATAAGGGGACGGAGGGGGTAGATACTGGGCACAAAAAGAGGTTGAGCCACCCTGGAGCTTTCAGCACTGCACGGAGAGCAACAGACCATGTGCATGAAACTTGGAGAAAACAGAGCATTTGGCAGGAAACGTTACCCTGGGAGCATTGCTGGACTCAAAATACCTTGGAGGAAAATCTGGTGGAAAGAAAACGGTGGGGAATTTTCAGGCATGCTGACGTAAGAGAATCTGAAATCAGCATCATTACTGGTGCATCTACCACATACCAATGTAATGACATCGGTTTCACCATCCAGGCTGTGCACCTTTTAGACCAACAGGTTGAACACAACATCTATTCACAATCTGTTCACAGCTCTCGAAATGAGAGCGTCTCCTCCCCCAACAGTGGGTATCAGTGACCGAGTGGGACAAGCAAATTACGGTATATCACTTATGTCATATATGAATTATTATATTGCTGTATTAGAATTGTTATTTATTAGGAATGAAGCCAGCTAGCTTGCCACATAACTGTCCCTTTAGAACTAGTGGTGGAAAAGGTATCCAATTATCGTACTGAAGCACCTTAATTTGCAAATGACACATATAAAAGTGAAAGTCACCCAGTAAAATACTGCAGCGCCAGCTGTGCCACCAGAGATTCTGGGTTCGCGCCCAGGCTCTGTCGTAACCGGCCGCGACCGGGAGGTCCGTGGGGCGACGCACAATTGGCCTAGCTTCGTCCGGGTTAGGGAGGGTTTGGCCGGTAGGGATATACTTGTCTCATCGCGCACCAGCGACTCCTGTGGCGGGCTGGGCGCAGTGCGCGCTAACCAAGGTTGCCAGGTGCACGGTGTTTCCTCTGACACATTGGTGTGGCTGGCTTCCGGGTTGGATGCGCGCTGTGTTAAGAAGCAGTGTGGCTTGGTTGGGTTGTGTATCGGAGGACGCATGACTGTCAACCATCATCTCTCCCGAGGCTGTACGAGAGTTGTAGCGATGAGACAAGATAGTAGCTACTAAAAAAACAATTGGATACCACGAAATTGGGGAGAAAAAGGGGTATAATTCCCCCCAAAAAAGTACATGTTATTGCTCAAATATACTTATATACTTTTACTTTTGATAGATATCATTTAAAATTCCTCATCCTAAGCAAACCAGACGGCACCATTTTCTTGTTTTTTATTTACGGATAGCCAGAGGCATGCTCAAACACTCAGAAATAATTTATGAATGAAGCATGTGTTTAGTGAGTACGCCAGATTAGAGGCAGTAGGGATGACCAGGGATGTTCTCTTGATAAGTTAGACCATTTTCTCGTGCTAGGCATTCAAAATGTAACAAGTACTTTTGGGTGTCAGGAAAATGTATGGAGTAAAATTTAAATAATTTTCTTTAGGAATCTAGTGAAGTAAAAGTTGTCAATAGTAAAGCAAAGTACAGATACTCCAAAAAGTAGTACCTTCAAGTATTTTTACTTAAGTACTTTACACCACTGTTTAGAACGATATGCCTCCCATAGATTTTCTTCTGGTGCCATGCCTGCCCTCAGTCCTCAAAACAGTTTTGGGATGGCACTGTGGCCGGGACGGCAGGTAGCCTAGCGGTTAAGAGCAATGGGCCAGTAACCGAAAAAATCTTCTGATCTGCCCTTGAGCAAGGCAGTTAAACAACAACTGATCCCCGGGCTCCGATGATGTTGATTAAGGCAGCCCCCCGCACCCCTCTGATTCAGAGGGGTTGGGTTAAATGTGGAAAGACACATTTTGGTTGAATGCATTCAGTTGTGCAACTGACTAGGTATCCACTTTGCACTTGAATTTCACCATAAATGGATAGTTTGGGATTTTGTCAATGAAGCCCTTTACAGTATCTACTTCCCCAGAAGTCAGATAAACTTGTAGATACCATTTGTATGTCTCTGTGTCTAATATGAAGAAAGGTATGCACAAGTCCATCTGCCTCTGGGGAAGTGGATTTAATTGCCAAAACAGAAAACACAGGGAAATATTAATTAGAATGTACCAGATATTATGTATATTAATGAATATGCCTGACTGAAGTAGTTTTTAATGAGTCACCTTCCTAACCTGGTGGAGGAATGCATTCAGAAAGAAAACATTTCTAATGCACAAACACAAACCAAGACGAACAGAGCAAGAGAGAAATTGTAATTGTTCATGCATGACACTTGACTTCTGCTGCTCTATCAAAGCCATCATCTGCTATATGCGTTTAGTTTTGTCATTTTGAAACTGTGGTTGCCTTACTTTCATATTGGTGTTTTGTCAATTGATGTCAGAGAAGACCGCTTGTCTGAAAATAAGTTATGCAAATGAGAGAAGACCACACATTGATACAGGGGCACTACAGTTGAAGCAATAAAGCCTCAGTGACAAATAGATGGATCAATTTCTACCGGCTTGTTGTGCTCGGCTGACATTCAGTAGCAGGAGGCCTTGATGGAAGGGAGAATTAGAGTAAATTATCACGCACTGACTCTTGTTTCTCCCCTAAAGATGGTAATCTACTGTAAATCAATAGGCCCCATACCATCTGCATGCCTGCCCGCTGACACGGCTTAATTACCAGCCAGTCTGTGCCTTAAATCACACCAAGGAGATCAAATAAATAACGACCAGTTGAAGTGCCGCTATCCAAGTGCTTCCATCAAAATCGGCAAGCGCAAATAAACTGCACATTTATGGAAATGCAACAGTCTCAGGAGGAACGTCCTGCGTTTTGGGTGACAAATTGAAAAAGGGGGAATACCCAGGAACCTTCTGCCTCACTGCTAAGTGCGACAGTTAATATCTACAGAGTCCTGGGTCGCTTAACTCTAACTGAAATGCCGGCCACTTTTCTTTTCCCACCTACCTCTGTTTTTTAGTTTCATTTGGAGTACATTGATGGTAGCAATTATGACAGAACTTTATTTGCTATTCCTTTGCAGGCTGGTAGCTTACAGTCCTCAGGCAAGGAAAGGGATCGGTATGAAAGGGGGGAATATATGCTCTGTTACATAGATGCCTGAATATCATAGTCCTGGCTGTGAACAAGTCTAAATGGAGAGACAACAACCTGATGAGTAGATTTCCGCTTCTTCTTCCTCTTCCTCCTCCTCCTCCTACATAGTCTGGTGTGTATTTGTGGTGATTAGACTGCATTTACTGCAAAACTCCAAGATCACATTTGCTGCTCTTGAGAACCAGTTGACAACATGATTTAGCTTAGTTGGTGCAATGGATCTTGAGCTTGAAGTTTGTCAACTGGGCTGCAAACTCAATTTGCAGAACTACATTGATTCCCCCCCCCCCCCCCCCCCCCTCCTTTCACACATTGCAAAATGATTTGTGAGGACTTCCATCCCTTTTAAAAGTGGGTCAGATATTGTTCTTCAAGTTGCTGCAGCAGGTTTCTGCAGCTGACAGGTTTATTGTGTCATTGTGGTATTTTACGCTAAACTCTCCTGTGCTGGTTTGTGCAATATATGTTCTGCCGAGGTAGGTACTGCTCCTGTAATAAAACATTGTTTCGCCTTTCTTTCAGACTGCCAGTTGCAAACATGACACACTGCAGCTGGCTCTGAATTGGCCTCAGCAATCCACATGGTTTACTAAACACTACTAAACCAGTAGGGTCAAGAAATACATACAATGGTGTAAAGTAAAATACTTTAAAGTTCTACTTGAGTAGTTTTGGTGGGTATCTGTACTTGACTTTACACTTTATATTTTTGACAATGTTTACTTTAACTCCACTACATTTTCCCTGACACCAAAAAGCGCACATTTACATTTCAAATGCTTAGGCATGACAGAATTATTGTCCAATTCACGCACCTATTAATATAACACGTTGTCATCCGTACTGCCTCTGATCTGGCAGACTCGCAAACACAAATACTGCATTTGTAAATGATGTCTGAGTGTTGGAGTGTGCCCGTCAGTCAAAAAAAAAGAAGGAAAAAGAAAAAGGAGTGCCCTCTGGTTTGCTTAATATAAGGAATTTGATGTATAACATTTACTTTTTACTTTTACTCAAGTATGACAATCAAGTACTTTTACCAGCACTGTACTTAAGTACATTTAAAACTAGAGACTTTTAGACTTTTACTCAAGTAGTATTTTATTCTGTGACTTTTACTTGAGTAGTTTTCTGTTAAGATATCTTCGCTTTTACTCAAGTATGACAATGTAATACTGTTTGCACTACTGTACTTAAGTACATTTAAAACGAAATACTTTTAGACTTCTACTCAAGTAGTATTTTATTGGGTGACCTCTGCTTTTACATTAGTCATTTTCTATTAATATCTTCAACGTCATTTATCAACCCATTGTGAAGTGAAATCTACATGGAAAACCCATAGTCATTTACCAGTACTGTTTTCATCTCATTTCAACCAATGTTGTAAACATTGAAATTAGGGTAAAACTTAAATTAAATGACAACCTGACTAACAGGTTCTTACATGTATTTAATTTCAACATACAATTAACATCCCATGATGCTTAGGGCCATGCATCAAAATGCCCAGTTGCCCATTCATTTGGTTACCAGGCCTAAGGAAGAGATTGCAGGGACATTGAAAGAGGGGTCTCATAGCAGTGTATGGTGGGTGGGTGGTTGTGTGTGTGTGTGTGTGTGTATGTGAGCTATCATGTCAACACATTTAGTCATTGATCAGCTTCCATCAGTGTTGGGGATTAGTGAACTACATGTAGGCCAACTTGTATTTAACTATATTTTGCAATAGCTTGGTGGGAGTTGAACTCAATTCAAATCTAGGTTGTGTTTTCAGTAGTTAATGACGTTTATGCCATGTAGCAGCTAACTACTGGAACTGCACACTACTTCTTTGCAAATTGAAAAGAATTTGGGTGAAGTAGGCAATCTTTTTTTGTCATCAGACCTGTCTATTTCTTACATGAAACATTGTTTTTGTTTTTAATAGACAAAATTGTACATTCTGTTAACATATGACCCCAACGTTTTTGCCATTTGTAGATTTTACATGTGATAATTTTTCACGAAGTAAAACAATTCGAATTTCTACTTCTAAAAATTCACCTTTCCAGAAACAAGTCTCTCACTCTTGCCGCTTGCTATAGACCTCCTTCTGCCCCCAGCTGTGCTCTCGATACCATATGTGAATTGATTGTCCCCCATCTATCTTCTGAGCTCGTGCTACTAGGTGACCTAAACGGGGACATGCTTAACACCCCGGCCATCCTACAATCCAAGCTTGATGCCCTCAATCTCACACAAATGATCAATGAACCTACCAGGTACAACTCCAAATCCGTAAACACGGGCACCCTCATAGATGTCATCCTAACTAACTCGCCCTCCAAATACACCTCTGCTGTTTTCAATCAAGATCTCAGCGATCACTGCCTCATTGCCTGCATCCATAATGGGTCTGCGACCAAATGACCTCCACTCATCACTGTCAAACGCTCCCTAAAACACTTCTGGGAGCAGGCTTTTCTAATTGACCTGGCTGGGGTATCCTGGAATGACATTGACCTCATCCCGTCAGTAGATGATGCCTGGCTATTATTTAAAAGTGCCTTCCTCACCATCTTAAATAAACATGCCCCATTCAAACATTTTAGAACTAGGAATAGATATAGTCCTTGGTTCACTCCAAACCTGTCTGCCCTTGACCAGCACAAAAACATCCTGTGGCGTTCTGCATTTGCATCGAATAGCCCCCTTGATATGCAACGTTTCAGGGAAGTTAGGAACAAATATACACAGGCAGTTAGGAAAGCTAAGGCTAGCTTTTTCAAACATAAATTTGCATCCTGTAGTACTAACTCAAAAAAGTTCTGGGACACTTTAAAGTCCATGGAGAATAAGAGCACCTCCTCCCAGCTGCCCACTGCTCTGAGGCTGGGAAACACTGTCACCACTGATAAATCCACTCTAATTGAGAATTTCAATAAGCATTTCTCTAAGGCTGGCCATGCTTGCCACCCCTACCCCGGTCAACTGCCCGGCACCCTCCACAGCAACTCGCCAAAGCCCCCACCATTTCTCCTTTATCCAAATCCAGATAGCTGATGTTCTGAAAGAGCTGCAAAATCTGGACTCCTACAAATCAGCCTGGCTAGACAATCCGGACCCTCTCTTTCTAAAATTTACCTGCCGAAATTGTTGCAACCCCTATTACTAGCCTGTTTTACCTCTCTTTCGTATCGTCCGAGATTCCCAAAGATCTCCTGACCCCTCCTGTCTCAGCCTCCAGTATTTATGCTGCAGTAGTTTATGTGTCGGGGGGCTAGGGTCAGTTTGTTATATCTGGAGTACTTCTCCTGTCCTATCCGGTGCCCTGTGTGAATTTATGTATGCCCTCTCTAATTCTCTCTTTCTCTCTTTCTTTCTCCCTCTCGGAGGACCTGAGCCCTAGGACCTGAGCCCTCAGGACTACCTGACATGATGACTCCTTGCTGTCCTCAGTCCACCTGGCCGTGCTGCTGCTCCAGTTTCAACTGTTCTGCCTGTGATTATTATTATTTGACCATGCTGGTCATTTATGAACATTTGAACATATTGGCCATGTTTTGTTATAATCTCCACCCGGCACAGCCAGAAGAGGACTGGCCACCCCACATAGCCTGGTTCCTCTCTAGGTTTCTTCCTAGGTTTTGGCCTTTCTAGGGAGTTTTTCCTATCCACCGTGCTTCTACACCTGCATTGCTTGCTGTTTGGGGTTTTAGGCTGGGTTTCTGTACAGCACTTTGAGATATCAGCTGATGTACGAAGGGCTATATAAATACATTTGATTTGATTTTGATTTGATTGGAAAGCTGCCGCGGTCATCCCCCTCTTCAAAAGTGGTAACAGTCTACCCAAACTGCTACAGACCTATATCTATCCTACTCTGTCTTTCTAAGGTCTTCGAATGCCAAGTTAACAAAAAGATTACCGACCATTTTGAATCCCACCGTACCTTCTCCGCTATGCAATCTGGTTTCAGAGCTGGTCATGGGTGCACCTCAGCCACGCTCAAGGTCCTAAACGACATCATAACCGCCATCGATGAGAGACATTACTGTGCAGCCATATTCATCGACCTGGCTAAGGCTTTCGACTCTGTCAATCACCACATTCTTATTGGCAGACTCGACAGCCTTGGTTTCTCAAATGATTGCCTCACCTAGTTTACCAACTACTTCTCTGATAGAGTTCAGTGTGTCAAATCGGAGGGCCTGTTGTCCGGACCTCTGGCAGTCTCTATGGGGGTTCACTCCTCGGGCCAACTCTCTCCTCTGTATACATCAAGGATGTTGCTTTTGCTGCTGGTGATTCTCTGGTACACCTCTACGCAAACGACACCATTCTTTGTATAGTTCTGGCCCCTCTTTGGACACTGTTAACTTACCTCCAGACGAGCTTCAATGCCATACAACTCTCCTTCCCTGGCCTCCAACTGCTCTTAAATGCAAGTTTAAAAAAATGCATGCTATTCAACCGATCACTGCCCGCACCTGCTCGCCCATCCAGCATCACTACTCTGGACGGTTCTGACTTAGAATACGTGAACAACTACAAATACCTAGGTGTCTGGTTAGACTGTAAACTTTCCTTCCAGACTCACATTAAGCATCTCCAATCCAAAATTAAATCTAGAATTGGCTTCCTATATCACTCATGCTGCCAAACATACCCTCGTAAAACTGACCATCCTTCCGATACTCGACTTCGGTGATGTCATCTATAAAATAGCCTCCAACACTCTACTCAACAAACTGGATGCAGTCTATCACAGTGCCATCCATTTTGTCACCAAAGCCCCATACACTACCCACCATTGCGACCTGTACGCTCTCGTTGGTTGGCCCTCGCTTCATACTCGTCGCCAAACCCACTGGCTACAGGTTATCTACAAGTCTCTGCTAGGTAAATCCCCACCTTATCAAAACTCACTGGTCACCATAGCAGCACCCACTCGTAGCACACGCTCCAGCAGGTACAGTGCCTTGCGAAAGTATTCGGCCCCCTTGAACTTTGCGACCTTTTGCCACATTTCAGGCTTCAAACATAAAGATATAAAACTGTATTTTTTTGTGGAGAATCAACAACAAGTGGGACACAATCATGAAGTGGAACGACATTTATTGGATATTTCAAACTTTTTTAACATATCAAAAACTGAAAAATTGGGCGTGCAAAGTTATTCAGCCCCCTTAAGTTAATACTTTGTAGCGCCACCTTTTGCTGCGATTACAGCTGTAAGTCGCTTGGAGTATGTCTCTATCAGTTTTGCACATCGAGAGACTGACATTTTTTCCCATTCCTCCTTGCAAAACAGCTCAAGCTCAGTGAGGTTGGATGGAGAGCATTTGTGAACAGCAGTTTTCAGTTCTTTCCACAGATTCTAGATTGGATTCAGGTCTGGACTTTGACTTGGCCATTCTAACACCTGGATATGTTTATTTTTGAACCATTCCATTGTAGATTTTGCTTTATGTTTTGGATCATTGTCTTGTTGGAAGACAAATCTCCGTCCCAGTCTCAGGTCTTTTGCAGACTCCATCAGGTTTTCTTCCAGAATGGTCCTGTATTTGGCTCCATCCATCTTCCCATCAATTTTAACCATCTTCCCTGTCCCTGCTGAAGAAAAGCAGGCCCAAACCATGATGCTGCCACCACCATGTTTGACAGTGGGGATGGTGTGTTCAGCTGTGTTGCTTTTACGCCAAACATAACGTTTTGCATTGTTGCCAAAAAGTTCAATTTTGGTTTCATCTGACCAGAGCACCTTCTTCCACATGTTTGGTGTATCTCCCAGGTGGCTTGTGGCAAACTTTAAACGACACTTTTTATGGATATCTTTAAGAAATGGCTTTCTTCTTGCCACTCTTCCATAAAGGCCAGATTTGTGCAATATACGACTGATTGTTGTCCTATGGACAGAGTCTCCCACCTCAGCTGTAGATCTCTGCACTTCATCCAGAGTGATCATGGGCCTCTTGGCTGCATCTCTGATCAGTCTTCTCCTTGTATGAGCTGAAAGTTTTGAGGGACGGCCAGGTCTTGGTAGATTTGCAGTGGTCTGATACTCCTTCCATTTCAATATTATCGCTTGCACAGTGCTCCTTGGGATGTTTAAAGCTTGTGAAATCTTTTTGTATCCAAATCCGGCTTTAAACTTCTTCACAACAGTATCTCGGACCTGCCTGGTGTGTTCCTTGTTCTTCATGATGCTCTCTGCGCTTTTAACGGACCTCTGAGACTATCACAGTGCAGGTGCATTTATACGGAGACTTGATTACACACAGGTGGATTGTATTTATCATCATTAGTCATTTAGGTCAACATTGGATCATTCAGAGATCCTCACTGAACTTCTGGAGAGAGTTTGCTGCACTGAAAGTAAAGGGGCTGAATAATTTTGCACGCCCAATTTTTCAGTTTTTGATTTGTTAAAAAAGTTTGAAATATCCAATAAATGTCGTTCCACTTCATGATTGTGTCCCACTTGTTGTTGATTCTTCACAAAAAAATACAGTTTTATATCTTTATGTTTGAAGCCTGAAATGTGGCAAAAGGTCGCAAAGTTCAAGGGGGCCGAATACTTTCGCAAGGCACTGTATATCTCACTGGTCACCCCCAAAGCCAATTCCTCCTTTGGTCGTCTTTCCTTCCAGTTCTCTGCTGCCCATGACTGGAACAAACTGCAAAAATCTCTGAAGCTGGAGACTCATATCTCCCTGTCAGAGCAGCTCACAGATCACTGCACCTGTACATAGCCCATCTGTAAACAGTCCATCTATCTACCTACCTCATCCCCATACAGTATTTATTTATTTATCTTGCTCCTTTGCACCCCAGTATCTCTATTTGCACATTCATCTTCTGCACATCCTACCATTCCAGTGTTTAATTGCTATATTGTAATTACTTCACCACCATGGCCTATTTATTGTCTTAACTCCCTTATCTTACCTCATTTGCACTCACTGTATATATACTTTTTGTTTTCTTTTGTTCTACTGTATTATTGACTATGTTTTGTTTATTCCATGTGTAACTCTGTGTTGTTGTATGTGTTGAAATGCTATGCTTTAACTTGGACAGGTCGCAGTGGCAAATGAGAACTTGTTCTCAACTAGCCTACCGGGTTAAATAAAGGTGAAATAAATTAAAAATTAAGAAAAATTGCGTAGACTACCTAAACAACAGTGCATTACCCCTCATACCAGTAGGAGTCACTGTTCAGCCAGGAATCGTTGGACTGTGGCTTCACATTTTATTTCAATATACCTCTTTATTTAGGTTGTTGGCATGACGTTGAAACTATGACATTGATTCAAACATTCCATTTTACTGTCAGCATTGAAACGAGGTCAAATAAAATATGTCTATTCAAACATACGAAATTCGTCATTATTCAACCACCAATATACTGTATATTGAATTTAGGATGAAAAGCTTTTAACGTTTGTTAGTATAATTTCTTTATACAATTTCAATGTATACATAGTTCTGGTGATTATGTTGAAATTCAACTGATGTAACAATCTTTTAGTCAGGTTAAGTCAATGTATTTCAGTTGTTAAGTTTTACCCTAATTTCAATGTGAACAATGCTGGTTGATATTAGATGAAAACAGTATTGGTCGATTACTTTTTGAATATCAAAATGGGTTTTCAACATCGATTCCATGTCACAATAGGTTGACAAACGACGTTGAAACAACATTGATTCAACCATTGTGTGCCCAGTGGGATGTTACTCTAAGTATCATTAAGAATAAATTCTCAAAACATCTGGGCTGGGAAAATTATTTCTGGAACCCAAAGTGACAGAATAAACATGTTGAGGTGCTCATCCATCTTCCTCATGAAGACAGAAGACGCGAACAGCTGTTTCCTCTCAGGAAGCCTGAGTAACAAGCCACAGACCTCAGTGTGTTGGGTAGAAAAGAGACACAAAGGTTTTCTGTAGACTCTAAGTCTCTAATCACGTTGCCACAGGGCCCAGCAATCAACTAGTCCGGGACAAATGGCCATGACCGTGGAGAGGTGCAATTACACATGATGTCACGTAATTTTTACATCGTTGACCGTAATTGAATGTTTCTGCAGTGCTTCTGTGACTCCCTATGCTTCCCTATGACTGCTCTCATGAGCCAAGCCACACAATGCACATTAGAGGGCCACACAGTGAAACAGTGCTATGTTGGCTGTTATCCAGTGGTAACAAAATAAAGTGGAGAGCAGAAGCACCCTTTCATCTACCCTGTGGGCCATTAAAAGCGCCCTAGGAAATGCCTCTGCCGTGCCCTCATTTATCCATTAATCCCCTGTAATTAATGATCTTTCATTTACCTTGGTTAGAAGAAATCAATACCACAGGTTTCACTTAATTTGACAAATGTTCTTTCTCTTAACCCCTTGGTGACTTATAGGATTTGTGAGAGTTTGAGTGTGTGCTTTTTTTTAAAGTGTTCCATGCTTAATGACTTAGGCCATCAATGTAACAGGCCACAAATTCCCCAAATCTACCTTTTTTTTTGTTGCCGTGGATCATTTTTTTGCGCAAGACCTAAACTGCTGACACCTCCTATTGTGTACTCCCTCAAAAGAGAGGGCAGTATGGGTAGCATCAGCATACCGCACTATGCCACTGTGTGAGGCACTCTGCCATTTGCTAACACCTGCCGTTTGCCAAGTCCTGGCTGCTGCCTCAAAGTTCCTTATTGCACTGGATGAACACATTTTACCTTCAGAACTTTGAGAGGACTGTCACGGTGAGAGTAACTGAAGTGGAGGCAGTCTTCCTAAAGCTAATTGGTCATCCATATCATGTTTTCCAAATTATGACATTCATGGAAGAGAATATTTAACACATGAAACATTGAATAATTAGTTATGATGTATTATGCCATGTTAAACATACATAACACATAAAGAATTAAACAGCACTAAAGATACTCTTACGTATACCGCTCATTGGTGAATTAAAGACAGAATCCAGCCATATCCAATAAGAAGTGAAAAGTATTGTTTCTGATAGTTGGTATATTCCTGACAGGGGAAGGGGAGAGGTTGTAAAGTATTGTTTCTGATAGTTGGTATATTCCTGACAGTGGAAGGGGAGAGGTTGTAAAGTATCGTTTCTGATAGTTGGTATATTCCTGACAGGGGAAGGGGAGAGGTTGTAAAGTATCGTTTATGATAGTTTGTATATTCCTGACAGGGGAAGGGGAGAGGTTGTCTCTTGGCCTCCTCTGCTACATTGTTTTCAACCAGGAAGATGGACTCTGATCTTTTGAGCTCTTTCCTAGCATTTACATGCTTTTTCTCAAAGCTCAAAAAGTCAGTCCCAAAGGTTTCAATTAGAAACATCTGAAGCATTGTAGTGTATTCACTTTAATAGTAGAGACTGATCTCCTGAGTGTTGTGGAAGGGTATTGCTAGAAGTGTTGTTCTGCCTCTAACTAATTGGTGTCCTTTCAGCTTTAGCCAAAAAGAGCACAGAGGAAAAGGAAGAATCCTCTCATTGTGGGTTGGAATTGTTAGCCAAGTGTGGAATTTAAATTTATATTTTGTCAGTTCAGGATACAAGCCTCTAATATTCCACAAACGATGGAAATAGTGTCACATACTTAACTCTGGGAAGGGAGCAGGGCTTTTGAAGAGCTCTCTGACCTCTTCTGACTTCATTATTTCTCTGTGTATGTAGACAGGAGAGACTGCTAAGCCATGCATAGATCCCTTGGGAGTTTGTTGAAGTTTTGTAACCAAGGAAAGGAAAGCATTTCTAAAAGTTGCCACAATGAGATGAAAAGGGCCGTTTTCCTATGTTTCAAGGAAACTATTGGTGTATAACATAACCTCAGAGGGCCTGGACACATCAATATTTATTTTACCTTTATTTAACCAGGCAAGTCAGTTAAGAACAAATTCTTATTATCAATGACAGCCTAGGAACAGTGGGTTAACTGCCTTGTTCAGGGGCAGAACGATATATTTTTACCTTGTCAGCTCAGGGATTCAATCTTGCAACAATTCCGTTATTAGTCCAACGCTCTAACCACTAGGCTACCTGCCGCCCAATCATCTATCCCACTCCAGAGAACCTCTACTGTCAACAAGACAATACTACAGAGATGTGCTGTAAGTGTATCCCCAACTGATCTACAACTACAGTGACGTTTCTCAGACTGCACAGCACAGGCAGTCCAGGTGAATAGCAATGTGGGGAAAACTTTTCCCATTTCACCTCTCACATTCAAGTTCAGTCAAGCATATGACAATTTTAATTTATCATCATCATAGCTCCAGTGCCAAAAAATGGAATGCTTTAAGAATGGGCCCGACAATCAGGAAATGTTTGGCAAAAATATAAAATGACAGACTATTTCATACAGATTAATACAATATTATATAACAGTATGTCTTCATGTTCAATTTTGTTTAAAGAGTGCCTTCAGAAAGTATTCACACCCCTTTACTTTTTTTGGGATTTTAACTGACATTGTTTGTCAACGATCTACACAAAATACTCTGTATGTCAAAGTGGAAGAAAAATTATAACATTTGTAAAATAAAGTAATGAATAATAAAACACTAATATATCTTGATTAGATAACTATTCAACCCCCTGAGTCAACACATACAGTATTAGAATCCCCTTTGGCAGCGATTACAGCTGTGACCCTTTCCGGGTGAGACTCCAAGAACTTTGCAAACCTGGATTGTGCAATATTTGCCCATTATTATTTTCTAAATTCTTCAAGTTCTGTCAAATTGGTTGTTGATCATTGTTAGACAACCATTTGTAGGTCTTGCCATAGATTTTCAAGCAGATTTAAGCCAAAACTGAAACTCAGCCACTCAAGAACATTCACTGTCTTGGTATGCAACTCCAATGTAGATTTGGCCTTGTGTGTTGTGTATTGTCCTGCTGAAAGGTGGATTCATCTCCCAGTGTCTGGTGGAAAGCAGACAGAACCAGGTTTTCCTCTAGGATTTTGCCTTTGCTTAGCTCTTTTTTGTCCTTGAAAACTCCCCAGTCTTTAACGATTACAAGCATACCCATAACATGATGCTTCTACCACTATGCTTTGCTTGACAATATGGAGAGTGGTACTCAGTAATGTGTTGTACTTGATTTGCTCCAAAAATAACACCTTGAATTCAGGACAAACTGTTAATTGCTTTGCCACATTTTTTGCAGAATTACTTTAGTGCATTGTTGCAAACAGGATGCATGTTTTGGAATATTTTTATTCTGTACAGGCTTCCTTCTTTTCACTCTGTCAATTAAATCAAATCAAATGTTATTTGTCACATACACATGGTTAGCAGATGTTAATGCGAGTGTAGCAAAATGCTTGTGCTTCTAGTTACAACAATGCAGTAATATCCAACGAGTAATCTAACCTAACAATTTCACAACAATTACCTTATACACGAGTGTAAAGGAATGAATAAGAATATGTACATAAAAAAATATATGAATTAATGATGGCATAGAACGGCATAGGCAAGATGCAGTGGATGATATACAGTGGGTACAGTATATACAGTGGGGCAAAAAACTACTTAGTCAGCCACCAATTGTGCAAGTTCTCCCACTTAAAAAGATGAGAGAGGCCTGTAATTAGGTACACTTCAACTATGACAGACAAAATGAGAAACAAAATCCAGAAAATCACATTGTAGGATTTTTTATGAATTTATTTGCAAATGTACATATGAGATGAGTAATGTAGGGTATGTAAACATTATATGAAGTGGCATTGTTTAAAGTGGCTAGTGATACATTACATCAAGATGGCAAGATGCAGTAGATGGTATAGAGTACAGTATATACATATGAGATGAGTAATGTAAGGTATGTAAACATGTAAAAGTGGCATTGTTTAAAGTGGCTAGTGATACATTACATCAAGATGGCAAGATGCAGTAGATGGTATAGAGTACAGTATAAACATATGAGATGAGTAATGTAGGGTACGTAAGCATTATATGAAGTGGCATTGTTTAAAGTGGCTAGTGCTACATTTATTACATACATTTTTCCAGTGACTGGAGTTGAGTCAGTATGTTGGCAGCAGCCATTCAATGTTAGTGATTGCTGTTTAACAGTCAGATGGCCTCGAGATAGAAGCTGTTTTTCAGTCTCTCTGTCCCTGCTTTGATTAGGTTAGTATTGTGGAGAAACTACAATGTTGTTAATCCATCCTCAGTTTTCTCCTATCACAACCATTAAACCTGGTAAGACGAGATGTTCCTCTCAGGGAACGCCCCCCCCCCCCCCCCCGTTCAGCTGGAAGGGTGGCGCATGGAATGCAAAAATATTTTTAGAAATACTTAACCTCCACACATTAACAAGTCCAATAGCTCAAATGAAAGATAAACACCTTGTTCATCTACCCAGCGAGTCAGATTTCTCAAATGTTTTATGGCGAAAGCATAGCACATATTTATGTCAAACCACCACAAAGACACAGATATGCTTTAGAGTGTTTTCTATCCAATAATAATTATTATATGCATATATTAGCAATTTTTTTCAGTTTACAATGGGCACGCAATTCATCCAAAGGGGGCAGTATTATGCCTAGTCTTAACAGGTTTTAAACTCTGTAAATGTCACAATTGGCCACATGGTGAAATCCCTGAGAGGTTTCCTTCCTCTCCAGCAACTGAGTTAGGAAGGACGCCTGTATCTTTGTAGTGATACGGTGTATTGATACACCACCCAAAGTGTAATTAATAACTTCACCATGCTCAAAGGGAAAGTCAATGTCTGCTTTATTATCCCTGGTCTTTGTGGCTGAATCTGTTTTTGAAATTCACTGCTTGACTGAGGGACCTTACAGATAATTGTATGTGTGGGGTACAGGGATGAGGTAGTCATTAAAAAATCATGTTAAACACTATTATTGAACACAGAGTCCATGCAACTTATTATGTGACTTGTTAAGCAAAATATTTACTCCTGAACTTATTTAGGCTTGCCATAACAAAGGGGTTGAATACTTACTGACTCAAGACATTTCAGTTTTTCATTTTTAATTAATTTGTAAAAATTTAGAAAAACATAATTCCGCTTTGACATTATGGGGTGTATTATAGTGTGTAGGCCAGTGAGAAAAAAAATCTAAACGTTGATTACATTTTAAATTCAGGCTGTAAAACAACAAAATGTTGAAAAAGTTAAGGGGTGTGAATACTTTCTGAAGGCACAAATGTTACCGAAAGACAAGTAATTGCTTTTCTTGTGCTGACAGTATTCATTTATCTTAGTAATTAAACGGATGATCATTTAAGTGGATCATACTGAAATTATTTTAGTTATACAGTTGCTTTAATCATTTCACGCGTTGCAATGTAATGACTTCCATGGCCAAAATGTCAATGTAAATATTGAACTGACTACACTATTGAACTTGAAGTTACCCACCAAAATGAGCGTGCTGTTTTGTGAGTCTGGTTCAACCATAAAGGACAGGGTCATGTTGAGGAGCATCCACAGCTGCATGATGTAAGGTATTAACACCCAGTATGGTGGAATAGGAATATGTTTATTTAAAAGAAGTACTTCACAATGGGGAAATCAGTAAACCTCTCACAAGAGATCCTCTGTTAAATAGGGGGATCAGCTTGCTGTGGACTTCAGTTGATGGGGACAGCATTGGTTTGAAATTGCTATATGCAGCACATGATAGAAGCTATTAGACTGGTAAATAGGGCTCACACTAACGTTCAATCAGAAATCCCCCCATGGAAGTCTATTCAACCTCCATCCCCCTCTCAGCATCTGCCTTCAATCAATATATGTGGAGCAATACATATAATGGAACTGGAACTGTTATAGGCGCATCTACACAGCAGAAATGATGGATTCCATTCAAAGGCTTGCTAATTACAGGAATTTACAGCATTCCTCATGAAACATCAGTGGCAAAATAGAGAATGGAGCGACAGTGCCAGAGACTTCCCATGGAGCAATAAAACCACATGGGCAGAACTGAAGACTGACGATAAAAAATGAATCGGTGGGAGGGACTTCACATGTTTTCTGCTATCCTATTGACATATTATTTCATGGATCGCAGCATACAAACTGTGGCTCGCTTACTCAGAGCCTGGAATTACTGGAACTTCCCATTCTTTAATATGTTCTCTTGATTAGTATGAGGCTGAGGCTGTTCAAGGTTTTCGTCAGGAAGTGGGGGTATGGGAATGCTCCAGTCTGACTTACTGCAATTGCCAAAAGTAGGCAGGCAGAGAGGGAGAGGCACATAATCTAAGTCATTATCAGACATAAATGGACAGAATGTGCAACCATCTCAAACGAACAAAGTGATTTCACAGATCGCTGATGCCCTTTTTTGAAGATGGCAAATGAATGGCTACACTATATATGTTTTCCTCCTCGGCTGTGTAAGTTCTCCTGAGTGCAGTTGTAGAGGAGTGCAATTACCTCCAATCATGGTGTTGGAATCGTTGTGTGCCCTGAAAAAAGAGTGATAGTAAGCTGGATGGAGAAATGTATTTGCGTCAGCTGACGTTGAGGGATATTGGTCAGGAAATGAATTAAATCAATAGTAATGTGTCATTAATTAAACTAGTCAATGCAAATGTGGTCATTGGTCTTGAATTGGATGAATGTTCATACTATCTGTGTATTCCAATGAAGAGAGAAATCTTTCACAACAAAATACTGCTCAAACAAATTGGAATATGTTAATTTTGTATTCTCTTCAATTTGACAGTACTTTGTAAGAGAGAAATCTTGCACAACAAAATGCCAGACCCATCATCGCCTGGTCGCTGACCTGCTTGTCTAATTCAGGCCTGGTTTATTCAGCCAACTAAATGAGAATCAACACAAGTCTGCATTATATTGATACATGATATATATGGGACATAGTTTCTCAATCTCCTCTCTCACACTTCCCAATACAATGGCAAGTTCTTATCCATATGATTATGTAATTACATATATGCATGCCAATAACTGCAAATCTAATTTACCTCTATATCACATCGAATCTGATTAACGAGATTAGAATATGAAATTAGCAGAGAGCGGCACCCCAGGGAAATTAAATCGTAACTGAATTTGGTAAAAGTACTGATGTGTCAACTTATTTTTGAAGTAACAAAAAGTTTTCCTGATCATCACTAAACAGGGTCAGTGGATGGCATCTTGACCTTGCATGTTTTAATATGCATACTTCAAATGATGTTTGCTATGGCAACTGATGTTTGACAGTCAGTTACCATAGCTTCATTCAATTGATAAATGTTTATACTTTGTAAAAAAATATATATATATTTGCAGTTGCTCTGTTTATTCTAAGATCTGAACCGATATTTAGAGCCTAATTTGTCTTAGATCTTGAATGCGCCTCACTGCCTTTCTGTCAAACTGTCAGATACGTTGAACTCTTCGCTGGATCAAGTGGACTTCAGCTTCATCTGTTGCCGTAATGATGGATGAAAAGTTGAAACGTCACAATGATGTCATTTTGGGTTTACCGAATAAGAAAATCTAACTTTATATGGCTATTCTATTGTAATTCAACTCAATGAAAATACATAATAACCCATGCCGAGTTCATATCCATGTGGTTAAAAGGTAATGAAGACTTAACAAAGGCAATGGAAAACATTTCAGATTTGAATGAAATGGACAAGGTGATAAGAGTTGGTATTATTAAGGGGAAAATGGTCTCTCCCTTTACAAAGAATCTTCTGTGTATTTTGGCAGAATGCTGATTCATTCTGTAAAATACCTTGTTGTGAAGAGATCAGACTCCAAGGTTGAAAAACAACTCTTTAATCATCTTTCTTCACTTCCTTTGAGAAACAAAACAAAGATGTGATCTTCTTAATCGGCAGAGACCCCAGAGTCCAGTGAATATGGTGACCTTTGTATGACAACTAGATACACCTCTACTCACTAGACAGCGGTAAATAGACTACTTCCTGTTGTTGAATCACAATAAAGACAAAGAATTGTCACATTGCCTCAAATAACTTCTTAGAAGTAAGAAAATGGTCTCTTTGTCTTGTGACAGGTGGTGTCACTCCTATGCCGCACTAGTCCTTAGACTGGTGGGATCATACTATCTGAGTAACACAACGCATACAACACCCTTGGATTGCCTAGTCAACCTCGTGAGAAGACTTTAGAGACTATGCTGTACATGAGACATGAGCATATTTCATCCTCGTTTATCAAATTAACGTTGTCACATCGACTGAGAGGGCAAATTTGATATGCATTTCCAACGGAAGAAGTTAGAAATGTATGCAAATGTTTTTGAGCAAATTATGAAACACTTTTAACTCTTTCATACAAGGGTGACACATTATTAAATTAAAGACATCAAACACTTTCCTTTAGTTGTTTTTCCACAACATGTGAAGTCCTCCTTCTCGGGTTTAGTGTATTTCTCAGATCCCCAATTTCTACACCCTTTACTGGAAATGATTGGATTAGCCTTACACATTTCATGATCAGCATGCTCAAATTCCACCACAATTATTCATGTTGAACAGACAGGGGGGAAACTTAAGCCACCATGTCACAGTCATCGAAGACGCCCATATCACCCCATTCACGGCAGTTACAGCTACAGAGCTGGGGGTCCTTCTAAGCTCCACACGAACGGAAGACAAAAAAGTTTTAGCTGTCATGACAATTAGAAGGAGACTGAGCTGAGTTGGGCTTTAGTTAATAGCTAACGGTAATTACGTTTGCATTATTCTCTTCCGACACCAATATGGCTTCCTCTGTCCTCTGTCATTGCAGATAGGGTGTATAGTACTCTGGCTGCCAGAGATGCACGGGAGCTGACCCTTTTCTTCCTGGGATATGTTGAGGAACAATGTGTCAGAGAGGAGGGTCTGAATGAAATTATGATTTAGAAGCAGGCAATGAAGGACGATGATGAGGAAAAAACGTCTACTTCAAATTCTAAGAAATGTCCAAGTTTAAGGTGGTGAAGAATATGTTCACATCCTCCACTTGTGACATGCCAAACTATGTTGCAACGCAGGGCAGGTTAGAGTGATGTGTGGTGAACAAATTAGTTTCCTATTGTCATGTACCTTCAATCAAATTCCGTATGATGTGTGTATATCATTTTGTGCATGTGTGTGTGTGTTTTGTTTAAACCGTTGTGTACGTAATTCAAACTTTTTAATTTATATTGACGGCCTAACAAAATTCCTTGTGATGTGTGTTTTGTCATATATATATATATATATATATATATATATATATATATATATATATGACAAAACACACATCACAACAAGAGAGACAACACAACACTACATAAAGAGAGACCTAAGACAACAACATAGCAAGGCAGCAACACATGACAACAACATGGTAGCAACACATGTCAGCAGCACAATCTGGTAGCAGCACAAAACATGGTACAAACATTATTGGGCACAGACAACCGCACAAAGGGCAAGAAGGTGGAGACAACAATATATCACGCAAGGCAGCCACAACTGTCAGTAAGAGTGTCCATGATTGAGTCTTTGAATGAAGAGATTGAGATAAAACTGTCCAGTTTGAGTGTTTGTTGCAGTGAACTGAAAAGACAAGCGACCCAGAGACGCGTGTGCTTTGTGGACCTTTAACAGAATGTGACTGGCAGTATGGTACAATAGGGGAAATAAAAGCTTTGATGTGCACCTGTCACGCCCTGGCCTTAGTTATCTTTGTTTTCTTTATTTTTTTGGTTAGGTCAGGGTGTGACATGGGGGATTTATGTGTTTTGTCTTGTCTAGGGGTTTGTATGTTTATGGGGCTGTTTCCTGTCTAGGTAAATTGTATGTCTATGGTTGCCTAGATTGGTTCTCAATTAGAGGCAGCTGTCTATCATTGTCTCTGATTGGGAACCATATTTAGGCAGCCATATTCTTTGGGTATTTTGTGGGTGATTGTTTCCTGTGTCCGTGTTTGTGCCACACAGGACTGTTTCGGTTAGTTCACGGTTATAGTTTTTTGTATTTGTGTTCATGTTGAGTTTTTGGTATTAAAACCATGGACACCTACCACGCTGCGTATTGGTCCGATCCTTGTTTCACCTCTTCAGAGGAAGAGGAGGAAATCTGCCGTGACAGCACTGTTAATGTTCCAACCTACAAATAACATAGAACATATTGGAATATGTGAAACTACAGCAGTTTGGTATTCTGCTTCATATGTTTTCCAAATAAGTATATAAAATTGCAACGAAAACTTGGCGAGGACATGGCAATCACAAACTCACATGGCATTATCAATTGTAATTTGCTATTTTCATCATGTTCCACTCTCTTTGCTTTTCCTGGTAATGTTGCTATGACTGTTCTCTCCCATCCCGAATCACTTAAAACAAAAGCAGTGCATCGTGTTCTCAAGGACAATGGGTTTCTGAGAAGCAGCACTTGTCTGCGGGCTTCATTACATCAGGCATCTCCAAGGTCTCTCCCCCCCCCCCCCCCCCCCCCCCCCCCCCCAAGCAGCTGCTTACAGAGGTTGGAAAGAGTACTCCGTGCTCTTACATTCTGAAGACACACAGGGACTCAGGCTGGAGAGGCTTACCAATCACTGGGAGACGACAGCCTCAGGTAGAGCAGAGCAGAGCTGTGCAGCTGAAGAGCAGTGAGACGCAGTGCCCAGAACATACTAATGCAATGCTCTGCTATGTCTGCCTCTCCATTAGACACAAAGGTAGAATGCCAATATCATTTGACAGCAGTATGTGAGATTTATGATGCATTCATTATGTTTGTAAAAATGACCTTTTCCACTCATGAACATTAATGCGATGGGATTATTGGTAATACCTGTAACATTCATATACGGTATATCTTTCTGGTAATTTATGTACATTCTAGGTGTAGTCAGGGAATATATGCCGTTGTGTTAAAATGATTTACATACTGCTGAGTGAGTGACAGCTTTTTATATTGCACATTTTGAATACATGTGTATCTATTGAATGCACGGACAGTTGTGTACTGTCATTTGGATTTGCTTAGTGACCCTCGTCATAACTCCGGTGTTAATCACAGACTAATGTGAAGCTTTGAAGTCCCCCAGATGGTGTTCTGTGTCATTATTCATGTTGACTGTTAGGGCTCCGTGACCTGTAGCTAATGCGCCAACCTGGGCTGGCCTGAATGTCAATAATAATAAACATGTGGGCATCATTGCTTTTGAAACTTCAAAGGGTGTCACGGTTTCAGAACACAAAGCTGACTGACAACCCCAACCCAAAATAATGAACTTTAATTTATCTGCCTCTCACTTTAATATAATCATGACACCAAAGGTACAAGCATGGTATATGTTTTGCTTTACAACAACATCGATAATATCTGCCTGGAATAAATTCATATTAAAACGTGAAGCATCAATGTTATTGTTCCTTTGTCCTTGTGAAACGAGGGTAGCATAAACAACAGACTGTTCCGGGGAGGTTTAAGTCACGGTGGTTCTGTTACGGGTTTTATACTGCAGTAATTAGAAAGTGCTCTGATGCACTTTGGGGACTCTCCTGAGTCCAACCCTCCTAATGCACTCTGGGTAGGCCCTGCAGCTGTAAAGAGAAGACACCATTGGGTCAAGGACCATACTTGAAGACATAAATCCAGCTGCAGCCTCCCTAGGAAAATTCTTCCAATTTAAAAGGGACATTTTTCATTGCTTCTGACTGTGGTTTATCTGCCGTTCACATGCTGTTGCTATTGTTTTGAATAGTTTCTCAGCTCCAGTCCGAGGCATAATAGCTTTCCCCTAGCAATTGTGACACTGGCAAGCCCTGCTTATAGAGGTCTGACACATAATAAATTCCACTTTCACTGACACACATTGACTAGGGAAAATCAACCCCTCATTGGTGGAAACTCTAAACAGCACACAAATACACACTCAACCACGCACACATACCCACACACACACAGTAAAGTGAAGGTGACAGTGAACCCCAGTCCCTTAATCTCTGCCCAGCTAGCGCATAACGTTCTGAGAACCATATGTTTCTTAGAGCTTGCTGAGAGTCTGGTTGTCCTATGGTTATTTGCATATAACCATCCCACAACTTTCTGGGAATGGTACAGGATAGTTGCTTGGCTTTGGAACTTTCTCAGCACATTTAAGGAAATGTTTTTTCTTCATATTTCATTACTTTAATAAAACATTTCCTAAAAGTTCAAACATGGTTAAATTTCATTTGCATTTTGATGATGTTCTAGGAAGGTTTTATAACTGGTTTGACATTGGGAATGTTCTCAAATAGTTAATAGAGGATAAAAAAAAAAAAACATTATTCTGTGGGAATTTCAGGACTTTAGCGTAACATTTCCAAAAGGTTCCCTCACGGTTCTATTTAAAGTCATGTTCAACAGTGAAGAGGCGACTCCTTGATGTTGGCCTTTTAGGCAGAGTTGCAAAGACAAATAAAATAATACAAATGTAGTTCTTTTTGGGGCATTTAGTGTAACTTGTTTTTTTACTTGTTGTGTATGCAATGTTGCTGCTACCTCATATGACCGAAAATAACTTCTGGACATCAGAACAGCGATGACTCACCGCGGACTGGAAGAAACTTTTCCCTTTAACGAGTCCAACGAGAAGGATTTTCTGCTTTCACTGGAACAGACCCAGATCCACGCTTCGCCTTTTGCAAGTAAACTCCCTCTGCCTTTCATTCTTCTTGCTAACGTGCAATCATTGGACAATAAAATGGAGGACCTATGATTAAGATTATCCTACCAACATTAAAAACTGTAACATCTTATGTTTTACCGAGGCGTGGCTGAACGAAGATAAGGACAATATAGAGCTAGCGGGATTTTCCATGCACCGGCAGAACAGAGACGCTGCCTCAGGTAAGACGAGGGGTGGGGGGTATGTGTCTTTTTTGTCAATTATAGCTGGTGCGCGATGTCTAATATTAAAGAAGTCTCAAGGTATTGCTCACCTGAGGTAGAGTACCTTATAATAAGCTTTAGACCGCATCTACCAAGAGAGTTATCATCTGTATTATTCATTGCAGTCTATTTAGCACCACAAAACGAAGCTGGCACTAAGGCCACTATCAACCAACTCTATAAGGCCATAAGCAAAGAAGAAAATGCTCAGCCAGAAGTGGCGCTCCTAGTGGCCGGGGACTTTAATGTATACATCTCTGTGTGATGTATGCATCTCTGTGTGTGGAGTAAAGGTGGTCTTGTATTTATTTTCCCCTGGCCGGGATTTAAATCAGTTTTACTAAATCTTTACCAGCATGTCACATGTGCAACCAGGGGAAAAGAAATACAAGACCACCTTTACTCCACACACAGAGATGCATACAAAGCTCTCCCCTGACCTCCATTTGGCAAATCTGACCATTATTCCATTCTCCTGATTCCTGCTTACAAGCAAAAACTAAAGCAGGAAGTACCAGTGACTCGCTCAATACGGAAGTGGTCAGATGACGTGGATGCTACACTACAGTACTGTTTTGCTAGCACAGACTGGAATATGTTCCGGAATTCATCCAATGGCATTGAGGAATACACCACCTCAGTCATCGACTTCATCAATAAGTGCATTGATGACGTCATCCCCACAGTGACTGTACGTACAGTTGAAGTCGGAAGTTTACATACCTTAGGCAAATAAAATGTAACTCCATTTTTCACAATTCTAGCCTTCCACAAGCTTCCCACAATAAGTTGGGTGAATTTTGGCCCATTCCTCCTGACAGAGCTGGTGTAACTGAGTTAGGTTTGTGGGCCTCCTTGCTCGCACACGCTTTTTCAGTTCTGCCCACAAATGTTCTATGGGATTGAGGTCGGGGCTTTGTGATGGCAAATCCAATTCTTTGACTTTGTTGTCCTTAAGCCATTTTTCCACAATTTTGGAAGTATGCTTGGGGTCAATGTCCATTTAGAATTTTCCTTCTCGTGATGCCATCTATTTTGTGAAGAGCACCAGACCCTCCTGCAGCAAAGCAGCCCCGCAACATGATGCTGCAACCCCTGTGCTTCACAGTTGGAATGGTGTTCTTCGGCTTGCAACCCTCCCCCCTTTTCCTCCGAACATAACGATGGACATTATGGCCAAACAGTTCTATTTTTGTTTCATTAGACCAGAGGACATTTCTCCAAATAGTACGATATTTGTCCCCATGTGCAGTTGCAAACCGTAGTCTGGCATTTTTTATAGCAGGTTTGGAGCAGTGGCTTCTTCCTTGCTGAGCGGCCTTTTACGTTATGTCGATATAGGACTAATTTTACTGTGGATATAGCTACTTTTGTACCAGTTTCCTCCAGCATCTTCACAAGTTCCTTTGCTGTTGTTCTGGGATTGATTTGCACTTTTCGGACCAAAGTACGTTCATCTCTAGGAGACGGTGTTTATGGTGTTTATACTTGCGTACTATTGTTTGTACAGATGAACGTGGTACCTTCAGGCATTTGGAAATTGTTCCCAAGGATGAACCAGACTTGTGGAGGTCTACATTCCTTTTTTTGAGGTCTTGGCTGATTTCTTTTGATTTTCCCATGATGTCAAGCAAAGAGGCACTGAGTTTGAAGGTAGGCCTTGAAATACATCCACAGGTACACCTCCAATTGACTCAAATTATGTCAATTAGCCTATCATAAGCTTCTAAAGCCATGACATCATTTTCTGGAATGTTCCAAGCTGTTTAAAGGCACAGTCAACTTAGTGTATGTAAACTTCTGATCCCCTGGATTTGTGATGCAGTGAATTATAAGTGAAATAATCTGTCTGTAAACAATTGTTGGAAAAATTACTTGTGTCATGCACAAAGTAGATGTCCTAACCGACTTGCCAAAACTATAGTTGTTAACAAGAAATTTGTGAGGTGGTTGAAAAACAAGTTTTAATGACTCCAACCTAAGTGTACGTAAACTTCCGACTTTAACTGTATATAATAGGTGGTGTCAGAGGAAAGCCCATAAAATTGTCAGAGACTCCAGTCACCCAAGTTATAGACTGTTTTCTCTGCTACCGCACAGCAAGCGGTACCGGAGCACCAAGTCTAGGACCAAAAGGCTCCTCAACAGCTTCTACCCCCAAACCATAAGACTGCTGAGCAATTCATAAAATCCCCACCGGACAATTTACATTGAACCCCCCCATCCCTTTTATACACTCGCAGTTTGTTTGTTACCTATGCATTGTCACTTTGCCCCCACCTTCATGTACAGATTACCTCAACTAGCCTGTACCCCTGCACACTGACTCGGTACCGGTGCCCCCTGAATATAGCCTCGTTATTCTTATTCTTATTGTGTTACTTTTATTAGTACTTTTTATTTTAGTCTACTTGGTAAATATTTTCTTCTTCTTGAACTGCACTGTTGGTTAAGGGCTTGTAAGTAAGCATTTCACAGTAAAGTCTACACTTGTTGTATTCGGCGCATGTGACAAAAACATTTTGATTTGCTTTGATTTGATAGGAGAGCATCCTGGAGTCGCCTCTTTACTGTTGACTTTGAGACTGGTGTTTTGCGAAGCTACCAGTTGAGGACTTATGAGATATCTGTTTCTCAAACTAGACACTCTAATGTTCCTCTTGCTCAGTTATGCTCCGGGGCCTCCCAATGCTATTTCTATTCTGGTTAGGGCCAGTTTGCTGTGTTCTGTGAAGGGAGTAAAACACAGCGTTGTACAAGATCTTCAGTTTCTTGGCAATTTCTCGTATGGAATAGCCTTCATTTCTCAGAACAAGAATAGACTGACGAGTTCCAGAAAAAAGTTATTTCTTTCTGGCCATTTTGAGCCTCAACTAGTCTAAACAATGCCAGTTTTATTGCTTATTTAATCAGAACCACAGTTTTCAGCTGTGCTGACATAATTGCAAAAGGGTTTTCTAATGATCAATTAGCCTTTTAAAATGATAAACCTGGACTAGCAAACACAACGTGCCATTGGAACACAGGAGTGATGGTTGCTGATAACGGGCCTCTGTACGCCTATGTAGATATTGCATTAAAATCGACAGTGTCCAGGTACAATAGTCATTTACAACATTAACAATGTCTACACTGTATTTCTGATCAATTTGATGTTATTTTAATGGGCAAAAAATGTGCTTTTCTTTCAAAAACAAGGACATTTCTAAGTGACCCTAAACTTTTGAACGGTAGTGTATGTGGTCTACAGTATCTGTGTTTGGAGTTTAAAAAAAAGAAAAAGAAATAAATAATCTAGCAGTGTTATTAAAGGCCTTTATGAAACATTCAGTGAAAGTGTTATGGAAGTTATTCAAAAACCTCCAAATAAGCTTTCATTTTTGCTCTCAAAGCATTAATAAAACCTCCCGAGTAAAATGTTCTCAGACCTCCCTTAGAACCTAAAAATAAACGTTTCCAGAACTGTCTAAAGTTGTGCATCTGTTTTTACCGGGCAGGAAACGTATGGCTTCGTTCCCACAAGCCACGTGAAACCAAAAACATGCGTTCCCACAACTTCCAAGGAACCAAATGTGCTCGCTGGGTGCTTACCCTTGACGGTGGGGAACATTTTGTTAACACTAATGAAACGGTGATCTGGAGGGTCACGTTGGGTGAACCAATCACCTCCACTCCGCTGCAATGTGTCACCTTTTATAAGGGAACGTCATAACTTATTGTGCTGCGTCAGCCATTGTCTTATGATGACTGGAAATGGTTATATCTTGGCCAAAGCCGATGAGTAGTACCGTTTCCCTTTTCAGAAGTTATCTGGGGGAAAGGTTAAATATCCAATTTCATTTAGTTGGTTATTCTGGCAGAAGGTGATTTTGCTGAGTGAAATTCATCTGGACATAAAACTGTGTGTGCTGCAGAAAATATGGTTGTTTCAGTTGAACAAAGAATTTAGGGCAGCGATATTCATGTTCTCTAAAACACGGAATGAACTCCGGGACATTTTTGATGATGGGCTAGCTACTGTTAGCCTTTCACTGCTATAAGATAAAGAATGATGCTGATGCACTAGTAAATTGTTTTGAAACATTTACATCATGACACAGTATTCATGACCCTTTTGTTGAATGGGGGTATTGTTGTATTTTAGAGAAAAGATTATGTTTGCACAGCTGGGTGAAACAGGCTCTATGATTTGAAAAGTGATTGATATCAGTGAATGTACACTACATACATACTGATAAATCTGGGCACTGGCAGGGTGGCCTAGTGGTTGGGCGTTGGGCTAGTAACCGAAAGGTTGCAAGTTTGAATCCCCGAGCTGACAAGGTTCAAATTTGTCATTCTGCCCCTGAAAAAGGCCGTTAACCCACTGTTCCTAGGCCGTCATTGAAAATAAGAATTTCCTCTTAACTGACTTGGGTAAAATAAAACTGTTCTCAGATGAGCTAGATTATGAAACACAAACACTCGTCTCTTCATCCTCATCTCTTCACGACTGCCACTTCCTTTGTGTATCATAATTGATGACAGCTCAGCCCACTATGGATCAGGGAATTTCATTAATATCACAAAGGAGTCAATCTGCCGACTCCACTTCTCCACTGTTGTCTCCAGATATCTCTGCCAATAGTCATGGCTTAAGACTACAATGGTCTGCTCCCACTCTCCTCCCCCTCTACAGCTAAGATTCAAATCTGTCTATGTGTCCTTTCTTTTTACAGCCATTGTCATTCATGATACATGTGAGGGATGAATATTTCAGCACATTACATTAATGTGATTGCTCTTTGACTGATCTGAGGATAAATTATAATATTGAACCACACAAAATAAGGAATCGTCGACTCCTGTCAAGGAAGACTGTAACTTCCAATTCCCACATTACTTTGAATAGTTTTGCAAAAAGTAGACAACGAATTAGAGGCCATCTCACATCCTTACTATGTACTGCTCTAATAAAAATGTTATATTTCCTCCATTACTCTCCCGAATTGGTTTAAGAAACAGGCATTACTGCATAATGAATTTCAACAAGAATACAACAATATATCACTCATAACAATCTAGCCAATAGCTTGGCATAAAACCCAAACTCTCACAGCCCTCTAAGGAGACTAAGGTGTTTATCCTAGTCTCAGGCTTGGTAATTCTCCAGGACATTGGGGGAGGGTTTTTCTCTATGGAGTGCACTAGATAAGTAGCCTTGCCATAGGTTCTTGTCATGGGGGTAAGTGTGAGTGATGACCAGTGAAGCACACCTCTTTGGTACATCTCCTTCACCCCTGCCACTGTCCGTAATGCTGCTTAGTGCTGCCTGGCACAGAGAGCTGGTGCCCTACTTGTTTGTTTTTTTTGCACACAGTGCCACATTGTCTTGGTGGCACATAGCCATTCATAGCAGTCTCTACATTTGCTCAGTAGTTGCATGTCTGTAATCAATATTGTCGCGCTGTACCATTGCATCACAGCTCCTCAGTAGCTCTGGAGGTCCTATTACGAGATATGGGAAATATCTAAATAATTACTGGCTATGTCATCTGATCCAATTAAATGGATTTGATGAGGCGCTGTCCTCCCGCTGTCATTGATGGCGGGATATAGGGCATAGATTTCTGTTCATTCATTGCTCATGGTAATTCTGGGTGAATATTATGATGGCCTTGTCTTTGAGGTAGTAAAGTCTGGGTGAATAGCACTTACCCCAAATTGCAGTGAAGTCCCTTCAGAGAGACAAATAACAATCAAAGACCTTAAATACAGATGGATTCTTTTCACAACATGAGCACACCTCTTTTCAGCTGTGCACTTCAAACGAGACCCACAACACTAATCCCTCCCTCTGAGGACGTGACTCCTCCAACAAAGCATGTCTAATTTGGAGAAGATAAAGGAAGTAAAGGGGTTTAAATGAGCCAGAAAATGTCATGCATCTGCCCTAGCCTCTTTGATGGGAGTCCATCCACTTTGATTTTAATGTGAGGATGTATGTGGCTGTTTATGTATGCTGCTTTCTAGTTGAGAGAGCATGGCCCTGCTCTATTACATGGGTTAAGACTCCTGTAGAGATCACCTGAAACCTGTTTCGGACTCCCCCCCTCTCCTCTTTCTCTCTCACACGTCGCCGCTCTACTGATGGCCTGAGTGCCTGTCAAGCATGTGACAGTAAAATCAAATATATAAGACTAATGCAAATCACACAGGCTTAGAAATGGCTGATGTAGGTTATGACTCATTATGCTCTTAGGACATCTCCTGCTTTAAGACTTTACTCTAGATTATAAAGACCAGACCAACAGTTTGGACTATATTTCTCTTAGCTATTAGATTAAATGTGCAATAGAATTTCGGGGGAAATCTTTCAACATAGCGTAATAATGTGACAGCTATTCAAAAGTGAGTTCAGTGAGTTCTATGGTCAGTAAAACCAGGATATTAAATATTATAACATGTCAGCACAATATGGTCGTAATTTAACCTTACTGGGCTTTTCATAAAAAGACTGATGTAATTGTAGCAAAGCAAAAATGCAATTCTACAGTTTACTTGAAATCGTGTCAAGTTAGATGTTTCACACACACTGTCCTCCTGAGTCTAGATGATAGATGGTATTGCCATATACTGTAAATCCTATTTGCGGAATGATTAACACCTTCTCCCCTGCATTTGTTGTCTACGAGAAAAGGCTATCAACACCATCACAAACCATTGACCAATAAGTCCACATTACAAAAGCATATCTGAAAGTCATGTGAGGCAATCAGTACCACTAATACACAGGTACATTTAAATGCTAGGTGCTCACTGTAAATCACAATAAAACTAGGAGGTGAGAGAGCACAGAGATGGTGTCAGCGCAAATATCTCTGAATAAGAGAAGCAGACAATCTTCTGGAAGTGTTGGCAAGTGAAGATGTCAACGTGCGACCAACCAGGTACAGCAGGGAGCATGTGGTGCCGGAGCAGAGGTTGGAGCCTCCTCAGACAACAGGTCTGACGCCACACTGTTCGCTAATGGATCTGGGGGAAAAGGAGGACATCTTGCATGGGGTTATGACTCCAAACACATAAACAGCCCTGGAAGCCCCAGCAGTTCCAGGTTGAGGGAACAGATTGCTCCAATTACAGTAAGCCTCACGCACTACAGTCCCCCCTGACGCATGCGTCGGTGTGCTTGGAGTGGGCTCCGGGAAGCTGCACGCTGCTGCGGAGCACTGGGGCCAAACACGCATCCTTATACCAATCAGTATTCAGCTTGAACGAAGGAGAGACATCTCCATTTCGCCCCCTCCGCTTCCGTTTCAAATTCTGTTCAGAAACCTGGTATCTATAGTCGCCAATTCAGGTGAATGGCACCCACTCTCTGAATTTATAAAAAACAATGTATTCTCCAACAGCATTCCTGAGCACATCAATCTGAGAGAGATGCTTTCCCAACCACCACCTTCACAGGCAATGCAGGTTTCAGATGAATCCCATGACAAAGCAACCCCATATCGGATCCGAGTCCTAGTGTCTGCCTGATCCTTTAATTGGCAGCATCAAGTAATGCACAACATGTTAGGAACTAGCAGCATTGGGAATCGCATGCATTAATTGTGGGCCGCAGTTGAACAATCGATTAATTGATCAAGGCCTTTACAAAGGTAGATAATTCATGGCGGCAACACCAGGAGGGGGGAGCCTTGTCATTGATGATTCATGTGTCTCTTGGAGGAGAGCCGGTCTCCGTCGACTCTTTTGTTCAGCGGGCCTGGTGTGAAGGGTTGTATCATCAGCACCTCCGCCCAACTCCTCACTTCTCCCTCTAAATCAGAATTAAAAAGGTGAGCCCAGTGTTAACAGGTTGCCACAAATGATACAGTGTATATGTCTGTATGCTCCCCTGGATGGAGGTTGGCTGCACTCCCTGTACACCACCACGACACAGGGAAGATGTATGGCTGTGCTTTAATGAAAGGAACCTACACCACAGAGGAAATGTCTCTATCGCACAGGTAGTGCAGTAATCATGCCCTTGTGTACGTGGTAGCGAATGAAAAGTTTGACAACATTGTGAGGCCTGAGGAGGTTGTGGAGGATAGGGAGGAGAGGCTGAGGGAGACTGCTATTGCTGCTGCCTGGTGCTGTGAGCTACAGCAACCAACTCCACCGGTAGCACTGTCGCAATGGGACTACTGAACGGGAACATTTGGCTCCAGGGAACTCTTTATTAGTCGTATTAGAATAAGGTGAGGAAGACTGTGAGTTATGGTTAAGACTGTGTTACGTAAAGGTTGAGCAGTTGAACAGTCCTATTACGTGTCATAAACTGTGTAAGTAACAGCAGTAATGGTAATGATTAGTAGTAGTTTTTACTGGTAGGCTTGGAGATGGAGTCTTTATCTTTCAATTTTGTCCAACATTAATTATTTTAACTCTAGTAGTCTCAGTGCCTACTCCGTCCTTTTCACAGCCATTCGAAGAGTGACTTTGCCTTTGATAAGATGATCTGACATGTTGGAGACAGAATGGAAACTTCTTTCTTGTTGAGGTGTGCTGTCACAGTGGTTTAAAGACAGTGGTCTGTGGCACATACTGAGATGGGCCCTGCAGATTGTTCAGATAGGGAACTGTTCAAGTCATGCACTGTAAATCAAAGTGTTTTTCCCCCCTCTTGCCTGTGTCCGGAAGAAAATACATTGACTGCATTGAAAAATAGCTTGACGGGTACGACTTGAATTGTTTGTGTAATTTCACACAGGCTCCTTTCTGCCAGCGGCGACCCGCCCATTCGGGCATTGGGTGAGGCGCCTGACTTGTGATTGTTTAAAAAAATCAAAATCAAAATATTATATAATTCATGGATTATGTTTTAAATGCTCATAAAAGTGCAGGACATGTGTACATTTTCCTGTTTCAAGAATATATTGTTCCAAACATGCTGATCAGTGACTGCCATGGAAGCATAGGCCATGTGAACAATGCTTGGATTGTTTAACCAGCCATTTTCTATGAGTGGTAAATGCAGCATAAAATGTAACAGTACAAAGTAAATGGACAGTCCTGGGGCACTCACATGTGCGTCTGGTCCAAATGTCTGGGTCTGTTTTAGTTTCCCTCCCCCAATGAGTCTCTCGATCACATCAGACGGCTAACTTCCACGTGAGACTAGATCTGCTCTATCAGGTACAAATGGCGCTAAAGCAAATAGCTAATTGTAATGAACTTGTAAATACACAATCATAACAGTCATGGAAGCCTGGCACCTGATAAACTGGACGGCTATCTCCAACAAGAGTCTAAGGACAGAGGGAGACAGTAGCTAGAACATTCTCGTCACGGATCTGGTAGGACAAAAAGCATGGCCATATTCTTCACACCCATGTTGTTCATCAGGTTCTACTGGTGACAGGGTGACATCAAATCAAATCAAATGTTATTTGTCACATACACGTGTTTAGCAGATATTATTGCTGGTGTACCTAAATGCATGTGTTTCTAGCTACAACAGTGCAGTATTATCTAACACGTAATGTCGAACAATTTCACAACAATACACACAATACACACAAATATAGTAAAGTAAAGTTCAAGTAAAGTAATGGAATTAATAATATAGAAATATTTGGGTGAGCAGTGTCAGAGCAGCATAGACTGATACAGCAGAATATGATAGAATACAGTATATACATATGAGATGAGTAATGCAAAATATGTAAACATTATTAAAGTGACACGCGTTCCATTATTAAAGTGGCCAGTGATTTCATGTCTATGTATATAGGGCAGTAGCCTCTAATGTGCTAGTGATGGCTGTTTAACAGTCTGATGGCCTTGAGATAGAAGCTGTTTTTCAGTCTCTCGGTCCCAGCTTTGATGCACCTGTACTGACCTCTTCTTCTGGATGATAGCGGGGTGAACAGGCAGTGGCTCGGGTGGTTGTTGTCCTTGATTATCTTTTTTGCCTTCCTGTGACATCGGATGCTGTATATGTCCTGGAGGGCAGGTTGTTTGCCCCGGTGATGCGTTGGGCAGACCGCACCACCCTCTGGAGTGCCCTGCAGTTGCGGGCTCTCCAGATGCTTCTATTTGTCTGTGCTGGTGAAGTTGCAGTACCAGGCGGTGATACAGCCCGACAGGATGCCCTCAATTGTGCATCTGTAAAAGTTTGTGAGGGTTTTAGGTGGCAAGACAAATTTATTCAGCCTCCTGAGGTTGAAGAGGCGTTGTAGCTCATTCTTGACCACACTGTCTGTGTGAGTGGACCATTTCAGTTTGACAGTGATGTGTACACCGAGGAACTTGAAGCTTTCCACCTTCTCCACTGCTGTCCCTTCTATGTGGATAGGGGTGTTTCCTTTGCTGTTTCCTAAAGTCCATGATCAGCTCATTTGTTTTGTTGGGTGAGAGCTATTTTACTGGCACCACAATCCCAGGGCCCTCACCTCCTCCCTGTAGGTTGTCTCGTCATTGTTGGTAATCAGGCCTACTACTGTTGTATCGTCTGCTTAATGATGAGATTGGAGGGTACTATGGTGTTGAATGCTGAGCTATAGTCAATGAACAACATTCTTACATAGGTGTTCCTCTTGTCCAGATGGGATAGGGAAGTGTGCAGTGTGATGGCGATTGCATCGTCTGTGGATCTATTTGGGTGGTAAGCAAATTGAAGTGGGTCTAGGGTGTCAGGTAAGGTAGAGGTGATATGATCCTTGACTAGTATTTGATTGTGAGGTATTCTAGGTCAGGTGAACAAAATAACTTGAGGACCTGTATGTTATCACAATCCCACCATGAGTAATTAATCATAAAACATATACCCCCACCCTTCTTCTTCCCGGAGAGATATTTATTCCTGTCTGAGCAATGAACTGAGAACCCAACTGACTGAACGGACTCATATATGTATGACTCATATATATATATCCTATGTACGTATATCCTGAGAGAGCCATGTTTCCGTGAAACAGAGTATGTTACAATCCATGATGTCTCTCTGGAAGGAAATCCTCGCCCTGAGCTCATCAACTTTATTATCCAGAAACTGAACATTGGCGAGTAATGTACTCGGAAGCGGTGGGTGGTGTGGGCGCCTCCTGAGTCGGACTAGAAGTCCATTCCGAGTACCTCTCCTCCTCCAGTTGTGTTTTGGGTCAGGCTCTGGAATCAGTTCACTTGCCCTGGGGGATACGAACAAAGGTAAAAAAAAAATAGATACACTTAGGATACAAGTAAGGTTTAATGAATGACATTAATGCTGTTCTGTAATCAGTACAGTGTTACATAATAACTCCTAATGCTTTATAGAACCATTTGTGTGAGAATGAAGCTGTTTCCATTGGTGAACCAGTTACATCACCAATGTCAAAATACAATCTCAACTAAATGTTTCAATGGACAGACAGCCTTGCCGTGTGACTGCCCGAGGCTACTCTCCACTAAAGTAGACAGAAGAAAATAATTAAATGGTTTGGGCTTTGATTTCAGAGGAAGTGTAAGAAGCTTTTGGGCAACTGCAGTTCTTCAGCCAGTTCAATTATGTGTCTTCACCATCATTTATGACTCTGCCTCTTTTTCCAGAGACGGTCTAAAATGTGCACAATATTTGTTGCATAATTAGCCATGTAGGCTAATATGACAAAGCATGTTCTTTCGTCTCCACTTTTTTAAATAATGGACTGGTTGTTTATATGGACTGGTGAAACATATGGTCTTGCAGATAGATCTAGGAGGGAACATCCAATGTTTTGTCGTTTTTGGTAAAAGGTAGGGGGAAGGAAAGCAAAAGCAGGAAGTTCTTAGTCTGACTGATTCATTATTACTGTCCAAATGCCATTTTTTCATAACAGGAAATGATCATAATCTACAATATGGAAGACGCGATTTAAAACCATTTTCATAACACCTTCAGTTTCCAAGGATACCACAGAGGCAGCTCTATTATTTAGAGTCCTGTGGGGACACCATTTGTGTTACAGAGGAAAATCCACACATGATGTAAGAGAATTTGTGCATTTTTACATTTTGGTCTTTACTTTAAAAACATAATTTGCTTTGTCATTTGTTTGTATCGTGTTAAGATGGAGTCGTCCAGAACGCAATATTCAGAGAACAAGTGAAACCAGGGGATAATCAAAGGATCCTTATGCAAACATCTGACTGTAATGTGAAGATCAAAGGTCTCATGAAGTCAGAGGGCCTGAGCAAAATATTTTATGTTCAATGCCATCTCATGGGCACTCACCGATCAAGGAAGTATGGGGGAGAGAGATTAAAGAAATTTGAAATAAATGACTACTCTGTTTTGTCCAATGCACGTTAAAGCACCTCTCTCTGCCAAAGAAAAATAACGAAAGGGGCTTTTTATGAAAATTAGTTAAATAATGATCTAGTGGCATGACAGGTGTATGGAAATTATTTATTGTAATGGAAATAAAATGGATGCAAATTATGTTCTTAAAGTCAGGAAGCGTCACTGTCCAACAGGCTTAAGTGAGCAGAGTGGCAATGAGGGGGAGGCTCATTGCTAAGCGAGGATAGAGTAGAAATCATCAAGCTACTCCTTAGATCTCCTAAATCAATAGCAAGCGATGGCATACACTTGTCAGGGTTCTGCACAGCCTTGAACGATGAAAGTGCAGCACCTACAGTATCGCACACGGTTCCAACTGAAAGCTAGACTCTCTTCTGCCACTATGTATCCTCCTCTTTCCCCTCTGAAATGACCTGGCAGTTGGTGGTGGCAGAAACAGAGGCAGGTCACAGGTGCCAGAGAAATTATCAATCTCCTACTCCCATAGAAAACAAGTGTGAACGTTTACCCTCCCACGAGTGCAGAGAGGACTGTGCGTATGCATCCACCCAGGGCATTAGATTGTACTGGTACTGGAGCGAAGAATAGACTCCTCTACACAAGCAAAGGTGACTGCTGACCTAGTTTGAGACTAAGTCTCAAGGTCACACTTCCTCCCACACTTCCTGAAGGTTTTGTTTGTTCACAAGCTGCCCAAAGCCATTCTTATACTCAGGTGAACACAAGGAAGTGTGTTTTTCTATACACTCTAGGATCATTCTATATAGATAACAGCAACACCTACAGACTACTTTCGTTTCTGTTGTGGTAGTCATCTTGAGTAGAATGTACTGCAGTCAAAAGAAACTCTCAGAATTGAAAAGGGAGCTTCTATTTGTCTGTGCGGATATCTTATCACCTCAAATAATCAGTTAAATTCTGAATGGACCCCAGGACAATTATCTTCCCGACCTCGTATTCAACATTGAATAAATCCGCTTATCAATGTGAACATTCACTTTGTGTTGCTTTCAAAATAGCTGTTTCCAGCCGCTCAGAGTCCTTAAGGGAACCAACATCAGTATCCTTTTGATGCCAAATACGGTCACAACAATGCGCTGGGAACTTATATAAAGAGCATGTTTTCTCCATATAGCATGTGACATAGTTAATCAACACAAAGAGCGATCTAAACATGATTTTAAAAACTTTCTTTGGTTTTTGCTTACTAGTGCGCTTAGCAGTAATAATACAGTAGAAACACATGGGTTGACAAGCAGTTTGCTGCCACACTACTGCCCTCTACTGGAAAATAAGCGTTTTACAGTGTGAAATACCATTTGGAAATGGTGGGAAATTACTTGAAAGTATTTGTTTTTAAAAAATGCTGGTACTGAGAATTTTGAGATAAAACCTTGAGGTTCCTTTGAAACATACTGACAGAATAACACTCCAGATTTAATGCACAGTGTGCCTTATTCCATCTCGTGTATGGGGTATTCTACATCCACATGATCAACCATATAAATGCTTTATCATCCCAACACACCAGGGAGGGAATCTGAACACGTGTCAACATAATCCATCACACAGGAGGTCTCTACCATTCTGAGGTCTATAAAACAAGAGGCTCCTCATTTGAATGAAAGCGTCTCCACGAACGGGAGTCAATTTGTATCCCTGGTTGAGTGCACATTCCATAATCGAATCATTACCTCATTAATTAAGATGTAATAAAGGATATCTAATTGTAACTGCTACCCACAGTCCATTATTCTGATATATGATGAGAGAGAGACCATCTCATCAATGTCATCAACTTTATTCAAATTTTTACTGTCGGCTGGATCTAGGTCTCGATTTCATTGTCCTTTGGTTTCGGTTTTAGGGTTTTGGTTGTCTCTTTCCAGAGGAACGATGGCTTAAGAGTGCACTGGTGACCCACTTTGCATTTACAAAAACAGAACTAAATACATCTGTGGATTCCACATTACAAAATGTTTTCGTTTGCACACTTATGTCACATTCTCTTTTTTTCTCTCTGTCTAAAAACCAAAGAAAATCAGAATGCTAGATGGTGCCCACTCTTCATATATACTATGCCTATTATATGAGTAACATCAAAGCCAGCTTAAACTTTCCCTACCACTCACCACTAACTGTCCCTTGTGGATATGTCCTGCTGTTAGAATGAGTAGGTGAATCCTGCCACTACTTCCATTTCCGTCCCTTCAGGCCTCGCTTGCCAATTGCCAGGAGGGACATGCCCACTTTTCCCCCACACAGACAGCTGTCTAAAAACATTCATCATATCCAGTAAGACAAGTAGCCACAAAACATCATGTTCTATCTCTCTGTACGACCTTGTTAGAAAGAGAAATACATTTCTCTTTGGCAGAAATATTGAATACACTAAATAATCCTATTGACAAGGACTAACCTGCAATACCGCCCCATTGGCTTTCGTGTCATTGGCTCATTGGCTTTTTGCATCTCTAACAACGTCAGCGACATACAGATGCCACCTATACTTGATCATTCAAACCACTGATTCAGGCTGTAGAGAGACATGGGACTATTGCCCCCTCTGTCTACCCTGAAACAGCTGTTTTAGCTCTAATTAAAGGGAAGTAGCAGGTGTCACCTGAGCCCCTACTGTGGGGCCACACCTGGTTGCATTAATTTGATCCAAAGTGGTTTAGACGGACTGCCTGCACTGTGGCGTCTCACATTAGGCCACGGGAACTGAGCACCTGCCTGGATTGAGCTGAGCAACAGCACTACAGCTCTGCTCTACAGTGTAGAGGCATGCCAAACTGGCGGAAGTGTGTCTTTTCAATGACCTCAGGGACGGTTCAGTCATTTCTGCCACCGCAGCTGAGAAGTGGCAGCATCTGTAAATTAACAAGCTTTTGATGCGGACCTGTGGTCACTTTGAGATAAGGGCTGGCTGTACCCAAGATAATTGCCTTGTGTTCGGAAAGCGCCTGAGGCTGAAATACCTGCTTGTTGTAGGCCTTCTTATGATTTCACAGGACATTTAACTTTATACCTCTCATTTGTTACATCTTCAAGGCATTTACAAATGTCCATTAAGAGTATCCATGAAGCGTAGGAGGAACCCTTAACCTCAAACGGCTTGATGCATGCATAAATTGTCTTTGTGATGCTCAGAGATACTGCAGTGGTCAGTAGTTATATTGACATGGCAGCTAGGGAGTAGAACACAGTCCCCTGGGGAGTTGCTTCACTGAGCCAATTCATGTTTGTACTGCATGTGCAATTACACGAGCCTTAAAGAAATATAAACTACAAACTAGCCCACAGTTTTCAATTTTGCCAGGATCAGACTTATCAATGCTATATTGTATTGTCTCTTTGACAACCCAATCTGCGACGTACAATTTGACATTTACATCATCCATGTATGCTCCCATGTCAGTTTGATTGGCTGCTGCCTGAGGTAACACTGTGCTTTCTGTTGTACCCGTTTATTTTTAGCAAAACAATACATTAATTTCATGAGTCAACAGGCTAAGACTGGCAGCTTGTTTAGAGCTAAACAGTGTTTAATTGGATTCTGATCCACGGCAACACCACCGCAGGGTTATTTCATTCCATTATTTTTTTTCAGAGAACCAGGAGTGTAATGGGGGGGGGGGGGGGGGTGATTTCATCCCTGCGATGGGGCCTTGGTGGTTTAGTGTTGCAGGCCCCTGGGAATGTTCTGTTGACAGTCACGCTCCACGCTGCCCTGATGCCCTGGCTGGCTGGGGTCCTGGCATCCCTCATAATGTCACCAGCAGCGCTTATGCTGCTAATGCTGCTGCTGCTGCAATGGAGAGACAAGCCTAGTGTTGCAGGGATTAACCCACAGTGAGTCCAGCAATTGTCCGTAATACTTTCCGGCTCTATGGTGGCAGCTAACACGCTAAAGGGACTGTTGATTACAAAGTCAATGTATGGGATTTGAAATCGAGTGCTATAGTGCTAGTAGCAAGATCACTTAGTTGACTGTAATCTTGAGGATTATGATGATAATAATCTATGACAAGATTATGTAAATGTAATTACAGTTTAGCTTTTCTGGGGGGTCTTTTTCTACCCCAAGTTGTTTTCCACAGCTGGTAGAGAGACACTAGAGGTAACTAACTATAAATGATGGTTTTAATCTACTACGGAGTGTACTAACTGCCACTAAAAGTTGGAGCAATATTCTGTACCAACCCAAGTTAGTCCAAGAGAGCCAATTGTCAATCCCACCAATAGATTCAAAGGAAAATCATCACAACAAAAGGACACCCTGAAACACATTGCCACTTTCATTTACCATCAGAGTTAGTGATATTGGTCAGGGTTCAAACTAATATTGCATTAGAGATCGGAGGTTGTTTATCAAAATGTGTTGATCCAGAATAGATAAGCAGTGTGTGTTGTTGTGTGACACCAGCTAGTGAGTCCCTGGGCATAACAGACATGTTGAGATCTCTCAGCCCTCTCTCTACTGCATGAACCAGGAGAAGGTCACAGACCCCTGCCGATTAGGGCCTGGCAAAACGGCCAGCGGGTGATGTCAGAGTTGACAGCCCAGGGAGATATAGCATTGCTGGGCCTCTGGCATTCACTGCACCCCCCCCCCCCCCCCCCCCCCCCCCCCACACACACACACACACACACACATACAGTACACACCCCTCACCCCCACAGAGTGATACACATCTGAATAATACATTGTTCTCTCCTGCAGCGACACCCACACCTCGGACAGACCCAGAGATAAACAAACATGGTATCTACATCACAGTGTGAGCCATGTCTCTCCCACAGCACCTCATGCAAGAATACACACACACACTCTCACTGCATGCCCAGCTGAGGCCAAGTGTATGTTTCCTCATCATGTTCTAATGATGTAGTGCTACCCCAGCACATTATCAGCCTGAAAACATCATGGCACATTTTTGCAAAAAAGTCAAATGTCACCGTAGCTGATGTTTTTCTCAATAAATTGCAGTCAATTGGAAAAAATGAGAGTCAGAGGGTTGGCGTTTATCTCAATACATTGGGTTCAATGGGAAAAGATGAGTGTCACCAATTGAATCGTATGTCAATAAATTGCAGTCAATGGGAAAAGATGAGTGTCACAGTGTTGACGCTTATGTCAATAAGAAAAGATGAGTGTCACAAGGTTGATGCTTATGTCAATACATTGCAGTCAATGGGAAAAGATGATTGTCACAGTGTTGATGACTAATTTAATACATTGCATTCAATGGGGAAAGATTAGTATCACAATATGGAGAAATGTATCACAGAGATGACACCCTCCTCTCTCTTTTTCTCCCTCCCTCCCTCCCTCCCTCCCTCCCTCCCTCCCTCCCTCCCTCCCTCCCTCCCCTCCATCCCTTCTTCACAGAAACTAAGAGCCTTGTTATGAATTCTTCAATGAATTCTGAAGAGGATATTGGTCCCCCAAAAATGTATTGACTTGAAACTGTCTGTCTGCCTGTATGCCTGCCTAACTGTCTGCCTGTCTGTGTCTGCCTGTATGTCTGTCTGTTTACAGGACGTGACTTAATTGGGGGTCATAAGGGTGGTTTCGGAGAGTAAAAAAGGTTTAATCTTCCAACATTTTACATATTTGTGACCGGGGGACTGTCATGCTCCGGCATATAACATTTTAAGTCAATCGACCCCAAAGCATTAAAAAAAAAGCAGTTATAGAAACTAAGAGCCTGTCTGTCTGTGTCTGTTTGTCTGTCTGTGTCTGCCTGTCCATCTGTCGCCTTGTCTGTGGGAGAGAGGAGGGAGAGGGAGGGAGAGAGAGAGATGAGAAGAGAAGAGAAGAGAAGGGGGAGGGGCAGGGAAAGAAGGAGGGACAGAAAATGGAGGGGGAGGAGAGAAATAAAAGGGGGAGAGTGAGAAGGGAAGGGAAGGAGAGAGAGAGGTTGTAGGGGGAGGGAAAGAAAGAGGGAGAGAGAATGCGAGAGAAATGGGATTGTAAGGAGAGAGAGGGGACAGACAGAGGGGGAGGGTGAAGGGGGGGAGAGAGAGAGGAGGGAGGGAAGAGAGTCAACAGACAGACAGAGGTGGGAGAGGGGAGGAAGAAGAGAAGAGCGGTAGGGAGGGAAATAAGGAGGGAGAGAGAATGAAGGGGGAGAGGATGAGAGAAAATGGGGAGAATGAGGTAGGGAGAGACAGAGAGACAGAGAGGGTGAGAGAGGGTGGATGGGGATAAAGAGGCGGTAGAGAGAGAGAGAGAGATGAGATAAACAAGAAAAGCGTCAATCCTGTGACACTCATCTTTTCCCATTGACTGCAATGTACTGAGAAAAACGTCTACCCTGTGGCACTCATCTTTTCCATTGACTGCAATGTACTGAGAAAAACGTCCCCTACTGTGACAAATTACCTTTTGAAAAAAAACTTGCCAGTAGGACATTTTCCTATGATATCATGTTGGCTACCCAGCAGCTGATAGCAGCTGATATCTGAGATCAGACTTTCACATCTTTGGAAATAAAAGGTGGGAAATGTGGAAGGGTATGGGAAATATGCTATCCTTGATTTGTTGAGAATAGAATGTAGTCTATAACTCAGAAGAAGTCATTATTTTATGGAATCATTTTCAAACAAACCTGTGGTGCATTGGAATGCCCCCACAAAATCCTGGAGAGTGGGGAAACGCAGAGAGCAAAAAGCATTTATGGGGTACTAAAATCTTGCTTCCACTCCAGTAGGTGAACAATGGAGTGAGCTCCCAGAATTCAGGCTGTTTACATAGCGAGCTAGTGAATAGGAATGCGTGAAACATTTTACAGTCCCTTGTGATTCTTAGAAGAACTGGCTGCCTTGTTTTCCATCTGCTTTACATACGGGAACAGCTCCACGGTTTGCTCTGAGATGATTTGAATTTCATGGGGTGTCTGACAGGTAACAATAGCGCTGTGTCTATAGATTATTTTGAGGTCTGTGACAGGAGATTTCCTCTTGTGTTTGTTCAGGTTTCCCCAAAACCATATTATAATGGGATCTGAGAACTCAAATATCCTCGGATCGGATCAAAGAGACATGCCTATAATTATTTTGTAGCTTTTTTTCATTAGCCAAACGAACACAAACAAAGATACCAATCAAATATCAATCTGACTCATCTACTGTACACTACATGACCAAATGTATGTGGACCTCTGCTTGTCGAACATCTCATTCCAAAATCAGACATTAATAGGGAGTTGGTTACCCCTTTGCTGCTATAACAGCCTCCACTCTTCATGGAAGGAAGGATTTCCACTAGAATTAGTGAGGTCGGACACTGATGTTGGGCGATTAGGCCTGGCTCGCATTTGGCATTCCAATTCATCCCAAAGGTGTTTGATGGGGTTGAGTTCAGGGCGCTGTGCAGGCCAGTCAAGTTCTTCCACACCAATCTCTGTATGGATCTGACTTTGTGCACGGGGTCATTGTCATGCTGAAACAGGAAAGCGCCTTCCCCAAACTGCACAGAATTGCCTAGAATGTCATTGTATGCAATAGCGTTAAGATTTATCTTCACTGGAACTAAGGGGCCTAGCCCGAACCATGAAAAACAGCCCCAGACCATTATTCCTCCTCCACCAAACTTTATAGTTGGCACTATGCATTCGGGCAGGTAGTGTTCTCCTGGCATCTCCGCCAAACCCAGATTCGTCCGTCAGACTGCCAGATGGTGAGGCTTGATTCATCACTCCAGAGAATGCATTTCCACTGCTTCAGAGTCGAGCTTTACACCACTGCAGCCGACGCTTGGCATTGCGCATGGTGATCTTAGGCTTGTGTGCGGCTGCTCGGCCATGGAAACCCATTTCATGAAGGTCCTGACGAACAGTTATTGTTTTGATGTTGCTTCCAGAGGCAGTTTGGAACTCGGTTGTGAGTGTTGCAACCGAGGACAGACGATTTCTACTCGCTACGCGCCTCAGCACTCGGTGGTCCTGTTCTGTGAACTTGTGTGGTCTACCACCTCGCGCTCGAGCCATTGTCGCTCTTAGACGTTTCCACTTCACAATAACAGCACTTACAGTTGACCCGGGGTAGCTCTAGCAGAGCAGAAATTTGACGGCCTGACTTGTTGGAAACGTGGCATCCTATGACGGCACCACATTGAAGGTCACTGAGCTCTTCAGTGAGGCCATTCTACTGCCAATGTTTGTCTATGGAGATTGCATGGCTGTGTGCTCGATTTTATAAACCTGTCAGCAACGGGTGTGGCTGAAATAGCCAAATTCACTCATTTGAAGGGGTGTCCACATACTTTTATATATATAGTGTATATTTACGTTTATGTTGGAGCACCTGCTGGGATGATTCCCCCCATTTGGTATAATACCTTGTGTTGTTCTCTTCCATGAATTATTTTATACATATTATAATAACCAGAGCATGAAAGAAATCATGTCTGAAGAAAATTGATGCAAAAATATGCATTGCCATTGCATCCAAATAGATATTGTTGTATTTATCTTCAGCCTATGTTTAGCAAGCAATTGTAATGAAAGAGTGACAGAGGGAAGCGAAAACAAATTGTTCAGCGTTTCACGTACTAATGACTTCACCGTCAATTCCCATGGGTGAGACTTTCATCCAGCATGTCAAACCAACGAGACGATTCTGTGGATGAAATCACGCTGTGCAACACACACCCTGAAGCACAAGCTTTCCCTTTCAAAGACACACAGCGGCATGGAGAAGGACTTTTAACACACAGGTTGAAGGTGTTCTGTATCTCTACAATTCTGCCTACAGCTACAGGCCCCATAGAGTTGCCAGGATAGAGCTTACAGCTACAGGCCCCATAGAGTTGCCAGGATAGAGCTGTATGTTCTGTTTGTCAGTGTGTCCAAAATCCTTGATGGAGTGTCTTGTCCTTTCAATATTGTTAACATGTTTATCATTATGATTGACTCAATCGCTGTGCTTTTGAAACGACAGGACTTTGGCACATATATAGATCAAGGTCATCTCAGCAGGTGTGTTGAAGTTCAACTTGAGGATACAGGGGGGGTGGGGGATGGGTCTCTCTGACACACATCCTTTCAGCACTGTGCGTCACAACATTAGAGCTTTTACTCTATTAATGATCTATTATCTATTAATATTCGATTGTTTGATTTTCTTGTCATCTGGTGCCCTTTCCACCATAATGAGACCCCCCTCTCATTTAGCATGTTTATTCAATAGAGCTACGAAACTATCCTCCTGGCCTCCTCACACACACACACACAATCCTTCACAGATCATCTAACTGCATTCCCATCGCCAGTCTCAGGCAGCTGGCCCATTTCCATCTAATAGTCAGACTAATCGCCAAGGGAGGAATTACCACTAAATTAAGGACTAAACAAATGTTCTAATTTATAGAAGGCTGTAAATGGATGAGCCAAGCTGAGGCTATCCTCCCTATTGTGTTGTCAATATTTGTTGAATTTTGCGCTGCTCCATACCACTTAAATGAGACTTTATGGGCATTGATCGAGGGAGTCTGATGAAATAGCATATTCTGAGGAAATACACTGTGCTTAAAGTCATCCTCCGTTTTAATTTTCACCTCATTTAATACCTGATTTACTTAACAAAAGGTTGTCCAAGTATGACATAACACAGCTGGGGGGGGTCACTTTTTTTCTCTATTGCTCCTTTATTGTTCCTTAAGGAAGGGGTAAGGCCGATGACATCACATCAGACTTTTAAACCAATTCTTTGAATGCCCTACTCCCAGGCGTTTGCAGTTCTGTCTAAAAAGCATTGTTTTTCTCATTGTTTTTACCCTCTATGTGTGTACTTTACTGTATACTTGGGATATCGCTTTTCAACAGAAAATCGCTGGCGAACATCTTTAAGCATGGGTCTGTTGACTCAGTCTCTGATGTTAATTGGAAAATAATAGCAGTGGGTTAGAGGGGAATTGATCTAATCTGCATCATATTTTTCTGTGTTGTCTTATCATGTACTTTGTACTTGAAGCATTTATGCACATCATTAGATCAAAACAATATTGTGTATTTGTCTCACACTTCCCTTGTGAATAGAGTATGACATCAACATTTATCTAATCTGCAGATCATTAGCCATCACAAACAAATGAAGACATGAACCACACAAAGTTCTATTCATTTTACTTTTGGAAATTGTATAGCAATTTCCAGGTGCAGTAAAGTAAAGCATGTATTAAATAAAGACTGACAATGGTTCTATTTTGGTAGCAGGTCATATAACCTGGGCACAGGAGGTTGGTGGCACCTTAATTGAAGAGGACAGGGTCGTGGTAATGGCTGGAGCGGAAAAGGTGGAATGGTATCAAATACATGGTTTCCTTGTGTTTGATGCCATTTCATTCGCTCCATTCCAGCCATTATTATAAGCCGTCCTCCCTTCAGCAGCCTCCTGTGGACTTGGGCAATGCCATGACTGGCGTTTCCCCTAAACCAGTCATGTTGGGCTCTTCATTTCCTAAACAGTCTGGTAAAGCCAGACAATGTATAATCAATTATCTAACAAAAGTGTTTACGGTGTTAAACTATTTTCAATTTGCTTCAGTCCACTGAGTGTGCTACAGTTTGTGCAGGCTATCCAGCCAAATCAAACCTGGCTGCAACAGTCCAAATAAAATCGATGCGACATTGATAGATTGATCTTGTGAGGCTACAGCTCTGGGAGGTCGTGAGCAGATGTGACTGGGTAAGAGAGCCATGGGTTGGCTGGGTTTACACAGTGTGGGTGTACAGTGACAAGATGTCACCAACAGGACATTTCTTTCATGAAGTTCAGTTTTTGTAAAGGGCAAACCTTCAATTTGTCACTGTCATCCTCACTTTTATTTGCAAACTATGACACATGAAATTAAGGATTATTAATATACAATTATATTACTATTGCATGGAATTAAATGGCATGTAAAATAATGCAAAACGGATTCAATTTAAAATCCCAAATGAAATCCCATTCGCGGATGCTCCTCGTCTTTAGGAATGACTTGGTCAAAAAAGCAACCAAATAACTAGGGCTTTACAATGATAGCAAAATTGAGAGAGAGTTTGGGATTAAGTGTGTTAAAATCTTCCTAGAAGTAATGGGTTGAAGGAGGGACATGTCAGAATGCTTCATTTCGGCACTTTAGCAAGCCTTTATTTATAGAAAAAAAATGTAATATAACACATGCATTGAAAATTATATATTGGTGCACAATTTCTACCTAAAATATCAAAGGGACACAAAAGGCACTCTTTCTGTGAAATGACCGTACTTACTTTTTAAAAACGTCATAATTTTTGTTCCTATGTAGAATATAAGGCTTCCCACAAGAGCCTTGTCTGCCTTTTTTGGGGATGCTATTCCATGACATGCCACAGTCCTTCATCTCCTTCTCCACAGTTCATTGTCAGGTATCCTTTGCTTCCGAATAAAAATATGATTTCAACCTGTGTCAAATCAAATCAAATGTATTTATGAAGCCCTTCTTACATCAGCTGATATATCAAAGTGCTGTACAGAAACCCAGCCTAAAACCCCAAACAGCAAGCAATGCAGGTGTAGAAGCACGGTGGCAAGGAAAAGCTCCCTAGAAAGGCCAAAACCTAGGAAGAAACCTAGAGAGGAACCAGGCTATGAGGGGTGGGCAGTCCTCTTCTGGCTGTGCCGGGTGGAGATTATAACAGAACATGGCCAAGATGTTTAAATGTTCATAAATGACCAGCATGGTCAAATAATAGTAATCACAGTGAACAGGTCAGGGTTCCATAGCCGCAGGCAGAACAGTTGAAACTGGAGCAGCAGCACGGCCAGTTGGACTGGGGACAACAAGGAGTCATCATGCCAGGTAGTCCTGAGGCATGGTCCTAGGGCTCAGGTCCTCCGAGAGAGAGAAAGAAAGAAAGAGAGAAAGAAAGAATTAGAGAGAGCATACTTAAATTTACACAGGACACTGGATAAGACAGGAGAAATACTCCAGATATAACAGACTGACCCTAGCCCCTGACACAAACTACTGCAGCATAAATACTGGAGGCTGAGACAGGAGGGGTCAGGAGACATGTGTCATATATTGCATATAGTCATCAATGAAATTGCCTAAATATTCAGAGTTTTAATACTCATTAAATACTCAGAGATGCTGATGTTGTTGGATGGGGTGACAAGATAAAAATCAAGATGCCTTCTGACCTGTCACTAGTCCTGCTGCTGCCAGACAGTGCTATTATTCCTTACGTCTTTTGGCATTTGCCTATGGCCACTCTCCACTGGGCGTAAACACTAATGTTTCTGGGTTTAAGCGATTAGTCATGTACAGGTCAGCTGTTTGTTCACCCACAAATGCTAATAACCCCCCTGCAACTGCCTGACTATGTGTGATAAAGTTAAAATCTGAAGCCCGCACCAGACCCAAACCCGCAAATATAAAAAATGCTCTGTAGCTTACAGCCAGAGATTTTAGAAAGATTTTTTGACAAGAGGGTGTGTGGGGTAAACAGGGGTGTAAAGTACTTTAAAGTACTACTTACTTCGTTTTTTGCAGTATCTGTACTTTACTTCGCTATTTACTATTTTACTTTACTTTTACTTTACCCTATTCCTAAAGAAAATAATGTACTTTTTACTCCATACTTTTTCCCTGACACCTAAAAGTTCTTGTAACATTTTGATAGGAAAATGGTCCAATTCACACACTTATCAAGAGAACATCCCTGGTCATCCCTACTGCCTCTGATCCGACGGACAACCGAAACACAAATGCTCCATTTGTAAATTAATGTATGAGTGTTGGAGTGTGCCCCTGGCTATTCGTAAAAAAATGTATATATATATATACAAATTGTGCCATCTGGTTTGCATAATATAAGGAATTTTAAATTATTAATACTTTTACTTTTACTTTTGATACTTAAATATATTATTGCAATTCCATTTACTTTTGATACGTAAGTATATTTAAAACCAAACACTTTTAGACTTTTACTCTAGTATTTTATTTTCTGTTAAGGTATCTTTACTTTTACTCAAGTATGACATTTGACTACTTTTTCCACAAAATGTTGGACATTCAAGGATTTTTCTTTATTTTTACTATTTTCTACATTGTAGAATAATAGTGAAGACATCAAACTTATGAAATAACACATATGGAATCATGTAGTAACCAAAAAACACAACACAACTGATTGGCTCAAATGCATTAAAAAGGAAAGAAATTCCACAAATTAATGTTTAATTAATGTTTAACCTGTTAATTGAAATGCATTCCAGGTGACTACCTCATGAGGCTGGTTGAGAGAATGCCAAGAGTGTGCAAAGCAGTCATTAAGGCAAAGGGTGGCTACTTTGAAGAATCTCAAATAAAATATATATTTTGATTTAACACTTTTTTGGTTACTACATATGTGTTATTTCATAGTTTTGATGGCTTCACTATTATTCTTCAATGTAGAAAATAGTACAAAATTAAGAAAAACCCTTGAAGGAGAATCCCTTGAATGTGTCCAAACTTTTGACTGCTACTGTATTTTTATTAACTAATTTACACTGAACAAACATATATGTATACATAGGAGTATGTTTTTTTTTAAAGAAAGTTCTATCCAAAGGCACTATTTGCAATGGCTTATATTTATTCATTTGTGTTGGTGACATGTTTCATGAGCTGAAATAAAAGATCCTAGAAATTGTCCATATGTACAAAAAGCTTTTGTGCACAAATGTGTTTACTTCCCTGTAGTGAGCAATTCTCCTTTGCCAATATAATCCATCCACCTGACAGCTGTGACATATCAAGAAGCTGATGAAACATTACACAGGTGCACTTTGTGCTGGGGACAGTAAAATGCTACTCTAAAATGTGTAGTTTTGTCACACAACACAATGCCACAGATGTCTCAAGTTTTGAGGGAGCATGCAATTGGCATGCTGACCACAGGAATGTCCACCAGAGCTGTTGCCAGAGAATGTAATGTTAATTTCTCTACCATAAAACACTTCCAATGTCATATTAGATACGTTGTTTTAGAAAATTTGGCAGTACATCCAATTGTCCTCTCAACCGCAGACCACAACATTTTGGTAGGCTATTTGTTAATGAACTTGTCTATAATTAGATGCAGCTTCTCTTCTGTCATTACTTGTTGCCCGCCCTAGAAGACTAAATAAACCCTTGCTCATCAGGTACTACGTTAGATACCATGCCTAATCCACATCGATAGAATGAATCGGTGGGCATATAACACGAACATCTAGCAACCCAAAGGTTTCGAGTTCAAATCTCATCAACGCAAACATCTAGCAACCCAATGGTTTCAAATTCCAATCTCATCACAGACAACGTTAGCTAATTAGCAACTTTGCAAGTACTTACTACTTTTTAGCTACTTTGCAAATGTGTAACATATAATACGATTTGTAATTCTTAAGAGGATAACATATCATACGAAATGGATGATGGACATCCACAAATAATACATACAATTCGAAACATAACATGTCATACTAATTGGAGTGTGTCAGATTTACGTACAGAATGGCACAAAATAATCTGAGACAAGGTTGCATCTGACTGTTGAATTTGTATAGTGCCTCACAATCATCACACATATCATTGTTCTGGCACGCCCGTCTCTTTATTTTAAATTCTCCATTTTGTAGTTTTCCTCTTATTGAATTAAACTCCGTAAAGGAGAGAAAAAATTTAAGCCCTAGATATGAATTGCACAAGAACAGTACAGTTATGGATTTTTTTTATGCATTGTTTTCTCTTTATTCAACCCGCACGTGCATCACCACCAGGGATACAGTCAAATATATTTAAGCAATAAGGTTGTATATGGTAAATATACCACGACTAAGGGCTGTTTTTAGGCACGTTCTTAGCCGTGGTATATTGGCCGTATACCACAAAACCCAGAGGTGCCTTATTATATATACTGGTTTCCAACGTAATTAGAGCAGTAAAAATAAATGTTCTGTCATACCCATGGTATGCTGTCTGATATACCACAGTTGTCAGCCAATCAGCATTCAGGGCTCGAACCACTCAGTTTATAATTATAACTAACCATTGTTTTATCGTGATGGGAGAATCTGGGGTAAGTTACAGTACAGTATTTTCAACCTAAATTTCGTTTCTCCTTAAAAACGAATGTGGGGACAGGCGTCTTTTAGGTATTTTTTAAACCTGCTAAATTAGGTTGGCAAATGGCAAATACATAAAGACTAATAGCGCCATTTGCCGGGTGCAGAGCTAATATGTCACTAGTCAGCACAGCTGGAGAATACAAATTGTCCACTCTTCAGACCGGAGCTGGCAGGATTTTGCTTAATAACGTTGTTGTTTTTTACGAAAAATGTGCTACATGTGCAAAATAATGTGATATTACTGTTTGCAGGATCGAACCCTATCATCACGTCGACAAGGAACATAAATAATGTATTCGTTTTCTACACGGAGCTCTTTTATTGCAACACCAACGTCTACACATGTCAACAACGGTAACTAAAAGTGTTTTGTGCAATATCCAAATTACTAGACCGTTTACATTTCTTTGTCCACATTTTACAATCTCATTCTCGGGGTATTAAAGAGGACATGTGCCCAGTGATGATACGTTTGCTTGGGGAAGAGCCAAACAGTATTTCATTAGATATCTGATCCATTGTAACAATATTTGGGGATAGGGCTTTTTTTCTTGCTCTTACCGGACCGGTGCAGGGGTCTCGCTCCGTGAAAATCTCTGTCTCTTCAAATTTAATTCAGTGACATCATGTCATACTTGAGGAAGGATATGGAAAATTGTGGTTTTAATAGAAGTCTTGTGTATTCTTGATTATAGTTAACAGGTAGCAAAGGTTTTGCAGGTAGGCAGCCCCCAGCTAGCTAAGTTGTAACATTAGTGGTTTTCAGACCAGATTGATTGTGCACTGTACCTTTTGATTGGGTCTAACAGTTCTCTCTTCCACAGCACGAGTCTATGGCAGAACTGTGGTCAGCTATCTCTGCTGCTTTGCCTGTGACGGAAGCAGAATTTCCACTTGACTTCAGTGAAAAAGTTGAGCCTTCTGTGGTGGATGTGCTGAAACGTTGCAGGCAGCAGCTGTACACCAGGAGCGGTCGATGGAGGCAAAACGCTCAGATCATCTTGGACTTTTCCTGGGAGAAGCTCAACACAGGAACATGGCGTGATGTGGACAAGGAGTGGAGGTGTTTGTATTCATATGGCTGCCTGTTCAAAGTAGCTGCCCTATGCCGTGATGATGCCTCACCAGCTACAGTGCAGGAGGCCATACGGACATGTGACTTGGGCCTGCTCATGGGGGCAGCCATCATGGACAATATTTTACAAACCATTGTAAGGATCCTGCAAAATGAAATCGGGAAGAGGCACTCCAATGAGGAGGATCCTAGTGAAGGAGTTAGTGCTAAGGTTGATTTCATATCTTATACTGTGTATGTTGTGGCCTCTTGCTTTCTAACCAGTCTGAGCCTGTGTCATATCCCTTTTTGTTTTTTCTCATAATTTTCTTAAAGGCTAGTAGGCTATTTTAGTTTGCTTTGCATATTGCTTATTCTCCAAGTCAAACTGTGTGTTAGTTTATGCTATGTTTAAATTCTTCTCAACAGAAAATGAAGGTTGACTGTGTGTCAGTGCCTGTGGTCAAGCAGGCTCTGGCAGTACCAAGGATACACTGTCCATCATTGGAGAGCTTCAAGAAAGACTACTTGGATCCCCAAAAGTCAGTCATATTAGAGGGTATCATAGATCACTGGCCAGCCTTCAAAAACCACCCTTGGAGGTACCTTTTTCTATATTTTGTCCTTCTCTAGTCCCTTTCCCTTACCTTCTCATAGTCCCCTAGACACCTCTGTTGATTTTGTTTTCTCCCTTTGCAAAGCATAAAATACCTGCAAACTGTTGCTGGTTGTCGGACTGTACCTGTTGAAGTAGGCTCAAGATATACCGATGAGGAATGGTCACAGACACTCCTTACGGTCAATGAATTCATCAATCGCTATATTGTTGTGAAAGTAAGTACTTCCTCGTGAAAAATATTGCCCCAAGAATAAGCCAAGGATAGACTCTTTTCACTCAATGCCTAATCCTGCTCTCTCTCACTCACATTAGGACGCATCAAGTTTGGGATATCTTGCTCAGCACCAGCTATTTGATCAGGTTGGTTATTGCCCTGTCCTGTTTTTTACATAACACATTTGGGTGAGGATGTCAGTGTTGATTATATACTTAACTAAAATATAAACACATGTAAATTGATGGTTTCATGACCTGAAATAAAATATCCCAGAAATGTTTCTCTCAAATGTTGTGCAGCAATTTGTTTACATCCCTCTTAGTGAGCATTCCTCCTTTGCCAAGATAATCCATTGACCTGACAGGTGTGGCATATCAAGAAACTGATTAAACAGCATGATCAATACAGGTGTACCTTGTGCTGGGGACAAAGGATCACTGTAAAATGTGCCGTTTTGTCACACAACACAATGCCACAGGTGTCTCAAGTTCTGGGGGAACGTGCAATTGGCATTGCTCTCCGGTGGGTGGGCCTATGCCCACCCATGGCTGCACCCCTGCCCAGTCATGTGAAATCCATAGATTAGGGCCTAATTAATTAATTTATTTCAATTTACTTATTTCCTATGTGATCTGTAACTTAGTGAAATTGTTGCATGTTGCAGTTATATTTTTGTTCACTATAAAACTAAAATACAACAAATGTACATTTCACTGGAAATGTAGGATACAGGCTTCTGTAATCCTTGCCTCCATTTTTGTATTGTACAAAATACATTTAAAGCATACAAGTTTCAGTTACAAAAACAGTTTTGTTCAATGTACTCTTCTCCAAGGTCCCCGAGCTGAAAGACGACATCCGTATCCCTGACTACTGTTGTCTTGGTGAGGGAGATGAAGATGACATCACAATCAATGCTTGGTTTGGGCCAGGAGGTACAGTGTCCCCCCTTCATCAGGATCCTCAACAGAACTTCCTGGCTCAGGTGAGTCCAACACATCCAGCGAGTAGGATCAGACTCACAGCAATTTGGACCCTGCCAGGGATGTGATCCTGTATTTTTGCCAATCATAATTTGGTGACATGGTTTCCCTATTGTGTAACAGGTGGTTGGGAGAAAGTACATTCGTCTGTATTCCCCTGAGGACACCGAGAAACTCTACCCTCACCAATTGCAGCTCCTACACAACACTAGTCAGGTTAAAATTACATTTAATCTCTTCATGCACCAGATCTATGATCTTAAAAACAATCTAGCATATAAGTGTTCTTTCTAAACTGTTAGTGCTGCATACTTTGAATGGGAGAAATTAGTAAAGTGTTTGCCATTTAAACACAAAGCTTTCTTTAATGCAGGTGGAGGTGGAGAGCCCAGACGTGGTGCGATTCCCAGAGTTTGTGAAGGCTCCCTACCTAGAGTGTGTGTTGCAACCTGGGGAGGTCTTGTTCATCCCAGTCAAGCACTGGCATTACGTGCGTTCTTTGGAGCTCAGCTTTTCTGTGAGCTTCTGGTGGTCATGACCCATGAGGGATCCAGATTCAGGTTGTTTTTAGTCCGAATCTTAGTTATTGCAGTGGTCTTGTAAAATGCAAGTCCTGTGCTCACGCATGTTGTGACTTAAGTCTGAATGTTATTTTCGTAAACAATCATTAACATGTCTGTCCTTTCATTGCTTCAGCACTGAGCCTCGCCCACCAAATGGCTTTAAAAACACCTGATTCTATAAACAAATTCATGGTTAATGGTAATTCAAAAAGGAATAAGGTTTGAAACAAGTCTCAATTTACATAGTTCGCAACTTAAAGGCAATTCATATTGAAGAATTATGGGAAATCTGCTCAACTCAATTAACTTAAGTAGAGGAAACTAGCCTATCACATAATTAAAAGTATCCCACCTCATATCCATGACAAAGGAAAGCCAGTTGTATTCAATCTGTCAACACTTGAATGTGATTATGGCACATATTGAATGCCAAGCTACCTGCATGATCGGCTCTTGCTTCCACTCATTACTACATTACATGAAGGAGCAGTTGATGTATGCTCATTTCCTACTGCATATAAAATATGGAGTTGTTACCCATTTAATTTGATAGGGTATGCGTTTTGAAATTAGCATATTTAATTGTTCCCGCAGATACTCAGATTAGGTAATTTCCATAATTTATTCAAATAAGGCAGTACTATTTTAATTTAACAACCTAATGAACCACAGGCACAAATGATGTAAACACAGATTTCCATTTAAACTGCCTGAAAGAATGATTGTTGTTGCCACACTTTCCAGAATTGCTCCCCTAGAAAGTAACTTAATAAAATTAAGATAATCAAGTTAAGAGGAGTTCACGGGAGACCATTGACAATTCAATGAAAGATGTTCTCCTGAAAGTATCTAACATTTGATATACAATTATAAAAACGTTTTCAACTTTCAAACTTAACTAAATTGATTTGTACATTTGAATGAAGGCAAAACATTGTACTGAAAGTTCTGACAGCTATACATGCATCCGTGAGGTTATGACCTCCTGGTCCTCCGGGTCTGAGCTGTAGACCGAGGAGTGGGGGCCGTATTCTCTTTGGCTGCTGACTGTGTCTCGCTCTGAGAGGACGGAGATCTATACACATCTATAGGGAAGAGAAGGGGAAATTAAATCATATGAATGACTAGATAAGGTAGGTAAATATGTTTATTCTTTGTCTGAGTCGAAACAGATGAAAGTGATATGTATACACAGACCTTTATACAAACTATTATAGACTATCGTGGTACAACTTGTTGCAATTCTTTGATCAGTGTAACATTATTACCTGGGATCTCATGTGGCCAGAAGTCCTCACAGGCAGGGCATCGTGGATCAGTCCTTCCTTTGAAGTATCTGGCGACACAAGGGGTGTGGATTTTGATGCCACATGTAGGATTTTCACACATCTGGCACTGAGAGGTAAAAAAGACCAGATTATTACAAAAATGATGCATGAAACCAAATGCTTTGCCTAGAAAGCCAGGCTATATCAGTGGTGTCAACATATTGAGTAGCAACTACACCATTCATGAGAAGCATATCCAACGCAACATTAAACATTCATATCTACCTTTGAACAGAGAGCAGAGGATTGAGAAAAGTAGGTTTGGGAATCTTTGACAAAAATCAGATGTTCCACCAATTTGGATTTGACACGGGGTCCAATTTAGCTAGCAGGAGGAATACATTAGATGCAACTTATTTACTGTAATTTAAATTTAAGTTGTATCACTTTACCTGCAAGGCCACATTGTGACAGATGTGGCAGACCTTGACCTGGTCTTGATACAACATCCGAATATATTGCTCCATCTCCATTATACATCGAGTGGAGAGAGAGTAGTCACCATTTTTCTGAAGAAAAGATAAAACACAGATTGCAAGTCAATCAGTGGCACAAGAACGTGAGTGCCCACAAGAAGCAATAACTGCATGGGTCTTCAGAGACGGCACCTCATTCAGCCACTTATCCTGAACAAGCCTGTTCAGTACATGTTCCGTTTCTCTTTTCTTTAGCTTCTTTGTCTGGAGGCTGTCGGCACAGTTAAGAATGTCTGTGGAAGAGGCGGTTCCATTGTCAGAGTCCACAATCAGGTCCATCTAAAAAAAATTATAAGAACATGCCAGTTATTACAGAAATGTTATTTAAGTCTTGTCAGTCATTAGCATTTACTAAAAACAGCCTACTCACTGTTTTTCGGAATAATTCCAACTCGTTGTCTGCATAATCAGTTGACATCCTGGTCACATCAGTTTCAGCCATGTTCACCTGGACGGGAGAAGATGTCAACAGGAAAAATAAGAGCAGTTCATGATGGTTGTAGTAGTAAAACTTTGAATTAATTGTATTAGTGTCACTGACCAAAGCATGGTACTGAAGACCATCCTCCTCAGACATCCCTTTTCTGATCTGCATGAACATGGGCTGTAGCTGGGCATTGATAACGTCAATGAATTCATCAAGTTTATCATGAGCATAGTGTGCTGTATAAAAAGGGGTACATGTGAGTGAGTGGCCCTCAACAAAAACAGACCTAGATTAAGCCTATTCCTGGACTTAAAGGCACTTTCAATAGAGAATCTCTATTGTGTCTAGAAAACTGGACCTTTGAGTTTAAGGTTTTACCATGCTGACACAAAATAAACAGTAGAGGACTCGGGGCAAAATAGTATGCAGCTATGCTGTTCTTACCACCGTGTGTCTCACAGCAATGTCGGTGGAGAGCCCTTGCCTTGGCACCATCAATGATCCCATTGACCATCATGGTTTGCAGGAACCTTTTATGGCTTTCTCCCAGTGGTCGAGCCATGGTGCAAGGAAAGCCCTAGAAAACATTCAACAACTATTTTGAATAAGCAGCATTTGAGTGTGTGAGATTCCATTGGACCTCACACGATGTGGTTGACCAAGAATTGCTAGTGCCTGGGCACACACATCGACAAGGTTAGGAGAATTAGCGTAGCAGGTTAGGAGACGGAGGTTGATGTTAGGAAAAGATCTGCTATGAAAATCACTGTATCAACGTGGGCTGAAAAGATATGTATATAAAGACAAAATACTGGTCTGTTTCTTTACCGTTTTTCACACTGTGTATTCATATACTGTATTCTTCACATTGCTCATTCTACTATTTTTATTTAACTAGGCAAGTCGGTTAAGAACAAATTCCTAAATTCCAAAACCCTAACGACGCTTGGCCAATTGCGTGCCACCCTATAGGACTCCCAATCACGGCCGGTTGTGATACAGCCTGAAATCGAACCAAGGTCTGTAGTGACGCCACTAGCACTGAGATGCAGTGCCTTAGACTGCTGTGCCACTCGGGAGCCCCATAATATACTGTATCTACCACTGTACATTGCATTTTGTTAGCAACACTTTATTTAGACACTGGATTCTCGACATAGGTCACTGTAATATGTCTAATGCTGTATATTACACATTATTTGGAAATATATTTTTGGTGTGCCCTCAAAGTATTCAGACCCCTTGACTTTCAAATGTTATTTGTCACATGTGCCGAATACAACAGGTGTAGACCTTACAGTTAAATGCTTACTTACAAGCCATTAACCAACAATGCAGTTTTAAGAAAATAAGTGTTAAGAGTCTTCTTGGGTATGACGCTACAAGCTTGGCACACCTGTATTTCTGGAGTTATTCCCATTCTTCTCTGCAGATCCTTTCAAGCTCCGTCAGGTTGGATGGGGAGTGTTGCTGCACAGCTATTTTCAGGTCTCTCCAGAGATGTTTGATCGGGTTCAAGTCCGGGCTCTGGCTGGGCCACTTAAGGACATTCAGAAACTTGTCCCGAAGCCACTTCTGCATTGTCTTGGCTGTGTGCTTAGGGTTGTTGTCCTGTTGGAAGGTGAACCTTTGCACCAGGCTGAGGTCCTGAGCGCTCTGGAGTAGGTTTTCATTAAGGATCTCTCTGTACTTTGCTCCGTTCATCTTTGCCTCGATCCTGACTAGTCTCCCAGTCCCTGCCGCTGAAAAACATCCCAACAGCATGATGCTGCCACCACGCTTCCTCCAGGTTTCCTCCAGACTTGAAGCCTGGAATTCAGGCCAAAGAGTTCTCTTGGTTTAATCAGCCCAGAGAATCTTGTTTCTCATGGTCTGAGTGTCTTTTGGTGCCTTTTTGCAAACTCCAAGCAGGCTGTCATGTGCCTTTTACTGAGGAGTGGCTTCTGTCTGGCCAATCTACCATAACGGCCGGATCGGTGGAGTGCTGCAGAGATGGTTGTCCTTCTGGAAGGTTCTCCCATCTCCACAGAGAAACTCTAGAGCTCGGGTTCTTGGTCACCCCCCTGAAGTTGTGGAAACATGTCAAGGGTGCTTCACCCACCACCTGCCAACCCCTTTTTTACGCTACTGCTACTCTGTTCATCATATATGCATAGTCATTTTAACCATATCTACATGTACATACTACCTCAATCAGCCTGACTAACCAGTGTCTGTATGTAGCTTCGCTACTGTATATAGTCTGTCTTTTTACTGTTTTATTTATTTACTTACCTATTGTTCACCTAACACCTTTTTTGCACTATTGGTTAGAGCCTGTAAGTAAGCATTTCTGTAAGGTCTACACTTGTTGTATTCGGCGCACTTGACAAATTAACGTTGATTTGATGATCAATGGAAACAGGATGCACAAACTCTAATTTCGAGTCTCACAGCAAAGGGTCTAAATACTTGTGTAAATAAGGTATCTGTTTAATTGTAATACATTTGCAAAACTTTCTAAAAAACTGTTTTTACTTTGTCATTGTGAAGTATTGTGTGTAGATTACTGAGGATTTGTATTTATTTAACCCATTGTATAATAAGCCTGCAACGTAACAAAATGTGGAAAAAGTCAAGGGGTGTGAATACTTTCCCTTGGCACTGTATGCAGATTGCATATTGATTACAATGACCATGTTACATGCACACCTAATCTCCCATATAAACATCATATCCTGTTTACAATAAACCCAAAAAACGTATATTGCAGTTATGGCAAACCGATAACATGCCTGTGATATGCTTATGTTAGACGGGACACTGTGGCATGTAAACATCTTATCCCGTTTACTGTAGATTGTTGAGCAGGCTCAGTTTTACATATAATGGGTGCTGTTATGTGTTGTGTTTTTATCTGATTGTTAAATAAATCACCTCAAAAAGTACGCTACCTGTGCAGTTCGATCCGCCATAATAATTCATTTTAAGCTGATACATTGAAATACTGTCTACCTGCATAAGTGTCGAAGATATCACATTACCCATGCATTGCTATTTTCTCAAGAGATTAAATAAATAATTTGTCCACTCCTGTTCGAGACTAAATGAACATTTGTTGTACCATTAAGAAGTGCATACTTCTGCCTGAGTTATAATATATTAATATATAGTACATGTTAGAGGTTAAAGGCATACAGTCAGTGTCCATATCAGTTACTATTCCATTTCATCCTTAAGAATTTAAAGGAGCAATATATTGAGCGGGATATCAGGTGTAACGTTATGTAAACAACTTATCCTGAATAATACTAGGATATGAGCTACTATCCGGAATAATGATAAACGTGGTTATATAGGGGTTGTTAGCAAACTGTCTGGAGATGTTCTGACAGTATTTCTTGTTTTTTATTATGTGTAGTTGTTTGACATTTTTGCTTCACTGTTAGTAACACAAGCATATCGCTGCATCCACCATAACTGCTACTGTGTACGGCAACGCGACCAATAAACTTTGATTTGGCTAGTCAGTTAACATTATTAACCAACGAAAGCTAACCAGCAGTAACAACAGGTCAGCAAATGTTCCGGACAAAATAGACCAGCACCAGCATATATCAAAAAACAAATAGATAAAAACTTTAAAACAACAGCACCTCCACTCACCAGGCAAGTCAGTCCTTGCTCTATTTTGTTTCTTCTACTTCTGTCAAAAGTTAGCTAGCTAGCTTTGTTTACGCGGGTTGAACGTGAGACTTGAAAGGGCCTACCTCTTCCCTTGCAGTTACGTTAACGGTGTTTCTGGAAAACCACCTTGAAGCCAAGGTGCTACCGCCCCCAAGCGGACTGGTAGACCAAACTTAGTACATTAGCTCTGGTTTAGATTGGAAACTCAGTGGCTCAGTGTTCCATGTCTTTATCTGCAACCGAACTTCCCGGCAATAGATCAAGTTGCAAAAATATTGCAATATTATTAAGATGTCATTGTTGGAATTCGAAAGTTGTAATCAACCATAAAACAAAAACAAAGCGTGGGTGCGTGCGTTATGGTCATAGGAGGAGGGGGGGGACGATCAAAAGATCTTCCCATGAAAGGTGTGTCCTGTTGGAACTGTAATTTCCAGTAAGCAATTCGCAACCGCAGCTATTTCTATTTGTGTAAAGTGACAAATGATTGTTATCACTATATATCGTATGAAGACTATATACTGATTTATAGATTCATTGTTTTTTGTTTGTTCTTTTGAAGGAATGAGTACGTCCTCAAAACTATAATATATCATCATTGTGTGGGTGAGTGACTTTCTATTTGCTATATCTCTGTGTAATCAAGGGAATCCAGTGGGAAAGTTAGGTCTATTAACAAAAGCAACTTTTGACCCACAAAAACCGTATTACTATAAAAAATAACGTATAACGATTTTTTTTTAAACAACGTATTACTGTATTAATAATCACTTCTTCACATTTAGGCTAACATGTAGCCTATTTTAATGTGCAGGAATTTAAACACTAACAGGAAAAAACAATTATTTCTGATTTCAGATTGAATTATACTGTGTGGTTTACTCTCAAGTATTCAGCAACAATGTTTATGTTGCTTATTATAGTCACAACGCTTGGGACTTTGATAGCTGATGATGGTAAGCAGTCTTTTTAACATAGCCTATAAACATGTAAGTAGATTTAACCACGGTATTTTTGCCTGATCATGATTAATATTTGACAAGCTTTTTGTTTGTTAATTACTTGTAGCAATGAGTGACGGAAATCTTCAATGCTTCAACGACTATGACGAAACTATGGTTTGTCATTTTATAACTGACAAGTCTAAGTGTGCTGAATACAGCATGACGTTGAAACAAAATAGGTAACTTTATTATTGTTTAAGTTTTTCTATTGTCGATGTTAATCTCACCAAGAAGTCATATTTCATTTCAAAACTGCATAATTATTCAACTTATTTCCCAGAGGCAAAAATGATTGTACTTTCAAGGAAAAGGAGAGGTCCAATGATGTTTCCAAATGTGGATGCTCTATTGATCCAATGCCCCTTATTTCTGGGGAGGAGTTTAATGCAACACTTTGGAATTCTGGGAAGCGCCTAAATTCCGAAGTCTTCAGTATCAATTACACCAGTGAGTTGCATCTACATATGCAGATTGCTATTTGAAAATTAATTACTGTTATAATGAATATTGCATGAAATTAAACAATGCTTTAATTGATTGATATGTCAAACCATCCCTATCGTTGCCCTGTACAGTAAAACCCAAAACCCCCACCATCCAATATGTGAAACCAACAAAAAATGGGAATTTCCATATCAAATGGAAGACAAACTACCCTGATAAGAAAGAGTTTTCTAAGAACTTGATTGCCGAATTGAGCTACAGAAAGAAAGGAGAAACAGATGAGGTAAAGGAGGGGGATATAATAAATCCCTCATATTACTTCATTCCCCTGTTTGCTATCACATCACCAAGACAACTTTCCCTCTGGCCCTTTCCTTTGTTCCTACAGGTGTCCAAAAATGAATCAACAACTTCCTATGAATTACTTGGCAGAGACTTGGAGCCAAACACCATTTATGCTCTGAAGGTCAGAACCTATACTGACTGGAGCGGCCGTTTCAGTGACTGGAGTGAAGAGTTGGAATTCACTAACCGTAAGTGATTAAATTAGATTTATCATCCATGGGTTTTCAAACCTTAATTCCACTTTCACCTTGTAGCTCATTGTATATTCTTCTCTGCTCCACAGCTGCATCATCTCGGAAAGTGCTCCAGATTGTCATTGTTTTCAGCTGCATTGCTGTTATCATCATCACAAGTGCTTTGTTTTGGTGCAGTGTTAGGCAAGTTGTCCTGACATGTCTGTAGGTGACAGTATGTCTGTTTCCACAAACATATTTTATTTATTTATTTTTATCTCACCTTTATTTAACCAGGTAGGAAAGTTGAGAACAAGTTCTCATTTACAATTGCGACCTGGCCAAGATAAAGCAAAGCAGTTCGACACATACAACAACACAGAGTTACACATTAAGTAAAACAAACATACAGTCAATAATACAGTAGAAAAATAAGTCTATATACAATGTGAGCAAATGAGGTGAGATAAGGGAGGTAAAGACAAAAAAAAAGGCCATGGTGGCAAAGTAAATACAATATAGCAAGTAAAACACTGGAATGTTAGATTTGCGGTGGAAGAATGTACAAAGTAGAAATATAAATAATGGGGTGCAAAGGAGCAAAATAAATAAATACAGTAGGGGAAGAGGTAGTTGTTTGGGCTAAATTATAGATGGGCTATGTACAGGTGCAGAAATCTGTGAGCTGCTCTGACAGCTGGTGCTTAAAGCTAGTGAGGGAGATAAGTGTTTCCAGTTTCAGAGATTTCTGTAGTTCGTTCCAGTCATTGGCAGCAGAGAACTGGAAGGAGAGGCGGCCAAAGGAGGAATTGGTTTTGGGGGTGACCAGAGAGATATACCTCCTGGAGCGTGTGCTACAGGTGGGTGCTGCTATGGTGACCAGCGAGCTGAGATAAGGGGGACTTTACCTAGCAGGGTCTTGTAGATGACCTGGAGCCAGTGGGTTTGGCGACGAGTATGAAGCAAGGGCCAGCCAACGAGAGCGTACAGGTCGCAGTGGTGGGTAGTATATGGGGCTTTGGTGACAAAATGGATGGCACTGTGATAGACTGCATCCAACTTATTGAGTAGGGTATTGGAGGCTATTTTGTAAATGACATTGCCTAAAGTCGAGGATCGGTAGGATGGTCAGATTTACGAGGGTATGTTTGGCAGCATGAGTGAAGGATGCTTTGTTGCGAAATAGGAAGCCAATTCTAGATTTAACTTTGGATTGGAGATGTTTGATGTGAGTCTGGAAGGAGAGTTTACAGTCTAACCAGACACCTAGGTATTTGTAGTTGTCCACATATTCTAAGTCAGAACCGTCCAGAGTAGTGATGCTGGACTGGCGGGCAGGTGCAGGCAGGGATCGGTTGAAAAGCATGCATTTAGTTTTACTTGTATTTAAGAGCAGTTGGAAGCCACGGAAGGAGAGTTGTATGGCATTGAAGCTCGTCTGGAGGGTTGTTAACACAGTGTCCAAAGAAGGGCCAGAAGTATACAGAATGGTGTCGTCTGCGTAGAGGTGGATCAGAGACTCACCAGCAGCAAGAGCGACATCATTGATGTATACAGAGAAGAGAGTCGGCCCAAGAATTGAACCCTGTGGCACCCCCATAGAGACTACCAGAGGCCCGGACAACAGGCCCTCCGATTTGACACACCGAACTCTATCAGAGAAGTAGTTGGTGAACCAGGCGAGGCAATCATTTGAGAAACCAAGGCTATCGAGTCTGCCGATGAGGATGTGGTGATTGACAGAGTCGAAAGCCTTGGCCAGGTCAATGAATACGGCTGCACAGTATTGGTGGTTAAGATATTGTTTAGGACCTTTAGCGTGGCTGAGGTGCACCCATGACCAGCTCTGAAACCAGATTGCATAGCGGAGAAGGTGCGGTGGGATTCGAAATGGTCGGTAATCTGTTTGTTGGCGTGGCTTTCGAAGACCTTAGAAAGGCAGGGTAGGATAAATATAGGTCTGTAGCAGTTTGGGTCAAGAGTGTCCCCCCCCCCCTTTGAAGAAGGGGATGATCGCAGCTGCTTTCCAATCTTTGGGAATCTCAGACGACACGAAAGAGAGGTTGAACAGGCTAGTAATAGGGGTTGCAACAATTTCGGCAGATAGTTTTAGTAAGAAAGGGTCCAGATTGTCTAGCCCGGCTAATTTGTAGGGGTCCAGATTTTGCAGCTCTTTCAGAACAACAGCTGACTGGATTTGGGAGAAGGAGAAATGGGGAAGGCTTGGGCGAGTTGCTGTGGGGGGTGCAGTGCTGTTGACCGGGGTAGGGGTAGCCAGGTGGAAAGCATGGCCAGCCGTAGAAAAATGCTTATTGAAATTCTCAATTATAGTGGATTTATCGGTGGTGACAGAGTTTCCTATCCTCAGTGCAGTGGGCAGCTGGGAGGAGGTGTTCTTATTCTCCATGGACTTTACAGTGTCCCAGAACTTTTTTGAGTTTGTGTTGCAGGAAGCAAATTTCTGCTTGAAAAAGCTAGCCTTGGCTTTTCTAACTGCCTGTGTATATTGGTTTCTAACATATCACTGGGGCTTTTCGATGCAAATGCAGAACGCCATAGGATGTTTTTGTGTTGGTTAAGGGCAGTCAGGTCTGGAGAGAACCAAGGGCGCTATCTGTTCCTGGTTCTAAATTTCTTGAATGGGGCATGCTTATTTAAGATGGTGGGAAGGCATTTAAAAAAAATAACCAGGCATCCTCTACTGACGGGATGAGGTCAATATCCTTCCAGGATACCCGGGCCAGGTCGATTAGAAAGGCCTGCTCACTGAAGTGTTTCAGGGAGCGTTTGACAGTGATGCGTGGAGGTCGTTTGACCGCTGACCCATTATTATTATGATATGTTATCATACAGCTTCATATTGGCCCTATAGGCTTTCAAATCCTCCTATTTTCCCCCTCTGCAGACTCAAAACCAAGTTGTGGGATAATATTCCTCAATGTTCAAACCCAGACCTTTTGTATATGGTTCCAGCAGTACCTAAGGTGAGGCTCTATCTCTAATTATAAACTGGGTGGTTTGAGCTCCGCATTGCGTCGTGCATAAGAACAGCCCTTTGCCATGGTATATTGGCCATTTACCACACATCCTCAGGCCTTATTGCTGCAATATTCCATGTTTAAATAAACTGTAAACCTTCATTACTTTCCTACTGTAATTGCTTCCATTTGTGTATTTGCATTGAGTGATCTTTGTTCTCCACCACAGGTATTGTCTCCTCCCAAAATACTTTTATCCTCCATCTATGTTGATTCTTCAAAAATGGACACCGAAGAAAAAACATGGTGAGCAAATTGATGCAATATAAACATAGAAAAATTAAAAGGTGTCTTCGGTTTCAGTCTTATTCGCATGGACAGTCAAGTCCTTGCAATGAAAATACTCTTTAATTCACTGTAACTTTCCCGCTGGTCTTTTCCCTACAGGACAAACCCCGCGACAGTAGATGGGAGCAGTGGAAGAGGCCGTGGCTCAGAGCTTGACTCATCGTCTTCCCTGGGTCATGCCCACACATGTTCCACGAGCCCGGAGCCTAGTAATGTGCAGATCATTAGCCATCTTCAAGAGGCCCTGAGCAAAGTCTTTCCCAGCCTTGTTCCTTTGGATGGGAATCCTCAGTCATTGCTCTTAGCCCCTCCTATGACAGATGATGGTACAGAAATGAACTGCCCTGAGTCAAATCGAGACATTGGTGTGTGTTCATCTGACTACAATCCTCTTCATTTCATGAGTGAGTCTGGAGGCTCTTGTTACAACAATAATACCTACTCCCCCTCAGTGCCCATCAACTCCCTTCAAGAGTTAACACCAAGCAAGACGTCCTCATTTCCTCTGCTCTTTTGTAACTCCTCCTACTATTTTGGTGAGGCTGAAGGGTTGAGAAATGGCCATCCACAGCTGTTTCTTGGTACTGGTCAACAAGACCTTAACTTGTCCACTAACTGTGAACCCCTCTTGCAAACCGACAATTCATTTCACCCGTGTGATGGCGCCAGTGATGATTCAGAGACTACCACGTCATCAGAGGACACCAGTCTGATCTACGGTTCTAACGTGTCCGATGTTATCAGTGTCGTTGCTGGATATCAGAGCTTCAGTGAGGCGGTTGGTAAGGACAGTGAGAGAGGAACTGATGCCTTCATAGATGTGACACTGCCACTTAAGGGTTTCCAGGATGTGGACAGAGAGCCTCTGATTTACGATGTGGATCCATGTTACCACAGCCTGCCTGACCCTGGATGCAGCCTCCCCCCGAGTGATGGCAATTATCAGGCTTTACAGAGCCTGGGACAAAATTGCCCAGATCAGTGGGTTTCAGACAAACTGCTGAACAAGTGTTTGGAGACTGAGATCCATCAAAGCTCCATGGGGAACATGCCTCTAAATGTCATACCCAACTCACAGGGAGGACAATGTCAGATACCTGGAAGTCCCTTTTTTACTGCTTTCTGTTCAGACCAAGCAATGCAAATAGACAATGACAGCTCTTATCATTGTGTGTGATTGGCCGGTAGATACGGTAGACACTTTTGCAGTTCACAATTTATTTTATTTTGGGGACTTAAGCTCATATATATATATATATATATATATATATATATATATGTTTTTCTATTTTATACAAACTGTTTGAATACCTTTCTGCCATGAAAATGCTGTAGTCTCAAGTTCAGAAATGTTCCACTTTTTGGATGTACTGCTTCTGTAAATAAACATTTGTGTGTGGGAAACTGCAACAGTTAATTGTTGAAGAGATACAACATGACTTGTCTTTGCCTCATCTGTCTGAAACATGTTGTTCATCATCTGGGATGGAAAAAAATAAGGATGTGTACTTCAGTTGAAATACTGAGCAATAACATCTAGATTACACATCAAGGTCGTCAAACTAGTCTCCAGCCTCTAAAAGTTACTTCTCTTCTAATGGCTTCCCAAAATAGTCAAATAGTCAGACAGTTTCATTGCATCTGATGCTTGATAGACAAAATAGTGTTAACAGTACAACCCTCAAGCATGAGGTTGAATTTCTGAAGAAAAAAGTGGTAGGCCTAGTTCCTTATTGCATTGTTTCTTGAAACAAGTACATTGCAGCTTCCATGGAAATACACACCCACAAAGTAGAGCCAGCCCCTGATGTCATAGATGTGTTGCGAATCAGCTTAAACAAAAAATTGGCTTTGTTTAGGGTTATTTTCTGAGGATGAAGTTCATGTTTTGTAGTGTTTATTGTAGAAAACAAACACTTTTTTCCCTTCAAAGCTCTTTGCTTAACTGGCGAAGCTTGAATAAAGACTACCTGACTAGTGACACACATAGCGATGGTTTATCATGCAGAAAATTGTGAGGCGTTTGCCAGTTTAACCATCAATAATATTATACGGTTGCAATGACTGAGGCATTCAGCATAATTTCTTTCACAGTATTGTGGTGGTTTTGTGACAGGATGTTTTTGAACGAAGGCCAACATAGAAGTGTGGAGACACAGGAGGGGATTGTGTAAGGCCATTTTCAGAGCCACAGGTCTGCTATGCCAACTTGTCATATATTGAACAAGTATGCAGGAATGCATGGTGCCATTCACAGCTATGTCATACTTCAAATGCTTTGGACAGGCAATGCAAGTGATGGAATTTACTTTTCACAGGCCTCCTTGCTAAATTGAATTTTGTTGAGGACAAAAATGCAGCTCAAAGGTCGTCTTGAAAACGTGAATTTATTGAGTTATTCTGTCATGGGCACCACTTTCTGTCATGGCCATTTAATAGCTCAAATACCTACAGTTGAAGTCAGAAGTTTACATACACCTTAGCCAAATACACTTAAACACAGTTTTTCACAATTCCTGACATTTAATCAGAGTAAAAATTCCCTGTCGTAGGTCAGTTAGGATCACCGCTTTATTTTAAGAATGTGAAATGTCAGAATAATAGCAGAGAGAATGATTTATTTTAGCTGTTATTTATTTCATCACATTCCCAGTGGGTCAGAAGTTTACATACAATCAATTAGTACTTGGTAGTATTGCCTTTAAATTGTTTAACTTGGGTCAAACGTTCCGGGTAGCCTTCCATAAGCTTCCCACAATAAGTTGGGTGAATTCTGGCCCATTTCTCCTGACAGAGCTGGTCTAACTGAGTCAGATTTTTTGGCCTCCTTGCTCACACACGCTTTTTCAGTTCTGCTCAAAATAATTCTATAGGATTGAGGTCAGGGCCTTGTGATTTCCACTCCAATACCTTGACTTTGTTGTCCTTAAGTAGAGGTCGACCGATTAATCGGAATGTCTGATTAATTAGGGCCGATTTCATGTTTTCATAACAATCGGAAATCGGTATTTTTGGGCGCGGATTTCCGATTAATATTTTTTAGACCTTTTATTTAACTAGGCAAGTCAGTTAAGAACACATTCTTATTTTCAATGACTGCCTAGGAACTGTGGGTTAACTGCCTTGTTCAGGGGCAGAACGACAGATTTTCACCTTGTCAGCTCAGGGGTCCAATCTTGCAACCGCACAGTCCAACGCTCTAACCATTGCACTCCACGAGTAGCCTGCCTGTTACGCGAATGCAGTAGAAGTCAGGGTAAATTGCTAGCTAGCATGAAACTTATCTTATAAAAAAACAATCAATCATAATCACTAGTTATAACTACTAATCCAGTTTAGCAGGCAATATTAACCAGGTGAAATTGTGTAATTTCTCTTGCGTTGATTGCACGCAGAGTCAGGGCTGCCTGGCTCATTTGCCAGAATTTTACGTAATTATGACATACATTGAAGGTTGTGCAATGTAATAAGAATATTTAGACTTAGGGGTGCCACCTGTTAGATAAAATACCGAACGGTTCCGTATTTAACTTAAATAATAAATGTTTTGTTTTTCGAAATGATAGTTTCCGGATTCGATCATATTAATGACCAAAGGCTCGTATTTTTGTGTGTTATTATGTTATAATTAAGTCTGATTTGATAGAGCAGTCTGACTGAGCAGCAGCAGGCCCGTAATAATTAATTCAAACAGCACTTTCATGCGTTTTACCAGCAGCTCTTCGCAAGCACAGCTCTGTTTATGACTTCAAGCCTATCAGCCTAATGGCTGGTGTAACCAATGTGAAATGGCTAGCTAGTTAGCTGGGTGTGCGCTAATACTGTTTCAAACGTCACTCGCTTTTAGATTTGGAGTAGTTATTCCCCTTGTAACAGTATAGCTTCCGTCCCTCTCCTCGCCCCCTACCTGGGCTCGAACCAGGAACACATCGACAACAGCCACCCTCGAAGCATCGTTACCCATGCAGAGCAAGGGGAACAACTACTCCAAGTCTCAGAACGAGTGACGTTTGAAACGCTATTAGCGCTCACCCCGCTATCTAGCTAGCCTCTTCACATCGGTTACACCAGCCTAATCTCGGGAGTTGATAGGCTTGAAGTTTTGCAAAGAGCTGCTGGCAAAACGCGGCAAAAATAATAATACACATAAATACGAGCCTTTGGTCATTAATATGGTCTAATCCGGAAACTATAATTTCAAAAACAAAACGTTTATTCTTTCAGTGAAATACGGAACCGTTCCGTATTTTATCTAACGGGTGGCATCCCTAAGTCTAAATATTGCTGTTATATTGTACAACCTTCAATGTTATGTCATAATTACTTAAAATTCTGGCATATTAGTTCGTAACGAGCCAGGCGGCCCAAACTGCTGCATATACCGACTCTGTTGTGACACAATTTACCTAGTTAAAATAAATTCATGTTAGCAGGCAATATTAACTAAATATGCAGGTTTAAAAATATATACTTGTGTATTGATTTTAAAAGAAAGGCATTGATGTTTATGGTTAGGTACACATTGGAGCAACAACAGTCCTTTTTCGCGAATGCGCACCGCATCGATTATATGCAACGCAGGACACGCGAGATAAACTAGTAATATCATCAACCATGTGTAGTTAACTAGTGATTATGATTTATTGTTTTTTATAAGATAAGTTTAATGCTAGCTAGCAACTTACCTTGGCTGCTTACTGCATTCGCGTAACAGGCAGGCTCCTCATGGAGTGCAATGTAGTTAGAGCGTTAGACTAGTTAACTGTAAGATTGAATCCCCGAGCTGACAAGGTAAAAATCTGTCTTCTGCCCCTGAACAAGCCAGTTAACCCCACCATTCCTAGGCCGTCATTGAAAATAAGAATGTGTTCTTAACTGACTTTCCTAGTTAAATAAAAGGTCTAAAAAATAATAATCGGAAATCCACGCCCAAAAATACTGTGTTTATATTTGCGTGCTATTGTTTGTACAGATGAATATGGTACCTTCAGGCATTTGGAAATTGCTCCCAAGGATGAACCAGACTTGTGGTCTTGGCTGATTTCACTATGATGTCAAGCAAAGAGGCACTGAGTTTGAAGGTAGACCCTTGAAATACATCCACAGGTACACCTCCAATTGACTCAAATTATGTCAATTAGCCTATCAAAAGATTCTAAAGCCATGACATAATTTTCTGGAATTTTCCAAGCTGTTTAAGGGGACAGTCAACTTAGTGTATGTAAACTTATTTGACCCACTGGAATTGTGATACAGTGAATTGAAAGTGAAATAATCTGTTTGTAAACAATTGTTGGAAAAAATACTTGTGTCATGCACAAAGTAGATGTCCTAACTGGCTTGTCAAAACTATAGTTTGTTAATTAACAAGACATTTTTGGAGTGGTTGAAAAATGAGTTTTAATGACTCCAACCTAAGTGTATGTAAACTTCCGACTTCAACTGTATATATTTCTGTGTTGCAGGTATGTTAAGCTTCGGTCCAGTTAGTTTTAGAAATACCAGGTGAACACTTGTAGATTCCAATAGGTAATGTACATTTCAGGACTTATACCACACATTCTTCTTTATGTTTGTATGCAAAGGATCAAGTTGCACAATTGACTAGAAAATAGCACAAAGGAAGAACACTTTAGGATTCTGATTATAATGCAATCAATACTCAATTACCTGTGAAGTACTGTGGGACCTCTGGTGCCCTCACTGGTCCCGCGCTTCTCTAAGGCTCCTCATCCACCTCTTTGATTTATGGGCCCTGCTCTTGAACCTTGCTTGGAAAACAAATGAACTGTAGTGATGTCACATCTTCCTGCCAGTGATCAACATTAAAATGTCCTTTTTAGAGGGAGAAAATATACATCACTTTTATGGAGTACTAACAATTAAATCACTTTTATCCGGTTCTTTTTTAGCTTTCTAGCTAAATTGTTGCAAGTATAATAAAAAGTTTTACAAAGAAGCATTTTAAGGTGAGCATTTGTAATGGAAAATATTTTAGGCTGAAAGTCTGCATCACCTTTAGCAATATGTACCCAGTGGTGTAAAGTACTTAAGTAAAAAATACTTTAAAGTACTACTTAAGTAGTTTGAGGTATTTGTAGTTTACTTTACTATTTATATTTTTGTCAACTTTTACTCCACTACATTCTTAAAGAAAATAATGTACAATATATACTCCATACATTTTCCCTGACGTGGTCTAATTCACTCACTTAGAGAAAATCCCTGGTCATCCCCCCTGGTCATCCCTGGTCATCTGATCTGGCGGACTCAATAAACACAAATGCTTTGTTTGTAAATTATGTCTGAGTGTTGGAGTGTGCCCCTGGCTATCCGTAAATTTAAAAAGCAAGAAAATTGTGCCGTCTGATTTGCTTAATATAAGGAATTTGAAATGGTTTATACTTTTACTTTTATGTTTGATACCTAAATATATTTTAGAAATGACATTTACTTTTGATACTTAAGTATATTTAAAACCAAAAAGCTTTTTTACTTTTACTCGAGTAGGATTTTACTTTCACTTGAGTAAAAGTAAAGATTCCTTCATATAAAATGACTCAAGTATGACAATTAGGTACTTTTTCCACCACTGTATGTACCACACCTTTGCTATGACGTACAGGACCAGAAAGGACTTGCAATAGAAAACAGCACACGCAACCTATTGCCATGGTAGGAAAAAAACGAGAAGTGCATTATCATGAGGATGCAAATGTCTCTGCTTGGACTGAGTTACCATATCCGTTTCCTGCATCTAAGAAAAGTAGAACCGCAACAGTATAGGTGCTACCTGACAGTCTTTAGAAAGGAATAGTTGAAATAGGAGTTGAATTAGAGTACTTTTTATTGTATGATCAACATTACGGTTTCCTTCATTCTAATCTAAATAGGGGCCTACAGTGGTATTTTAGCACCACCTGAGCATAATGTGTATTGCATGTCGTTGTCTCACACAATAACCTCTGATATTGAATGTGCAATCTAGAACTTCAATTCCCAGTAAAACATCTAGTGTTGCACTTGCCCAGTGACGTCTACCAACACTTTGGAAGACACAAACTGAAGAAGAGGTACATTGTCAGCGCACTAGTTGGCTTAAATTAAAATAAATAAATATTAGGTATAAGTAACCTATTTGCAATATGAGTTCCTGTCCTCTGTGGCAACGAGAAGGTACAAACACAATCAGATTATTTTAAATTTACAATAGACATTCGCTTTATTTATAACAGATACAAACCACCAAATCATTAACAGGAACTTAAGTATGCATGACAGACAACATATGGAATTGTAGAGCCAGTGACACATCAAATCATTGATTGGGTTAAGATTAACCGTCACTCCAAAGCTAGCGGACTCATTGTCTACGCCCCCCTCTAAACCCCGCCCTTCACAGAAAAAATATGCCAAAACTCGAATTGAAAAGACTGGCAGTGAAAGCAAAGAAACAGACATCGAAAGCAAAGATACGAGTAACGTAACCACAAGGTAGTAAATGCAGGCAAGAGCGTAGGAAAAATGTATTCAATAGGATTGGTTTCTGGGAAAGTTTAACCGGAAACTATTTTTGCATTCGTATTCAAATATGTTTTTTAATAATTTGTCATAGAGTTGTGCTCTCGCTTTAAAGCATTCTCTACTTTATTTTTCATGTTCATTATTTATTTCCTTTTGAATTCAATACATATGGCGTAAAATTGACCCTATAGTTGTGTGATGTTTTCATCTGATTGTCAAACAAATCACTTCAAAAAGTACACTACCCGCACAGTTCGATCCACCATAATTCCATAATAATTCATTTAGCTGACACATTGAAATACTGTCTGCTTGCATAACAGTGTCAGAGATATCCCATTACAAATGCATTGCTATTTTCTCAAGAGATGCTTCAAGAAAGAAATAATTTGTCCACTCCTGTTCCCGAGACAAAATGAACATTTGTTGTACCATTAAGAAATGCATAATTCTGCCCGAGTTATATTATATTAAGCTATAGTAGATGTTAGAGGTTAAAGGCCTACAATCAGTGTCCATATCAGTTACTATTCCATTTAATCCTTAAGAATTTAAAGTAGGAATATTCATGGTTACATGGATACTCTTAAGCAGGATATCAAAGGTGCATGTAAAGAGCTTATCCAGAATAATACTGGGATATGAGCTACTATCCGGAATACTGATAAACGTGGTTATATAGGGGTTGTTAGTAGGCATGCATGATATATCAGTGAACATATAGGAATCGGACGATATTAGCTAAAAATGGCAACTTCGGTATCGGCCCGATGTCTAGCTCAACGCTGATGTAAAAAAAACGATGTCAAAGCTGACGTGCATACCTATATAAATGTAGGTACATGACGTAATGACGCCATGTAAAATTTTGCGCTACACGTGCAACAAAGCATTCCTAACCTAGCCCACAATGCCTCCTGTGTGGATCGAGCAGTCAACAAGTCGAGCAGTCATTTGAAAGAGTAAGAACATTTCCGCAAGACAACTCAAAGGCGAAATCCATTATCTGACGTGGGTGATGTTGGCTTTCGCCAACTGGTCGAGCACCAGTACACACTACCAAGTGCACTAATTTTGCAGATTTTGCCCTAACGGAGTTACACAGTAATGGCGTCACTGCTATTAGCTTCACAACATACATACTATGGAACGCCCTTTGGGTCTTTGCGTGTCAAAAAAGGCACAGTAGCACTGTCAAAGCTGTGCAAAAACACCAGCCTCATCTCGGGAGTTGATAGACTTGAAGTCATAAACAGCGCAGTGCTTGACGCACAACGAAGAGCTGCTGGCAAAACACACGAAAGTGCTGTTTGAATGAATGTTTACGCGCCCGCTTCTGCCTACCACCGCTCAGTCAGATACTTGTATGCTCAGTCAGATTATATGCAACGCAGGACACGCTAGATAATATCTAGTATCTAGTAATATCATCAACCATATGTAGTTAACTAGTGATTATGATTGATTGTTTTTTATAAGATAAGTTTAATGCTAGCTAGCAACTTACCTTGGCTTACTGCATTCGGGTAACAGGCAGTCTCCTTGTGGAGTGCAACAAGAGAGAGGCAGGTGGTTATTGCGTTGGACTAGTTAACTGTATGGTTGCAAGATTGGATCCCCCGAGCTGACAAGATGAAAATCTGCCGTTCTGCTCCTGAACATGCAGTTAACCCACCGTTCCTAGGCCGTCATTGAAAATAAGAATGTGTTCTTAACTGACTTACCTGGTTAAATAAAAGGTATAAAAAAAAATATATATATATATAATAATAAATATAAAGAATTGGCAAATCGGCGCCCAAAAATACTGATTCCGATTGTTATGAAAACTTGTTCAAAAAAATTAAGGACGTTGCCTTTATAATATTTATGAATATTATCCTGCCAACCACTATATGAAGAAGTTTAAAGAAAACATCAACTCAAATTGTTCCTTTTGTAATGACCACCCAGAAACAGTGTTGCATCTTTTTTGGCATTGTATTCATGTAAGAAAACTGTGGCAAGACATCAGTAGATTTATAATTGAACACGTTTATGAAGATCTTACACTATTGTGGAGAGATGTACTGCTTGGATTCTTAACCTACGATAGAAATAAGCGTAACAATTTTATATAATTAATTTCATTATTATTTTGGCCAAATTTCATTTTCACAAATGTACATTTACAAACGAAACACCACATTGTCTTACCTTACAAAATAAATTGTATTTTAGTGGAGTATTTTAAGACAATTAAATACTCCACTAAAAAAAATCTGCTAGAATAATAAGTGTATGCATGTCCCTTACACAGAACCCAAACCCGCTGCGCGCGTCGACATTGTGCATACATTTATTTTGTCCCCCTACACAAAATGCGATCACGACACGCAGGTTAAAATATCAAAACAAGCTCTGAACCAATGACATTAATTTGAGGACAGGTCAAAAAGCATTTATAGCAATTTAGCTAGTTAGCTTGCTAGTTAATTTGTCCTATTTAGCTAGCTTGCTGTTGCTAGCTAATTTGTCCTGGGACATAAACATTAGGTTGTTATTTTACCTGAAATGCACAAAGTCCTCTACTCCGACAATTAATACACACATAAAATGGTCAACCGAATCATTTCTAGTCATCTCTCCTCCTTCCAGGCATTTTCATCTTTGAACTTATATGGTGAAGGGCATTTAAACTTCCACAGTATTACCACGACAACCTGCAACACAGTTCGTCTTTCAATCACCCACGTGGGTATAACCAATGCAGAGATGGCACGTGGGTATCTGCTTCTATAAACAGGAGATGGGAGAGGCAGGACTTGCAGCTTTGATCTGCCTCTGAAATAGAAAGGAGTTCTATTTTTAGCATTGCAGACCTACACGAGCAGTGTGGGTGCAATAATTGAATAACATAGATTCCTAATTGTATTTTATGACGCGAGCAGTGTAGTCAGGGTATTATGGTCCTTGTGTAGTGTGATATTGTACTTTGTATATTAGTTATATATACTTGTGTTCCCACATGTACTTCCTATATTGATTTGTTGTTAAAAAATAAAATAAAAAATGTTTGCAAACAGAAAAAATATATAAAATATGCTTCTGTGTAAGGCAACGCGACCAATAAACAATTTAAACCATTAAACTAACCTTAGCCAACGAAAGCTAACCAGCAGTGGCAACAGCAAATGTTCCGGACAAAATAGACCAGCGTATAGCAAAAACAAATATAGATATATTTTTAAACTTCAAACAACAGCAACCTCACTCACCTGGCAAATCATTCGTTGCTATGTTTTGTTCATACTGGTTCCTTCTCCTTCTGTCAAAAGTTAGCTAGCTAGCTTTGTTTACGCGGGTTGAACGTGAGACTTGAAAGGGCCTACCTCTTCCCTTGCAGTTACGTTAACGGTGTTTCTGGAAAACCACCTTGAAGCCAAGGTGCTACCGCCCCCAAGCGGACTGGTAGACCAAACTTAGTACATTAGCGCTGGTTTAGATTGGAAACTCAATGGCTCAGTGTTCCATGTCTTTATCTGCAACCGAACTTCCCGGCAATAGATCAAGTTGCAAAAATATTGCAATATTATTAAGATGTCATTGTTGGAATTCGAAAGTTGTAATCAACCATAAAACAAAAACAAAGCTTGCGTGCGTGCGTTATGGTCATAGGAGGAGGGGGGACGACCAAAAGATCTTCCCATGAAAGGTGTGTCCTGTTGGAACTGTAATTTCCAGTAAGCAATTCGCAACCGCAGCTATTTCTATTTGTGTAAAGTGACAAATGATTGTTATCACTATATATCGTATGAAGACTATATACTGATTTATAGATTCATTGTTTTTTGTTTGTTCTTTTAAGGAATGAGTACGTCCTCAAAACTATAATATATGATCATTGTGTGGGTGAGTGACTTTCTATTTGCTATATCTCTGTGTAATCAAGGGAATCCAGTGGGAAAGGTAGGTCTATTAACAAAAGCAACTTTTGACCCACAAAAACCGTATTATTATAAAAAATAACGTATAACGATTTTTTTTTAAACAACGTATTACTGTATTAATAATCACTTCTTCACATTTAGGCTAACATGTAGCTATTTTAATGTGCAGGAATTTAAACACTAACAGGAAAAAACAATTCTTTCTGATTTCAGATTGAATTATACTGTGTGGTTTACTCTCAAGTATTCAGCAACAATGTTTATATTGCTTATTATAGTCACAACGCTTGGGACTTTGATAGCTGATGATGGTAAGCAGTCTTTTTAACATAGCCTATAAACATGTAAGTAGATTTAACCACGGTATTTTTGCCTGATCATGATTAATATTTGACAAGCTTTTTGTTTGTTAATTACTTGTAGCAATGAGTGACGGAAATATTCAATGCTTCAACGACTATGACGAAACTATGGTTTGTCATTTTATAACTGACAAGTCTAAGTGTGCTGAATACAGCATGACGTTGAAACAATTGAACGCACAAAATAGGTAAGTTTATTATTGTTTAAGTTTTTCTATTGTCGATGTTAATCTCACCAAGAAGTCATATTTCATTTCAAAACTGCATAATTATTCAACTTATTTCCCAGAGGCAAAAATGATTGTACTTTCAAGGAAAAGGAGAGGTCCAATGATGTTTCCAAATGTGGATGCTCTATTGATCCAATGCCCCTTATTTCTGGGGAGGAGTTTAATGCAACACTTTGGAATTCTGGGAAGCGCCTAAATTCCGAAGTCTTCAGTATCAATTACACCAGTGAGTTGCATCTACATATGCAGATTGCTATTTGAAAATTAATTACTGTTATAATGAATATTGCATGAAACTAAACCATGCTTTAATTGATTGATATGTCAAACCATCCCTATCGTTGCCCTGTACAGTAAAACCCAAAACCCCCACCATCCAAGATGTGAAACCAACAGAAAATGGGAATTTCCTGGTCAAATGGAAGACAAACTACACTGATAAGGAAGAGTTTTCTAAGAACTTGATTGCCGAATTGAGCTACAGAAAGAAAGGAGAAACAGATGAGGTAAAGGAGGGGGATATAATAAATCCCTCATATTACTTCATTCCCCTGTTTGCTATCACATCACCAAGACAACTTTCCCTCTGGCCCTTTCCTTTGTTCCTACAGGTGTCCAAAAATGAATCAACAACTTCCTATGAATTACTTGGCAGAGACTTGGAGCCAAACACCATTTATGCTCTGAAGGTCAGAACCTATACTGACTGGAGCGGCCGTTTCAGTGACTGGAGTGAAGAGTTGGAATTCACTAACCGTAAGTGATTAAATTAGATTTATCATCCATGGGTTTTCAAACCTTAATTCCACTTTCACCTTGTAGCTCATTGTATATTCTTCTCTGCTCCACAGCTGCATCATCTCGGAAAGTGCTCCAGATTGTCATTGTTTTCAGCTGCATTGCTGTTATCATCATCACAAGTGCTTTGTTTTGGTGCAGTGTTAGGCAAGTTGTCCTGACATGTCTGTAGGTGACAGTATGTCTGTTTCCACAAACATATTTTATTTATTTATTTTTATCTCACCTTTATTTAACCAGGTAGGAAAGTTGAGAACAAGTTCTCATTTACAATTGCGACCTGGCCAAGATAAAGCAAAGCAGTTCGACACATACAACAACACAGAGTTACACATTAAGTAAAACAAACATACAGTCAATAATACAGTAGAAAAATAAGTCTATATACAATGTGAGCAAATGAGGTGAGATAAGGGAGGTAAAGACAAAAAAAAAGGCCATGGTGGCAAAGTAAATACAATATAGCAAGTAAAACACTGGAATGTTAGATTTGCGGTGGAAGAATGTACAAAGTAGAAATATAAATAATGGGGTGCAAAGGAGCAAAATAAATAAATACAGTAGGGGAAGAGGTAGTTGTTTGGGCTAAATTATAGATGGGCTATGTACAGGTGCAGAAATCTGTGAGCTGCTCTGACAGCTGGTGCTTAAAGCTAGTGAGGGAGATAAGTGTTTCCAGTTTCAGAGATTTCTGTAGTTCGTTCCAGTCATTGGCAGCAGAGAACTGGAAGGAGAGGCGGCCAAAGGAGGAATTGGTTTTGGGGGTGACCAGAGAGATATACCTCCTGGAGCGTGTGCTACAGGTGGGTGCTGCTATGGTGACCAGCGAGCTGAGATAAGGGGGACTTTACCTAGCAGGGTCTTGTAGATGACCTGGAGCCAGTGGGTTTGGCGACGAGTATGAAGCAAGGGCCAGCCAACGAGAGCGTACAGGTCGCAGTGGTGGGTAGTATATGGGGCTTTGGTGACAAAATGGATGGCACTGTGATAGACTGCATCCAACTTATTGAGTAGGGTATTGGAGGCTATTTTGTAAATGACATTGCCTAAAGTCGAGGATCGGTAGGATGGTCAGATTTACGAGGGTATGTTTGGCAGCATGAGTGAAGGATGCTTTGTTGCGAAATAGGAAGCCAATTCTAGATTTAACTTTGGATTGGAGATGTTTGATGTGAGTCTGGAAGGAGAGTTTACAGTCTAACCAGACACCTAGGTATTTGTAGTTGTCCACATATTCTAAGTCAGAACCGTCCAGAGTAGTGATGCTGGACTGGCGGGCAGGTGCAGGCAGGGATCGGTTGAAAAGCATGCATTTAGTTTTACTTGTATTTAAGAGCAGTTGGAAGCCACGGAAGGAGAGTTGTATGGCATTGAAGCTCGTCTGGAGGGTTGTTAACACAGTGTCCAAAGAAGGGCCAGAAGTATACAGAATGGTGTCGTCTGCGTAGAGGTGGATCAGAGACTCACCAGCAGCAAGAGCGACATCATTGATGTATACAGAGAAGAGAGTCGGCCCAAGAATTGAACCCTGTGGCACCCCCATAGAGACTACCAGAGGCCCGGACAACAGGCCCTCCGATTTGACACACCGAACTCTATCAGAGAAGTAGTTGGTGAACCAGGCGAGGCAATCATTTGAGAAACCAAGGCTATCGAGTCTGCCGATGAGGATGTGGTGATTGACAGAGTCGAAAGCCTTGGCCAGGTCAATGAATACGGCTGCACAGTATTGGTGGTTAAGATATTGTTTAGGACCTTTAGCGTGGCTGAGGTGCACCCATGACCAGCTCTGAAACCAGATTGCATAGCGGAGAAGGTGCGGTGGGATTCGAAATGGTCGGTAATCTGTTTGTTGGCGTGGCTTTCGAAGACCTTAGAAAGGCAGGGTAGGATAAATATAGGTCTGTAGCAGTTTGGGTCAAGAGTGTCCCCCCCCCCCTTTGAAGAAGGGGATGATCGCAGCTGCTTTCCAATCTTTGGGAATCTCAGACGACACGAAAGAGAGGTTGAACAGGCTAGTAATAGGGGTTGCAACAATTTCGGCAGATAGTTTTAGTAAGAAAGGGTCCAGATTGTCTAGCCCGGCTAATTTGTAGGGGTCCAGATTTTGCAGCTCTTTCAGAACAACAGCTGACTGGATTTGGGAGAAGGAGAAATGGGGAAGGCTTGGGCGAGTTGCTGTGGGGGGTGCAGTGCTGTTGACCGGGGTAGGGGTAGCCAGGTGGAAAGCATGGCCAGCCGTAGAAAAATGCTTATTGAAATTCTCAATTATAGTGGATTTATCAGTGGTGACAGAGTTTCCTATCCTCAGTGCAGTGGGCAGCTGGGAGGAGGTGTTCTTATTCTCCATGGACTTTACAGTGTCCCAGAACTTTTTTGAGTTTGTGTTGCAGGAAGCAAATTTCTGCTTGAAAAAGCTAGCCTTGGCTTTTCTAACTGCCTGTGTATATTGGTTTCTAACATATCACTGGGGCTTTTCGATGCAAATGCAGAACGCCATAGGATGTTTTTGTGTTGGTTAAGGGCAGTCAGGTCTGGAGAGAACCAAGGGCGCTATCTGTTCCTGGTTCTAAATTTCTTGAATGGGGCATGCTTATTTAAGATGGTGGGAAGGCATTTAAAAAAAATAACCAGGCATCCTCTACTGACGGGATGAGGTCAATATCCTTCCAGGATACCCGGGCCAGGTCGATTAGAAAGGCCTGCTCACTGAAGTGTTTCAGGGAGCGTTTGACAGTGATGCGTGGAGGTCGTTTGACCGCTGACCCATTATTATTATGATATGTTATCATACAGCTTCATATTGGCCCTATAGGCTTTCAAATCCTCCTATTTTCCCCCTCTGCAGACTCAAAACCAAGTTGTGGGATAATATTCCTCAATGTTCAAACCCAGACCTTTTGTATATGGTTCCAGCAGTACCTAAGGTGAGGCTCTATCTCTAATTATAAACTGGGTGGTTTGAGCTCCGCATTGCGTCGTGCATAAGAACAGCCCTTTGCCATGGTATATTGGCCATTTACCACACATCCTCAGGCCTTATTGCTGCAATATTCCATGTTTAAATAAACTGTAAACCTTCATTACTTTCCTACTGTAATTGCTTCCATTTGTGTATTTGCATTGAGTGATCTTTGTTCTCCACCACAGGTATTGTCTCCTCCCAAAATACTTTTATCCTCCATCTATGTTGATTCTTCAAAAATGGACACCGAAGAAAAAACATGGTGAGCAAATTGATGCAATATAAACATAGAAAAATTAAAAGGTGTCTTCGGTTTCAGTCTTATTCGCATGGACAGTCAAGTCCTTGCAATGAAAATACTCTTTAATTCACTGTAACTTTCCCGCTGGTCTTTTCCCTACAGGACAAACCCCGCGACAGTAGATGGGAGCAGTGGAAGAGGCCGTGGCTCAGAGCTTGACTCATCGTCTTCCCTGGGTCATGCCCACACATGTTCCATGAGCCCAGAGCCTAGTAATGTGCAGATCATTAGCCATCTTCAAGAGGCCCTGAGCAAAGTCTTTCCCAGCCTTGTTCCTTTGGATGGGAATCCTCAGTCATTGCTCTTAGCCCCTCCTATGATAGATGATGGTACAGAAATGAACTGCCCTGAGTCAAATCGAGACATTGGTGTGTGTTCATCTGACTACAATCCTCTTCATTTCATGAGTGAGTCTGGAGGCTCTTGTTACAACAATAATACCTACTCCCCCTCAGTGCCCATCAACTCCCTTCAAGAGTTAACACCAAGCAAGACGTCCTCATTTCCTACGCGGCCTCTGCTCTTTTGTAACTCCTCCTACTATTCTGGTGAGGCTGAAGGGTTGAGAAATGGCCATCCACAGCTGTTTCTTGGTACTGGTCAACAAGACCTTAATTTGTCCACTAACTGTGAACCCCTCTTGCAAACCGACAATTCATTTCACCCGTGTGATGGCGCCAGTGATGATTCAGAGACTACCACGTCATCAGAGGACACCAGTCTGATCTACGGTTCTAACGTGTCCGATGTTATCAGTGTCGTTGCTGGATATCAGAGCTTCAGTGAGGCGGTTGGTAAGGACAGTGAGAGAGGAACTGATGCCTTCATAGATGTGACACTGCCACTTAAGGGTTTCCAGGATGTGGACAGAGAGCCTCTGATTTACGATGTGGATCCATGTTACCACAGCCTGCCTGACGCTGGATGCAGCCTCCCCCCGAGTGATGGCAATTATCAGGCTTTACAGAGCCTGGGACAAAATTGCCCAGATCAGTGGGTTTCAGACAAACTGCTGAACAAGTGTCTGGAGACTGAGATCCCTCAAAGCTCCATGGGGAACATGCCTCTAAATGTCATACCCAACTCACAGGGAGGACAATGTCGGATACCTGGAAGTCCCTTTCTTACTGTTTCTGTTCAGACCAAGCAATGCAAATAGACAATGACAGCTCTTATCATGGTGTGTAGACGGTAGACACTTTTGCACTTCACAATTTATTTTATTTTGGGGACTTGAGCTCATATATATATATGTTTTTTCTATATTATACAAACAGTTTGAATACCATTCTGCCATGAAAATTCTGTAGTCTCAAGTCCAGAAATGTTCCACATTTTGGATGTACTGCTTCTGTAAATAAACATTTGTGTGTGGGAAACTGCAACAGTTAATTGTTGAAGCGATACAACATGTCTTGTCTTTGCCTCATCTGTCTGAAACATGTTGTTCATCATCTGGGATGGAAAAAAATAAGGATGTGTACTTCAGTTGAAATACTGAGCAATAACATCTAGATTACACATCAAGGTTGTCAAACTAGTCTCCAGCCTCTAAAAGTTACTTCTCTTCTAATGGCTTCCAAAAATAGTCAAATAGTCAGACAGTTTCATTGCATCTGATGCTTGATAGACAAAATAGTGTTAACAGTACAACCCTCAAGCATGAGGTTGAATTTCTGAAGAAAAAAGTGGTAGGCCTAGTTCCTTATTGCGTTGTTTCTTGAAACAAGTACATTGCAGCTTCCATGGAAATACACACCCACAAAGTAGAGCCAGCCTCTGATGTCATAGATGTGTTGCGAATCAGGTTAAACAAAACAAAAAAATTCTGAGGATGAAGTTCATGTTTTGTAGTGTTTATTGTAGGAAACATAAACACTTTTTTCCCTTCAAAGCTCTTTGCTTAACTGGCGAAGCTTGAATAAAAACTACCTGACTAGTGACACACATAGCGATGGTTTATCATGCAGAAAATTGTGAGGCGTTTGCCAGTTTAACCATCAATAATATTATACGGTTGGAATGACTGAGGCATTCAGCATAATTTATTTCACAGTATTGTGGCGGTTTTGTGACAGGATGTTTTTGAACAAAGGCCAAGATAGAAGTGTGGAGACATCGGAGAGGATTGTGTAAGGCCATTTTCACAGAGCCACAGGGCTGCTATGCCAACTTGTCATATATTGAGCAAGCATACAGGAATGCATGGTGGCATTCACAGCTATGTCATACTTCAAATGCTTTGGACAGGCAATGCAAGTGATGGAAATTACTTTTCACAGGCTTCATTGCAAAATTGAATTTTGTTGAGGATAAAAAGGCAGCTCAAAGGTTTTCTTGAAAATGTGTCATGTGCACCACTTTCTGTCAATAGCTCAAATACCTATGTACTTCTCTGTGTTGCAGGTACGTTAAGCTTCGGTCCAGTTAGTTTTAGAAATACCAGGTGAACACTTGTAGATTCCAATAGATAATGTACATTTCAGGACTTATACCACACATTCTTCTTTATGTTTGTATGCAAAGTATCAAGTTGCACAATTGACTAGAAAATAGCACAAAGGAAGAACACTTTAGGATTCTGATTATAATGCAATCAATACTCAATTACCTGTGAAGTACTGTGGGACCTCTGGTGCCCTCACTGGTCCCGCGCTTCTCTAAGGCTCCTCATCCACCTCTTTGATTTATGGGCCCTGCTCTTGAACCTTGCTTGGAAAACAAATGAACTGTAGTGATGTCACATCTTCCTGCCAGTGATCAACATTAAAATGTCCTTTTTAGAGGGAGAAAATATACATCACTTTTATGGAGTACTAACAATTAAATCTATTTTATCTGGTTCTTTTTAGCTTTCTAGCTAAATTGTTGCAAGTGTAATAAAAAGTTTGACAAAGAAGCATTTTAAGGTGAGCATTTGTAATGAAAATATTTTAGGCTGAAAGTCTGCATCACCTTTAGCAATATGTACAGTAAAGTACTTAAGTAAAAATACTTTAAAGTACTACTTAAGTAGTTTTTTGAGGTATCTGTAGATTAATTTACTATTTATATTTTTGTCTTTTACTTTTACTCCACTACAATCCTAAAGAAAATCACGTACTTTCTACTCCATACATTTTCCCTGACACCCAAAAGTACTCAATACATTTTGAATGCTTAGCAGGACAGGAAAATGGTCTAATTCACACACATAAAGAGAAAATCCCTGGTCATCTCTACTGCATCTGACCTGGTGGACTCACTAAACACAAATGCTTTGTTTGTAAATTATGTCTGAGTGTTGGAGTGTGCCCCTGGTTAACTGTAAATTTAAAAAGCAAGAAAATTGTGCCGTCTGGTTTGCTTCATATAAGGAATTTGAAATGGTTTATACTTTTACTTTTGATACCTAAATATATTTTAGCAATTACATTTACTTTGATACATTTACTTCTGGTGACTTTCACTTGAGTTTTTTTATATGAAGGAATCTTTACTTTTACTCAAGTATAACAATTAGGTACTTTTTCCACCACTGTATGTACCACACCTTTACTATGACGTACAGGACCAGAAAGGACTTGCAATAGAAAACAGCACACGCAACCTATTGCCATGGTAGGAAAAAAACGAGAAGTGCATTATCATGAGGATGCAAATGTCTCTGCTTGGACTGAGTTACCATATCCGTTTCCTGCATCTAAGAAAAGGAGAACCGCAACAGTATAGGTGCTACCTGACAGTCTTTAGAAAGGAATAGTTGAAATAGGAGTTGAATTAGAGTACTTTTTATTGTATGATCAACATTACGGTTTCCTTCATTCTAATCTAAATAGGGGCCTACAGTGGTATTTTAGCACCATCTCCTGAGCATAATGTGTATTGCATGTCGTTGTCTCACACAATAACCTCTGATATTGAATGTGCAATCTAGAACTTCAATTCCCAGTAAAACATCTAGTGTTGCACTTGCCCAGTGACGTCTACCAACACTTTGGAAGACACAAACTGAAGAAGAGGTACAAGTAAGCGCACTAGTTGGCTTAAATTGAAAAAATCGAATTGTGTTTGTCCCTTCTCGTTACCACAGAGGACAGGAACTCATTGCAAATAGGTTACTTATACCTAATATACACTGCTCAAAAAAATAAAGGGAACACTTAAACAACACAATGTAACTCCAAGTCAATCACACTTCTGTGAAATCAAACTGTCCACTTAGGAAGCAACACTGATTGACAATAAATTTCACATGCTGTTGTGCAAATGGAATAGACAACAGGTGGAAATTATAGGCAATTAGCAAGACACCCCCAATAAAGGAGTGGTTCTGCAGGTGGGGACCACAGACCACTTCTCAGTTCCTACGCTTCCTGGCAGATGTTTTGGTCACTTTTGAATGCTGGTGGTGCTTTCACTCTAGTGGTAGCATGAGACGGAGTCTAACCACCCACACAAGTGGCTCAGGTAGTGCAGCTCATCCAGGATGGCACATCAATACGAGCTGTGGCAAGAAGGTTTGCTGTGTCTGTCAGCGTAGTGTCCAGAGCATGGAGGCGCTACCAGGAGACAGGCCAGTACATCAGGAGACGTGGAGGAGGCCGTAGGAGGGCAACAACCCAGCAGCAGGACCGCTACCTCCGCCTTTGTGCAAGGAGGAGCAGGAGGCCTCTAGCAAAATGACCTCTAGCAGGCCACAAATGTGCATGTGTCTGCTCAAACGGTCAGAAACAGACTCCATGAGGGTGGTATGAGGGCCCGACGTCCACAGGTGGGGGTTGTGCTTACAGCCCAACACCGTGCAGGACGTTTGGCATTTGCCAGAGAACACCAAGATTGGCAAATTCGCCACTGGCGCCCTGTGCTCTTCACAGATGAAAGCAGGTTCACACTGAGCACATGTGACAGACGTGACAGTCTGGAGACGCCGTGGAGAACGTTCTGCTGCCTGCAACATCCTCCAGCATGACCGGTTTGGCGGTGGGTCAGTCATGGTGTGGGGTGGCATTTCTTTGGGGGGCCGTACAGCCCTCCATGTGCTCGCCAGAGGTAGCCTGACTGCCATTAGGTACCGAGATGAGATCCTCAGACCCTTTGTGAGACCATATGCTGGTGCAGTTGGCCCTGGGTTCCTCCTAATGCAAGACAATGCTAGACCTCATGTGGCTGGAGTGTGTCAGCAGTTCCTGCAAGAGGAAGGCATTGCCTCCCGGGTGGCGCAGTGGTTAAGGGCGCTGTACTGCAGCGCCAGCTGTGCCATCAGAGTCCCTGGGTTTACAATAGACATTTGCTTTATTTATAACAAATACAAATCACCAAAACATGAACAGGCACTTAGTATGCATGACTGACAACATATTGATATGTAAAATATAAAAAATGGAAGTAAAAGGATACCATAAATGTTAATGTATATGGATGTATTTTTTAACTACTCTGCTACATGCTATGGGCACTGAAAATAAGTTGTACAGTAATTGTATTATTATAAGGAAATATTGGGTTTTTTTAAATCACTGGATAGCTCCTGTAAGCTTTGGCATGGTGGATGTGGAGAATTGTCATAGATTAGGTTTGAACAATTGTGTCTGTCTAGACACATTTCCACACAGCATTACATTTGCAGGTATACATCAATATCTTTTCCCCATACATAGCTAGCATTGTCACTAATAACATATTTTCTCAAACTGTAAGATCATTTAATAAGCCTCAATATGAACATTTCTTCTGTTTCGTATGCCCCTTAAATTCTAACAAACATCTAAAAACAATTCCATCAAGTTACAAAATGTATGACGTATTATAACACTACCACAGAATTGAATTTTAAACAATGACACTATCTTAAATAACAACCCTGAGAGCAATGCATAAAGACAGCCAATACATCAGGTGAGTGGTTACGTCTTATATTACACACACACAATCCGATTGGAAAAGTAAAAAAATGACATTTAATCATGATATAATTAGTGTGTTGTGCAAGATAAGTTATAGCTAAGACATTGAAGGTGTAAAGTATCTTTCCTGTTAAAAAACCTAGAAATGTAAGTCTGACATACATGACTGTGTCAGTATTGAAATGACAGATCCTAATACTCTTGTTGTAGGTCTACAGAGAAGTTCTGTATTCTTTCCACCATGAAGAAGCAGAGTGTTCCAGTGAAGCCCAGGGTGACCATAATGAGCAGTTGCCATGTCAACAGCAAGTAGCCACTGTAGAAGAAGGCAACTGCTGCAAAAATGGACTGGCAAAGGAAAGAAGAAAACAAAAACTTGTTGAAAGTAATACAAAGAGTTGACTTTGTGTTACTACTCTGTCACAGTAATGTATGAATTGTATCTTAGATTGTGAGTTCTTACAGAATTCTAATGTAATAAACTAATGCATGTTTGTGTGGCTAAATAGACCGACACAAGAAGGCCTTCAATCGTCCTTCCCTCTAGTTATTCTTACAGTATAACCACACAAGGGATACACTACGGGTCAAAAGTTTTAGAAACCCTACTCATTCAAGGGTTTATCTTTATTTTTACTGTTTTATATATTGTAGAATAATAGTGAAGACATCAAAACTATGAAAGAACACATATGGAATATTGTAGTTACCAAAAAAATGTTAAACAAATCTAAATATATTTTATATATGAGATTGTTCAAATAGCCACCCTTTTCCTTGATGACAGCTTTGCACATTCTTGGCATTCTCTCAACCAGCTCACATGGAATAGTTTTCCAACAGTCTTGAAGGAGTTCCCACATATGCTGAGAGCTTGTTGGCTGCTTTTCCTTCACTCTGCGGGTTGACTCATCCCAAACCATCTCAATTGGATTGAGGTCAGGGGACTGTGGAGGTCAGGTCATCTGATGTAGCACTCCATCACTGTCCTTTTTGGTAGACTAGCACTTACACAGCCTGGAGATGTGTTGGGTCATTGTCCTGTTGAAAAACCAATGACAGTCCCACTAAGCCCAAACCAGATGGGATGGCGTACCGCTGCAGAATGCTGTGGTAGACATGCTGGTTAAGTGTACCTTGAACTCTAAATAAATCACAGACAGTGTCACCAGCAAAGCAGCGCCCACACTATAACACTTCCTCATCCATACTTTACGATGGGAAATACACATGCGGAGATCATCCGTTCACCCACTCCGCGTCTCACAAAAACACGCCTGTTGGAACCAAAAATCTCCAATTTGGACTCCAGACCAAAGGACACATTCCCACTGGTCTAATGTCCATTGCTAATGTTTCTTGGCCCAATCAAGTATCTTCTTCTTATTGGTGTCCATTAGTAGTGGTTTCTTTGCAGCAATTCGACCATGAAGGCCTGATTCACACAGTCTCCTCTGAACTGTTGATGTTGAGGTGTCTGTTACTTGAACTCTGTGAAGAATTGATTTGGGCTGCCATTTCTGAGGCTGGTAACTCTAATGAAATGATCCTCTGCAAAAGAGGTAACTCTGGGTCTTCCGTTCCTGTGGCGGTCCTCATGAGAGCCAGTTTCATCATAGCACTTGATGGTTTTTGCAACTGCAGTTTAAGCAACTTTCAAAGTACTTGAAATGTTCCATATTGACTGAACTTCATGTCTTAAAATAATGATGGACAGTCATTTCTATTTTGAGCTGTTCTTGCCATAATATGGACTTGGTCTTTTTTATATTTTATTTCTTTAATTTTTATTTCACCTTTATTTCACCAGGTTGAGAACAAGTTCTCAGAACAAGTTCTCCTTTACCAAATAGGGCTATCTTCTGTATACCCCCTTACCTTGTCACAACACAATTGATTGGCTCAAACACATTAAGGAAAGAAATTCCACAAATAACTTTTAAGAAGGCAAACCTGTTAATTGAAATGCATTCCAGGTGACTACCTCATGAAGCTGGTTGAGAGAATGCCAAGTGTGTGCAAAACTGTCATTGCAAAGGGTGGCTATTTGAAGAATCTCAAATATGAAATATATATTTTGATTTGTTTCACACTTTTTTGGTTACTACATGATTCCATTTGTGTTATTTCATAGTTTTGATGTCTTCACTATTATTCTACAATGTGGAAAATAGTAAAAATAAAGAAAAACCCTTGAATGAGTAGTTGTTCTAAAACTTTTGACCGGTAGTGTACATCAGCCTACGTATACCTAAACATCCATAAGTTATTAATTAACTATATTGCAACGAACTACACCCAGCTCACCACAGAATCAGTTGCTGGTACATATGTTTTAGTAAACGATCAGCTGTATCAAACTCTCTCGGGGGTTACCTGGATGAATTTGAAGATGGCAAAAGCAGGCGCGCTTTGCTCAGCATAAACACGCCCCAAGATGCTGTACAGTTGAGTATTGAAACAGCTGTCACCGAGTCCAAGCAGGAAACTACACAGCAATGCGATGGAGATACTAGGAAACAGATAGGAGACACTCAACTGTGAGGGGGGGACAACAAGTCGTTTTCAACTGACATGATTTCTGATTAATATTAAAACAATATACAGCCCTGCTTTTATTTTTTTATTTTTTTTAAATATTAAAACAATACCTTGGTGTCAGATATGGCTTGTTCAGTGTGCTAGTTTTTAAAACCACAGGGGCATCATCTGGGATGTTGAGGTAGATCAAGTAGAAAGCGACAAAATGGACAACCATCCCCAGGAAGACCACAGATGTCCGTCTGAAGCTGTTATTCTTACATACTAGTCCAAAGACGCCTCCACCTGACAAATCACATCAGATTACTGTCAAACTAGTTCCTTGTTAGATTGTAACACCAACATAAGAGTGATGGGTAAACGTTACACTGGGCAACACAAACCTACCAACTATCTCTCCAATCCCCACCACGATTCCGGAGATCCCAATCAAGCCTTTAGCTGCCACTCCAAACTCTGTTGTTGCCCCGATACATGTCCCATACACACCACTGTAGAAAGATAGCTCCAGACCTACGATGACACCATACTGGTAAAAACACTATTCCTCTGAGGGAAATGTCTGGACTTTTGGTTGTGCAGTACAATCTACTTACCACTGTATGCCATGCAACAGCTCAGGAGCAATATGGTTTTGGTTTTGAGCAGTTGCAGGATTGTCTCTGAAGAGAAGGAGACACACAAGGAATTACGTTGGATGACTAACAGGATAGTAAACGGTGAAACAACATAAACGAGGTAACAGAGGTGTCCTTTAACCCAAAGAAATTGTTTAGTGATTGATTGTATAATAACAAATGTGCCTGTGAAGCTACATTAACTTACTGAATTCTGACTTTGCATCTTGTACTGCAGAGTTAGCTCTTTGCTTATACCTGCCAAACATTAAGATGGAAAATGATCAAATTAGCAAGACAAATACACTATTTATTTTCAATACTGTGATATTCAAATTCATAGCAGAATGAATAACCACCATTTAAAACAGAGACACCAACGCAGTGCCACGGATTCCCATTTGAATAAGGGTACAGTGAGAGAGTACTGTCAATTAATTAGGAAACTAACATCGTGCGAGATGAGAGCAAAGGCTGGCCTTCCTCCTCATTGAGCATCTCCTCCTCAGTTGGAAAAGTCTTTCTCAGAGCCAGGAAGCTGAGTGTTCCCAGCACTGAGGTAACCAGAAGACCTATAAAGATAGTCTTTCTGCTCCTATCTGAGAGGGACATCAAGAACAAAGGAAACAGTGTCAAACAGAGAACACACACCATTACTAAGTAGGGCAACAATATTGGAAGGACATATGAGTCATATCCTAAATGAAAACAAAAATGCAATTGCAAGTTTTCTTTAATGTTAGCTCTATTTTCTCTATATTTACCCATTGGATGAGCTTCACATGCACATACCTGATATTTCTATCCTTCCATTCCAATCAAAATAAATGTAAAGATTGCCAAATAACATGCTGAAAAATAAAACAATGTGTTACAATTACACATTCTGGCCACCAAATAATGGAAATAACTGCCATTAGTATATAGCCTACCATTAATATATGCCATTAATATACCTGCACTGTAAAAGGGCCCAAAACATCCCTGTGTTCCTATTAATGGTGGAAGCATCAGAGTTCTCCACAAGGAAGTGTCCTTGGGCTGTCCAAAGCACTGATGAATGGGATACAAAGAGTGAGTGAGAGAGGCTGATTAGGAACTGCAGATGTAATGAATAGAGATGGTTGCTATTTGATGACATTTGAATAGATCAAAATGCATTATCGGGGAACAATTCAGGGAAAATGTCTCCATTTTATTTAGAACAAACTAACATTATCAAACAATTTGTTTCATCTGCCCTAAGAATTCTCATTTAGCTCTCCCATTTGTAAAATATTTGCTTTGCTTGCAATCAGAGATAATGAACATAACCCAAGCATTTCCCTTTTATGTAAATCATTAACAAGCTCCATTTCAGACTTTATAACCATGGTAACCTTTGTCCAATGCTCAACAACTGACAAGACAGACTCGATACTCTTTACCATGCATACAGGACATATGCTCCTTCTTGATTTGATCTTCCGTACCCATATTGATAACTGTTTATAATACTGTGTAATTACTATGGCATTTGATCTACTTACAAATCATTATTCCAACAGCAAAAAATGGGTTAACTCAGTTTACAAATTTGTTAGGAATGAATAGCATGCGTAAGAGAATAGCAGACTCCAGAGGCATGTAGAGAATTTTGGATTGGATTAGGCATATGCACAGAGGTGAAACATACACTACGTGACCAAAAGTATGTGGACACCTTCTCGTTGAACATTTCATTACAAAATCATGGGCATTAATACAAAGTTGGTCCTTCCTTTGCTAGTATAACAGCCTCCACTCATCTGGGAAGGCTTTCCACTAGATGTTGAGACATTGCTGCGGGGACTTACTTCCATTCAGCCACAAGAGCATTAGTGAGGTTGGGCACGATTAGGCCTGGCTAACAGTCAGCATTCCAATTCCTTCCAAAGGTGTTTGTTGCGGTTGAGGTCAGGGCTCTGTGCAGGCCAGTCAAGTTCTTCCACACCGATCTCAACAAACCATTTCTGTATGGACCTCGCTTTGTGCACAGGGGCATTGTCATGCTGAATTAGGAAAGTACCTTCCCCAAACTGTTGCCACAAAGTTGGAAGCACAAAATTGTCTAGAATGCCATTGTATGATGTAGCGTTACAATTTCTCTTCAAGTAAATGGTCTAGCCAGAACCATGAAAAACAGCCCCAGACCATTATTACTCCTCCACCAAACTTTGCACTATGCATTCGGGCAGGTAGTTCTCCCGGCATCCGCCAAACCCAGATTCGTCCGAAAGACTGTTATATGGTGATGCGTGATTAATCACTCCAGAGAACTATTTTCCACTGCTCCAGAATCCAATGGCAGCGAGCTTTACAACACTCCAGTCGACACTTGGCATTGCACATGGTGATCTTAGGCTTGTGTGCAGCTGCTTGGCCATGGAAACCCATTTCATGAAGCTCCTGAAAGAACAGTTATTTTGCTGATGTTGCTACCAGAGTTTGGAACTCTGTAGTGAGTGTTGCAAGCAAGGATGATTTTTACGCACTACATGCTTCAGCACTCGGCAGTCCCATTCTGTGAACTTGTGTGCCCTCCCACTTCGCGCCTGAGCCATTGTTTCTCCTAGACGTTTTCACTTCACAATAACAGCAAATACAGGGCAGAAATTTGAAGAACTAACTTGTTGGAAAGGTGGCATCCTTTGACGGTGCCACGTTGAAAGTCACTGAGCTCTTTAGTAATGTGATTCTATTGACAATGTTTGTCTATGGAGACTGCATGGCTGTGTGCTCGATTTTATACACTTTTCAGCAACGGTTGTGGCTGAAATAGACAGCCCCAGATCTACTCATTTGAAGGGGTTTCCACATACAAGTACTTTGTATATATAGTGTCTATGACTGTATACCAAACTGTCATGTAAATCAGGAGAGTTCAATGTAAAAACATATTTGTACCAATATGTAATAATGTGAATGATTCTGGAGTCGGGGAATGTTAACCAGATACCAGAGGGAACAAAGGAGAGATCCCATGAAACCGGACTTACTGGCTGCTCCTATGCCGATTAGTACTGAGGTGAAGTAAAAGGACCATGTTGATGGGGTGATGAATACAGCTACGTAACCACTATGGAAAAGAATGGAACCATAACAAACAACAGCACATGACCTTGTTATAACTACTTCAGACAGAAATATCAATCAACTACTCATCTGCAAATAGAAAATGAATGGGGGGGGAATTCCTTTAGAATTCTTGATACTCACCTGTAAAGAATTCCACTGAAAAACATTGTAAACTGTGGTCCAATTATTGCAACAACAGTTGGAGCTAACAAATTTGAAAACGAAAAAATTCCATAGATGATTCCAAGGCTGTTGTACAAGGACAGAAAGAAAACAGTACAGTAGGAAAAAGTTTAGTGTCTGGTATAAGGGTCAATGATTCTGAAAGACGCACCTTATCTCCCCCACTCTTTTCGCTGGGATAATGTGGTTTTCAAATATTTAGCCTATGGTAACACCATCCAACTCACCTGTGATAACCACTTCCAGTGAAGGTATCATTGTCCAGGCTTTTAACTATGGTTTGCTATAAAAGATAAATATTAATGTGAGCATATGAACATAGAAAATATGTTCTCAAATATTGCTGCCACTACTACCAATGTGCCGTGTGGACATTGACCTTTACATGTATTCATTTGAGTAATTCCTTTGGCATGACAATCTATTGACTGATAAAGAAATTGGAAACACAAGATGCTCCTGACCCAGGACTCCTCCAACAATGCACCACTGACAAGGCTGCTAAGGACATCATGTGAGCTGGAAGATGCACAGGAAAATAAACTGATGCAATTTATCATGGGGTAAAAGTCCTTAAACTTGAGAGTCAAAGGCAATGGACTTGAAAAAAGCAAAGCATAACTGCAAAATGACAACAATTCAAATTAAATTTGATTGGCCGCATTCCCATATTTAGCAGATGTTATTGCGGGTGTAGCGAAATGCTTGCGTTCCTAGCTCCAGCAGTGCAGTAATATCTAACAATTCACAACAATGCACACAGATCTAAAAGTAAAATAATGGAATTAAGAAATATATCAATATTGATGTACCATGAATGATAAACAATTATGACATGTCTAATGTAACCCGTTTTAAGATATCAAACAGCTACCAACTTTAGATAGCAGTTATCAATTATATCAATTATATATCTTAATACATTGTCTCACGTTAAATGGACTATTTAGCAAACAAAACAACTGATCAGTCAATATATTACAAACATGTCAAATGACAACAGATATTATATTTCTGATAAATTAAAAGTATGTGGCCCACATGACATGTAATTTGAAGGGGAGAGCTGTCAATTTCAGATAAATTAGCTAGCTCGGAAGTTGCTAGTATCTGAAATATTATTGAGTAGGCGTGAATTTTCTCCAGTTATATTGACTCTAGCAAACAAAACAAATTACCAGTCAAAATAGTTTGCCTGGGTAACGACTTCAGCTAAGGTCACACAAGTGAAAGTGTGTTCTTTGACTTACTTCAATGTTTCCACAGGTGGTGAAAGCAGTGAAAATTAACAGAAATCCTAGTCCCAGAATGACAACGTTGTAAATCCTGAGGTCTGCCATGATTATATTATTCTTGCACCACCTCTTGGTAGATGTCCCAGGTCGCTACACAGCACTCAGTGCAATGAGATAAGATTATTCCAACAGTTACACTTCTTGCGTCGACCAGACATTTCTAAGATAGCTAAGCAAATACAAAAAGCATAGGATATAGCTAGAGACCCCCACGCCTTTGATGGACAAGCACTTTTCGGCTACTCTTCTTCAAAAGTCCATACGGTAACTTTTCTTCCGCACGCTCTCTCTGTCAATAAGTTATCAGCACGAGCCAATTCAGCATAACCCTACCATTAGCACATTTGGTAGGTTGTTGTAGTTAGTAGGCTATGTATCTAATAGCTAGCTAGCGAAGTTTCTCGTGATCGCATACAATACGACCAAGCTTCATGTCGTTGTTGTGAGGGGGGGACAAATTACTTTCATTAGAAACCAAGCATACAGTTGAGATTTATCAAACGCTTTACAGTCAATGGAAGCCCCGTAGGACCAACACACGTCAGCGCGTCCGTTTCCCAGCAGTCTCACTTCATATTGTACACAATCATCATGGCGACCCAGGATGGTAGGTATTGAAAAAAATATAATGTTATGCTTTCCCACATATCTATGCGGTGCAATTTAGCAATTTTAAATTCATTAATTTAGGCATTTAATTGTATTTCTGGCGTTGGTCAAAATTCAACATGTCAATGTGATTTAAAAGCATATTTTCTTCATAATCCAATGTTCGCCCTGTTATCCTGGTCACTGGCTAGCTGCTAGCCAACCATATTTAGCTAGCTAACGTTAGCTCTTTCGATTTTGTTACATAGCCAAATAACTAGAGCTACTGTTACATAAGTTGTAATTTGATTCCAGAAACCTAGGGGAAATGTAATAATTGTAGCCAACACTATGTTATTTTGTAGCTATCAACATTAGCTATATTAGGCATTTATAAGCTAGCAAGTTATATTAAATAGCTAGCAAACTCTTATCTGACTGCAAATGTAGCTTGGATGTGTCAGCTAACTTAGCTAGCATGACTAGGTAGCTAGCAAGTTAGCGCTATTTGCAAATAAGCTACAGTAGCTCGCTAACAGCCACGTGAGATGTCAGATTTAGCTAACGTGGCTAAACGACCCACAGAATACCAAATAGGTCAACCAGCCAGTTGCTTGCAGCTGCTTTGTCATAACAAACGAACTGCATGAAGCCATACTTGGTAGTTATTATTTGGCTGAGGATACTTAATGTAACAAACTATTCCCAGACATTGAGTTTTGACATACTCTATGGCTTTGACAAAGCTGTGTCTGGCTGAGAATTCTTGTGGAGCTGAGAATTCTCAGCTAAGCTATGCCTTTCATAATCCTTTCATAGGAAGTGAAGAAGTCGTAATGGAAACTGAAGCCACGTTGAAAGAGCCACAACCACTGTGTGAAATTGTTGGCAAAGGGAATGCTGAAGTATTGGAAACTGTGTCTCGGACAGATAATGCCGGGGAAAGCTCTTCAACTCAGGACCCTACTGTCAGCAATGGAGATGACAGTGATGAAGGAAAGGAGATGGTGGATGTAAAGATTATTTGGAACAAGAATAAGTATGATCTCAAAATTCCTTTAGATGGCACTGGAGCCAAACTGAAAGAGCGAATCCATTCACTCACTGGTAAGTAGTTGTTTAGGCTTGCGTACTAACTACTTGGATATGTATAGCAGTCACAGAGTTTTTTTGTGGTTTTTTTTAAAGGGGTGAATCAGCTAAATATTGCGGAAAGAATATTGGTTCCATCAATGTAATTGTCTGCATCATTTCCAATCCCCCATATATTTTTGGGGTAAATATATATATCCATACACACATGCATACATATATACATACACATACCTATATAGACATGCATACTTTTTTAAAGAATATACCTTTATTATTATTCCCCGCAAACCCTACCACCGATCCCCCAATTTGAGTAAACTAATAAACACTTCGGCTTTTACCTTCAATTTATACATCTTAATACACATTTTACATTCACAGTCTATTTTACAATAATTATTTTTTGTTTGTTTTTAGTCCTTCCTCTATTTCTGATGTCCATCCAGTTTGATTTCTATTTGTAACTGTGCTATTTCACAAACGTTCTGAGCATATATACATTTTACAGACCCCGTATGTTCTTCATGTATTATCTTGCTATTAGTCCCACCCTTCAGCTCCATTCAACCTCTCCCATGTATCTCTCAACATCATCCATTTTGGATTTCTATTTACCATATATTTTTCAACTGTGCTGTGATGCTTCACAAACGACTTGAACCTTTCTATTCTCATAGCTTCTACAGATTGTAAATTAAAAATAAACATTTTTGCTAAAATAATTATTATATTATTGATTGATTGACTATGGCTTTTCAAATCACCCAGTATTGCTGTCTGCAGCGTTAGTTCTAGGCAAATGTTGTAATTCTTCAGCCATTCCTGGACATGTGACCAAAAACGAGCTACATATGGACAATACCAAAATAAATGATCTAATGACTCTGCCTCCTCATAGCAGAATCTGCAGAGCTGGGAAGATTGTATCCCCCATATATATATATATAACATTATGTTAGTTGCAAGAAGTCCTTAAATTAAATTGGTGTTTGTTTTTATTTATTTATATATTAACAATTTATGTTCTTTAATACAGGGCTGACATACAAGTTCCTTACTTTTTTCCCCTTCTACTTGCTTCTTCCATTTTTGTGGTAATGCTGCAATTAATTGGTTGTAATTTTGGGTAGACCAGACATTTCCATATGTCTGTGTTAGCTGCATGTGTGAAATAACTCCACCAGTCCTATTTATGATATCATCCACAAAAATTATACTTTTTTTTTTTTTACATTTCTTCGAAAAATACATTTTTTTTAATCAATAAGTATATTTGAATTTAACCACAATATTTGTTGTATTATTTGTTCTATCTTTTCAGGTGGATTAAACTGAAATTGCATCCAACTTTCTAAGGCTTGTTTAAAAAATAAAGATATTTTGGAGATTATTTCCCTTTCAAACAATCGAAAGTGGGCCGGTGTAATCTGAATAAAGGGAAAAAGGCCCTTCTTGAACACAGGATGAGACATTCGTACCAATTTACTAGAGAACCAGTTTGGATTTAAGTATAACTTTTGTATGACAGATGCCTTTAGTGAGAGGTCCAATGCTTTAATATTTAATAATTTCTGCCCTCCGAATTCATATTCGTTATATAAATAGGCCCTTTTAATTTTATCTGGCTTGTCGTTCCAAATAAAATTGAATATTTTATGTTCATATAATTTAAAAAGCAGGTCACTAGGTGTAGGCAAAACCATAAGCAAATAGGTAAACTGTGATATGACTAAAGAGTTAATCAGGGTGATTTTTCCACAAATAGACAGGTATTTTCCTCTCCATGGTAGCAAGATCTTATCTATTTTTGCTAACTTTCTATAAAGATTTATTGGAGTAAGATCAGTTCTTTCTTTTGGGATTTGTATACCGAGTATGTCCACATCTCCATCAGACCATTTTATTGGTAAACTACATGGTAATGTAAAATTTGCAATTTTTTAGTGATCCAATACGTAATACTAGAATTATCATAATTTGGTTTTAATCCAGAGAGAATAGCAAAAGTATCTAGATCCTCTAAGAGGCCGTGGAGAGACTCTAATTGTGGTTTTAAAAGAAAACATGAATCATCAGCGTACAATGACACCTTAGTTTTTAAGCCACAGATTTCTAATCCCTTAATATTATTATTTGGTCTAATCTTAACAGCTAACATTTCGATGGCAATAATAAATAGATATGCCGACAGTGGACAACCTTGTTTTACTCATCTAGACAGTCACAGTGTTGATTAATGTCTCTCAACCACCCTTTCTTTTTCTCTCTCTCTATGTTTAATAGGTCTTCCACCTGCTATGCAGAAAGTGATGTACAAAGGCCTGCTACCAGAAGATAAGACGCTACGTGAAATTAAAGTTACAAATGGTGCAAAAATAATGGTGGTTGGATCTACAATAAACGATGTACTAGCTGTAAATACTCCAAAAGAGGTTATTCAGCAGGAAGTTAAAGCTGAAGAAAACAAAAAGGAACCTTTGTGTCGGCAAAAAGTAGGACTTTTCAACGTCTTTTGAGTTCCATATTTGTAAATTAACAACTTTTTTTGCCCAAGGTATAGTCACAGGTTATGATATTTTGTATTCAACTGTGAACCTAAAATAATAATCTATTGAATTTCAGCAACACAGAAAGGTGTTGGACAAAGGCAAACCAGAGGACATAATGCCATCTGTTAAAGGAACAAAGGTGAGTATTTTCAACAAACCCCAAATGATGGTTGGGAAAGTATGCTTTTAATGGTTGTTTTACACTGAGTATACCAAGCATTAGGAACACCTTCCTAATATTGTTGCAGCCCCTGTCCCTTTGCCCCCAGAACAGCCTCAATTCCTTGGGGAATGGACTCTCAAGGTGTCCACAGGGATGCTGGCCCATGCTGACTCCAATGATTCCCACAGTTGTGTCAAGTTGGCTGGATGTCCTTTGGGTAGTGGAATATTCTTGATACACACGGGAAACTGAGTGTGAAAAAGCCAGCAGCGTAGCAGTTCTTTACACAAACCGGTGCTCCTGGCACCTACTACCATACCCCATTCAAAGGCACTTCAATCTTTTGTCTTGCCTGTTCACCCCCTGAATGGCACACATACACTATCCATTTCTCAATTGTCTCAAGGCATAAAAATCCTTCTTTAACCTGTCCTCCCTTTCATCTACACTGAATTTAAGTGGATTTAACAAGTGACATCATTAAGGGATCTTAGCTTTCACCTGGATTCACCAGGTAATTCTGTCATGGAAAAAGCAGGTGTTCCTAATGTTTTGTATACTCAGTGTATATTGCCCTGTTTATGAATTTTTCTCACAGATATTTCCACTGGAACACTATCACGTTCAGGAGCTTGGAGATGGTTGTGAATTACTTCCTTGTTCTTCCACTAATGACCAGCAAGTGATCTCTCATTTGTTACACAGGAACGCTTACCAACAGTGCCTTTAGCCGGAATGTACAACAAATCTGGTGGAAAAGTTCGTCTCACCTTCAAACTGGAACAAGATCAACTGTGGATTGGAACTAAAGGTGAGATGACCCCCTGGTTTGGTTGGATTGTGTATAAGGAAAAAGTGTTATGGCACTCACCCTTATCTGTGTATATTCTCTCCTACAGAGAGAACAGAGAAAATCCCAATGGGCTCCATCAAACATGTGGTGACTGAACCCATTGAAGGCCATGAGGATTATCACATGATGGTAACACGTTTCCTTACTACAAACTGCACAAGCCAGAATGACAGTTGATGTAATGTATGTTTTTTTTTCCATAAACACATACATTATTTTGTCAAAAGTAGATATCTTACTGTAATTTATTGTGCAATTAATTTTCTGTCATTCACTTTCCTAGGCGTTTCAGTTGGGTCCAACAGAAGCCTCTCAGTATTGGGTCTACTGGGTGCCAATTCAGTTTGTTGATGCAATCAAAGACACAGTCCTTGGAAAGTGGCAGTATTTCTAATGTGCCTCTATTATTGACATTGAAGAACTGTGATCTAGAACAGGAACATATGAAAATGGGGATCTGGAGACAACAAGGAGTCCTAAGGAACTTAACATTGAAGCATATTAGAGAAGCAAACTGAAGGATGCCTAAGGACTAACCATATTATTTGGGGTTTCAAGTGCACTATGAGGCAGCATCATATTCCTCAGCCCAGTTCACCATTCATTTTTATGCGCAAACCCAAGGGAAAACAATAAAACTAAATGTACAGAGATTGCTGATGCATTTCTCAGTTATTCTTAAAGTAATAAAATATATTTAAGAAAAAAACAAAAAAGCTGCACTAGTATGGTAGCCTATGTTTATTTATTCTATGGATCAACACAAGCAAACTTACCAAAGTTGAATACGGTTTATAATGGTCTCAATATATTGGTTTACCTGTAGTCATGATAAATGTTCATGTTAATAGAAATTATTGAAACATCTAATGGAATTTATGAAGATTCTCCCAGAAGAAATATATCACTATAAAACTTAAAGTAGTAAGCAACTTACTCATGTAAGTTTTGCTATTTACAATCATCATTTATAGCTGAGGGGGATTTCTGTTTATTATTTAAGAAGGGTGCTGTGGTGTGGAATAGTCTCACAGATGATTTAGAACATGTTTCTATTCAGCATCAGACCAGACATTGAGCATTACTGCAATCCAGTGTCATGCTATCATGAGACCTCTGTCACATGCAAAGGGAACAAGTGTAATCACATGGTTTAGATCAGGGATGGGCAACTGACGGGGGCCACAAAAAAATCTGAACTCATGAGGGGCCGCAGTTGCTCGTGAGTCCCCCCCATCACCACATTAGCAGCCTCCCTCTTGACAGCGGATATGTGATTTTGCTTTAGAGTTTATTTAGTACAAATCTACACATTTTACAACGGGGTATAGAGAAAGTTTTGCTGTTTTAAAGCAAGTTTGCTGCAATTCTACACATTTTGTCATGTTTCAGAGAGAAGATCTTGCAATTATATAACACATTTGTATATGATTCTACACATTTTGCCCTGGGGTAAAGAGGAAAACTTGCTGTTTTACAGCTAATTTCCTGTAATTTGACATATTTTGCCATAGGGTGGACAGAGGTAAATGTTTTTAAAATTATATCTGAGTAAGACTGACTAACAAAATCAATGGGGGACTTCCGGACGGTAAATCGACCATGATTACCAAGTTTAGATACTGTAGCTGGCCACTAGACTAATTTAACAATCTAAAAATGTTTAACTGAAATGGGCTATGGGAGTGACTATCAGTGACTGACATAACAAGCGAAAAACTGCTAATGCTCAACCAAATTTTTAAATTGCACTTTGTGTATTCTACTATTCTAGCTTGCAACAATAACTGAGACACCCACTGAATAAAAAATACATTTGATCTGAGGGCCCATCCCTGGTTTAGATGCACTATGCTGTTCCTACAGGAGAGGGCCACAATGTCACACTTTTACATTTCTTGTTCATAGCAATATCATCTGCCGTGGGTATAATTTCTCAGAAATGCAAAGGCCTTAATGTATTTATATACAGATATGAACTAGTAACTGCAACGTTCATATACATTGCTTTATTTAATTTAAAGTATGTAATAAGTATTCAAACACTGAAAGGCATACAAAGTCCAAGTTTGCTTTGCATTTGCCAATGTCCATACACATTTCCAAAGCCTAAAAATGTTTAGTTTTTTTTATCTGCAAAAAATGTTCAAACACTTTAAAAGCAAATAACTGAAATAAGTTGTTTGGGACTGGCATTGTAGTGATATTAACTGGTTATACGTTTGCCAGTAATAAGGTTATCAACTGAGCAGATATTGAACTAAATGTCAATTAAACATCCAGCTTATAAAAACATATCAGTGTTGTCTGGCATTAAAAAATATATATATATTGCAACCATCTCTTGGAGTTGTCAGAGAACCGTCAATTTAAACATTGACCTTGACATGCTTACAATTATGATGCTTATAATGATAATATTATAATGGTTACAGTTGTTATAATAATACTTCAATTTCCAGTCTATGAATATAAAGTAATTTTTATCGACATGGCTAGAGAAAGACCTGACCCTTTAACCCAGGTGGCTCCAAGTTTCCAGTAAAGATCATCACCCTTTGGTATACTAATTTTAGCGACATTTTGCTGGCCTCTCAATTGGTTATTATTCATCCTTGGTTGTATCTCCTCAGACCTTATTAATGTAAAAATGCGGTGGTCAACAAATGCAGTCCAGTAGTCTTACACATTTTCATAATAATGGTTAAATCTGATTACGCAAACAGCCCTCTCTTGTCAGTATATTTGTGACATCGTATGCCCAGGTTTAATGGCTCTTTCAAACTACCAAACATTGTAATGTAGAATCTCTGAAACATGGTCAATGATGTTTTGTTATATTAGCTATACAGTAGTGAATAAATTATACTGAAAAAATATATAAACGCAACATGCAACAATTTCAAAGATTTTACTGAGTTACAGGTCATATATTGAAATAAATTCATAGATTTCACATGACTGGAGAATACAGATATGCATCTGTTGGATACCTTAAAGACATGACTATGGGCCTCAGGATCTCGTCACAGTATCTCTGTGCATTCAAATTGCAATCAATAGAATGCAATTTTGTTTGTTGTCTGTAGCTTATGCCTGCCCATACCATAACCCCACAATCACCATGGGGCACTCTGTTCCCAACGTTGACATCCGCAAACCGCTCGCCAACATGACACCATACACGTTTTCTGCGGTTCTGAGGCCGGTTGGATGTATTGCTAAATTCTCTAAAACAATGTCTTATGGTAGAGAAATGAACATACAATTATCTGGCAACAGCTCTGGTGGACATTTCTGCAGTGAGCATGCCAATTGCACCCTCCCTCAAGACGTGTGGCATTGTGCTGTGTGACAAAACTGCACATTTTACAGTGGGTTTTTAATGGCCCCAGCACAAGGTGCACTTATGTAATGATCCTGCTGTTTAAACTGCTTATTGATATGCCACACCTGTCAGGTGGATTGATTATCTTGTCAACAGAGAAATGCTTACTAACAGGGATGTAAACAAATAAGTGCACACAATTTGAGATAAATATTTCTGAGATCTTTTATTTCGCCCATGAAACATGGGACCAACACTTTACATGTTGCGCTTATATTTTTGTTCAGTGTAGTTAAAGAAAATGGCCCCAAACCACTACAGGCAGCAGTGTTAGCAGCACTTATACGACAGTCAATGGTCGCCTAACTAGTGTGTACCATAATCCATTATCAACAGTCTCCCTCATATAAAGTTCCAGAGCTGAAACAAAAGGTAGATATTGTGTTAGATGAGTGTTGGACATCGTTCTTTTTACAGGCCAAAGAGTACCATCCAATATGCCACGTACAAACCTCATATGTTGCCTAAGTGAGAGACTGTACCAGGTTTTTGTAAATGTGTTATGAGGAAAAAGCTAAAACAATTTTGAGCATGTTGATTTTCCTCAGGTAAACCAATATTTATTTTTTTTACAAAGGAAATGTACTTCTGTTCATGTGATTCATTTATGGTTACTACTTAAAGTATGTTGATTGAGCTGATTGAAATGTAAAGGAATAAAAACGATAATTGTTTACATTTATGATGATGTTTTGTAATTCTTAGTATAAAAATGGTCTAAGTGGGATGCCATAGGCTAGGGACATTTCTTATGCCATGTCCTCTAGAGATCGTGCACACTGAAAGGTGATCTAATCAGTAGTTCAAAAAGTTTATTGTGAGACGTTCACCACAAAGATACGCTTGTTCAGGTTCATTTGAGACAGTAGAGCAGTGGACTTTTAACAGGTAACGTCCAGACATAAAATATTAAAAAGTTTAACATTAGATGCAACGTCTTTTATAACAGGTGTTTTTGTTTGTCATTGGTTTCCACCCTAAAGAAGAATGTTGTAACAGGATGAGGTCGGGTCAGGAAGTGACCTCATGAAACCTTTCAATCTTGTTACCTGACAGGACACACCCTTGTTTAATTTTCTTAACCAAAAATCATGAAGATTTGGTTTGATGATATGATCGACTACTGTAGCTCTACATCTGGCTTGACCAGTTTGAAAGGCACTACTGTATCCCAAATGGAATGCTCAAGTGTTTATTTTACATCACTCTTATCAGACCACATACTTCTCACATGATAAATGGAAACCAGCCAGCCCAATGTCTGTTTTGTATATAACTATGTTTTCATTGAAAATGTGTTTGTCTTTTTAAACACGCTTGCATGGTTGTGGTTCATTCAGATTTGTACTTAATCATCACATTCACTAGTCTCATTACAATTAGTAAATGTTTTTTTTGTGTGTTTAATTATCGTTTCTAAGGAGACAGTGATGCGTAACAACAATTTTTTTTTTTGCATAACCTTAACTATCAGTGAGACAGTCTTGCATTTCTCATGAAGATTGTTATGAGATTATCACAATGTCCTAGACCTACACCAAGTAGCATGACCTCTCCTCCTAGATGCACATTTTCTGATAGCTTCATCAGAGACACGTTACCTAACCGACTTTTTGTCTAAGGATGTAATCCTTCTGAACCCACAAACATACTACAGTAGCCTATTGTATTTTGTGAATGTTTGTGAATGTTGTTTTGGAACTGCCACCTTGACAGAATACAATTTTACTAATGTCTAGGTCCCTAAACTGATGTGTTGCGCATAACTTGAAATTCCAACAGTTAAAAACATTGGAAGATGTTTGAAGCACGACATTGTGTAACCAAAGTGGTGACATTAATGACTATCTAGCCTAAATCGTTTTGCGATAAACAGATTACTGTAAAATAGTGTAATCTTTCATCCCAATAAGGGTCTTAGTGCATATGTCCTATTCATGCTCCATGGGTCCTAAATCATGTTCTCTGGTACTGTAACTTGAGTTTTAGTGTCACATTCTTGTGTGACGTTCACAACCTGCATGGTGTTGTTCATAGTTTTATAAAGTACAAGAACTTGGTAATCTGTAATCGCTTACTTAACAACCCTCATACAAATAGCGTCTTGCAATGCATTGTTTTCTCTCACCAAGGAGAATGCATTGTTTGATTGTGTTTCCTGATCCAGTTTGTTCAATTTTATACCTATAATTGTCATTCACAATCACATTGTTTTCATTTCAAGTACCTACTGGAACTTAGTGTACTGTACACATTACCTACACATTACTTTGGATTGACATAGTTTTCTATTTACTTATAAGTTCCCAGTATATTTGTCACAGAATGCCCCTTGAAACCGCCCAAGTTAACCTACTGAACCACCTTTGGCAAAAGAAGGCAAAGAAGATTAGCGGGAAAATGACATGTCAATAATGAGCAGTAAAGCAGTGTCAATTCAAAGTGATGTTGGCTCTGTATTTATTATGTAGAGTAGAAGCTGAAGACGAACACTCAACAAATGTTAATGAGGTAAATATTAACAGATCATCAACTTAGAAAAATGTTAAAAAAGTAACACAATCTATAATATTCCTAGATGTTCTGTCTATTACATAACTGAGCCACTGTTTTGGCACAGAGTGGCTTCGGCAGTGTCATAAAGGTTCAGTCATACAATTAAATAAAAACTAGGCTTCATAGAGTGCACATTTCTTTATTTTTGCCCTTGTGTTTGTTTCATATAAATATACCCTAGCCTAGAGAGAAAAGAGATGCTGTGTTGTTGGATCAATATTTACATAATTGTATTTACATATTACAAATTCATTATCATTTTATTGTAGTATACTGTATTCACAGAGTGTACAAAACATTAGGAACACCTTCCTAATATTAAGTTGCACCCCCGTTTGCCCTCAGAATAGCCTCAATTTGTCGGGGCATGGACTCTACAAGGTGTTGAAAGTATTCCACAGGGATGCTGGCCCATTTTGACTCCAATGCTTCCCACAGTTGTGTCAAGTTTGCTGGATGTCCTTTTGGTGGTGGACCATTCTTGAAACACACCAGAAACTGTTGAGCATGAAAAACCCAGCAGTGTTGCAGTTCTTGACACACTCAAACCGGTGCCTGGCACCTACTACCATACCCCATTCAAAGACACTTAAATATTGTGTCTTGCCCATTCGCCTTCTGAATGGCACACATACACAATCTCAATTGTCTCAAGGCTTAAAAATACTTCCTTAACATGTCTCTTCCCCTTCATCTACACTGATTGAAATGTATTTAACAAGTGACATCAATAAGGGATCATAGGTTTCACCTGGATTCACCTGGTCAGTCTATGTCATGGAAAAAGCAGGTGTTCCTAATGTTTTGTACACTCAGTGTACATGTATGCAAAAACATGTACTGGAAGAATTACTTTTTGAATCCTTTTGTCAGTTTATTTATTCAGATTTTTATAACTTTATGTTGGTATAGCTTGTTTGTCAACTTTGGTTGTCCTTAAATCCAAGTGAAATCTCATCTTAATCTGTATTTTATGTTGGGTTGCTTGTTGTTCACACCCTTCCCCACCCTTTTTGAGAAATGTTCCCTGTGGGTGTCTCATATGTCACCACTTGTCCATTCTCGCTCAGTGGTACCTCACATCGTCAGCCAGTTAGGTCAGGTGAGCCCTTCATTGTCCTTTTACTATTGTGAATATGATCAAATGTTTATTAAAAACTTAAAGGATTCAGTTTTCACTTTGCAAATGATGAATAGATGGATGAACATAGGGATTTATTCTTGAAAGAGATTAGTTTTGCCAAATTATTGTATGTAATTTATTTTGACAGATTTTACATACCTATGATAGTGTTTCATATTAGCTGTAACTGATAGTCAAAGGCTTTTCCCCTCGATATGATTTATTAGAATACATGCCTGGGGATAGATGGAGTTACCCTGTCTTTACAGTGAACTCTTATTACTGTCATCTTTATATAGGAATACTTACAATCATTTTTGGTCTCAGGAAATTGTCTTTGAATTATTAAATAACTTTTAGACAAAGTTTTGGTTACTTTTTGTAACACAAATATATACATATATATATATATACACAAATATATACACACTATACACACTAGATGCCCTTGAAAACAGATGACTGTTTTAGAGGCTGCATGGGTGGCATTGTACCGTTATCACAACAGGTGACCAAACTATCGCTAAAGTGGGTGGAAATGGACAAAAAGACAATGAGAATAGAAATAGCTAACAAGCCATCTTTTCAGTGACTTGCACAAATCAAGAGATTCTCATGTAAAATCTATGTCAATATTCAGCATCGGTACAACAATTTAACACGAATAGGATCTCTGTCAGGTGTCCGTTTTGTTACGGCTTTTTGAGTCTCTCTGCCCCTCTGTCATTGGTTGTGGTATAGTATGGGAAGAAACACGGTGGATTAGGTGTGAATCTGTTGTGATTTCATTGTGACTGTTGTTTGACATAAAGGTAGTTCTTGGATGAACCAATGACTTGTGGTGGCAAAATGAGACACCATGGGTATTGTCTTGCCCTCACCTTAGCTGTCCTGGGATCAGGTGGGTAAACGTCCTTCTCCTCCATTGTTGACGTTGTTCTTAATTGATCTTAAACATGCATAGGAGACCTTTTCTGACACCCTTAACATCCAAATAAATGGCTGGCACTCAACATTACACTTAAAACAGAGCCATGTTGCCTACTGTTTCATGCTTTCACTTGAATGCTCTGTTTATTTCAGGTTTCTTCGCCGTTGGGTCAGCCCAGGTAACATACATTATTTTTCGAGACACAGTAACAGGATCTTCAAGATCTTAAAAATACACTAGCTCTTGTTCCTAAAAAATAAAACCGGTTTTGCTAAGAGCCTCTCAATTGATGAATGGTGGGATCAGCTGTCGAGAACATGCTTATTGTGGTGTACTTAGTCATCGAAAACCAGTTTGATTGTGACATTTTGATTAAATCCATGTGATAATGTCAATGTGTTTCAAGCCATGCTAATGTCACAATGCCTTTCTTTTTTTTTACTCAAGTGCATTACATTGTGCGATGGGGGAAATAGGTAAGTTAAATCAAATTGGGTGTGTTTCTTGTTTCATTGCCACTGTGGTCATGTAACACTGATTAGACAGGGGGCTAAGAGATTGATTTAACTTGCTATCTATGTAATCACTAGCACCCATGGAAACTCCACCGGTGGAATGTGTAACAGGACTGAGGGTTCGTGTGCTCCCGTGAGTTTCCCCCCTAAATGTTACACTTCAATATAAATCCCCAAATTTCAATGAAAATTGCTAAACAAGAGATTCATATTTGCATCTCTGTATCTATATATTTTGTAGTTTTCAAATGCTACATTTGACAGCTTCCTAAGCTGTGCTGGGCTGAGGAGGATTAACGACACCCAGGAGCACATTAACAGGCTCAAAGAAGTTATGGACGTGGCCTTTCAATTCTACTCAGACTCCTTCATGGTACAGTACAACAAGAGAGAGACATTTGATCAACAGTTTCAGGGGGAATTGACAAAATACCTTGAATGTGTTATGAAAGCATGAAGTGAACTTTGTGCTTTATGCTGACATCACTGTTATTTTCCATACAGAGTTTGAGCAGGGATCTGCAGCCCATCCTGGAGCTGATCAAGGGGCTCAGCTTCAATGCCTCAAAGCCCAGGTTCCACGACGTCAACTTCACCAGAGTGTGGTTCCAGCTCAAGCTCAGGCCACGCCTGGCCTCTGTCACCGAAAGCCTCCTCGCCTGTCTCAGCACCAGCGACCTCACCTGCCAGACCTACCAGGCTCTGTGAGTTTCCCATTTTCCCAGTGATTTTTCTGTTGTGTTTCCGATACTAACCACCATTATGGAGGACAGTGATTTGTTGTTGTTTTGATCATTTTTTAGTGTGAATGAATTGGATATGAATATCCTGAGTATGGACCCTCAACGCCAAAGGACAGTCTACACGTCCTTCATGCGCAGGTTTCTAGAGAGAAATGATACAGCAGGTAGGCTATTTATTTCATTATGAATGGATATTGTCACTCAATATATTGGAATTGTTGACATTTTGATGAATGTGGTCATCTGTAGGATGTGATTGAGAGTTCTGTTTGTGTTCTGAAAAAGGATGCCTCGTCCATGGGAACAGCAGTGAGCAGTGGCTGATGCGGAACTTTGGATCCTTCTCTACCTTGGTTGACTATGAAGACTTCCTTGCACTGAACATTCATTTCAGTGGTGTAAGTGTTTAACTCTATGCGGGCTCTTAATAAAGCAGGGACTCTAATGTCGGGAAGAAACAAGATGCCATTAAAATGTTATAGGATGCCACGGGAAGTTCATGACCAATCAAGACCAATGTTCTCTCTCCCACAGCTATCAGTCCTGTCACTGCTGAGCCCGGAACAGAAGGCACAGTTGATTCTTCACCCCGGAAATGGAGACCTGGACACTATCAGCCTGGTCTTCCAGAGTCTGCTTGGGCCTCTAATAAACAATGCTCACCTGAATCAGTCGATGTACAATGCAACACTGAGGTCCAACATGACTGCTGGCAATGCCACAGGACCACATGAACTTGACAGAGTGCGTTATGTGTTTTTTTATTTTATTTTTTTTACTTGGATCCCCATTAGCTTTAGCAGAAGCATCAGCTACCCTCCCTGGGGTCCACAAAAAAAACACAAAACATGACAAGTAACAAAACACTGATAGACAAGGACAGTCACACAAATTTCAAATACAAGGATATAGAAGCAATACTACTAAAAATGTGTATATATTTAATGTGTGTGTTAGTGAGTCTGTGTGCGTGCGTGTGTTTATCGGTCTCTTTTCTGGGGTGGCAGGTAGCCTAGCGGTTAAGTGGGACTAATTAAACAATCTGTCGATGTGCCTTTGAGCAAGGCACTTAACCCTAATTGCTCTGGATAAGAGCGTCTGCTAAATGTTCATGTCAAACAAGGCTATTTCTTTTGCTGTCATCAACTCCATGTACAGTATGAGCCAACTAATGATTACAAATCTGTGGTTGCAGACTCTAAATGACTTCCTGTCATTCCTGAGGCCCTTGGGTAGTTTCATCAAGACTTTGGTGGGCAGCATTCAAGTGGTATGTGTTGTCTTTTACAATCTCACAAGTATGAACAAATTATTTCCTTTTCCTTTTCCAATCTGAAACTATGTACTATGTACTGTCTCCCCACAGAGGAATGTGAGCTCTGAGAGACAGCATGTTCTGGCCCAGGCAGTAGTGAACTGGATCCTGGCAGAGCTGGCTGGACACATCTCCCCCAACTTCACACTGACAAATGAGACCGTCCCCAGCCAGACTCCCTCTCTCAGCAACTTCAACATCACCAGCCTTAAGGACTGGTTCCAGCATGTGGTCCTCCCTGCCCTGAACCGCTTCCAGCTCAACAACCAGACTCAGATCCCACACAACCTTACTGCTGTCTTCAACCAAGTCTTGTGAGTTTAATAAATGTTTTACGTTATTAGCCTTGTGGACTTCGTAGACTTTGTCTAGTTCACATATTCCCAACCTGGGGTACACATACCCCCAGGGGTACTCACAATGCCGTCGGGGGTACGCCAAATAAAAATGTGATTCACCTTTAAAAAATATATACTGTATATATTTTCCAACGGGGCTATACATTTGGGTGAGTTTTTTTCTCTCGCCTGAGTAGCCTCGTTTCACTGCCGAAAATAAAATATTTTTTAAAATTAAATTAGTGTTCAGCAAAATAGCAACACAATGATTAATACAGGTAGCCTAGTCAAATAATTAACATCCAGTCACATTAACCGTTACTCTCTTGCGGGAATTCCATTAACGGTCCATATGTAGCCAAACGTAGCTGATGTTCATGTTGGTATCTGTACTGATAGCGCAAAAGCCATGACAGGGAGACATAGAGGAGTGGTAACGCGCGTGCAAGCAGTTGCTCCCTACATTACTTGGGTACACTGCAGCATCCACCGAGAGGCTCTCGCTGCCAAGGGAACGCCTGACAGCTTGAAAGACGTTTTGGACACTACAGTGAAAATGGTTAACTTTGTTAAAGCAAGGCCCGTGAACTCTCGTGTATTTTCTGCACTATGCAATGATATGGGCAGCGACCATGTAAGACTTTTACAACATACAGAAGTGCGCTGGTTATCAAGGGGCAAAGTTTTGACACTTTTTTTTAAAATTGAGAGACGAGCTTAAAGTTTTCTTTACTGACCACCGTTTTCATTTGTCTGACCGCTTGCATGATGACGAGTTTCTCACGCGACTGGCCTATTTGGGTGATGTTTTTTCTCCTCTGAATGATCTGAATCTAGGATTACAGGGACTCTCTCTCCTCAACTATTTTCAATGTGTGGGACAGAATTGAAGCTATGATTAAGAAGTTGTCTGCATTAACAAGGACAACACACAGGTCTTTCCATCATTGTATGATTTTTATTGTGCAAATGAACTCAAGCTTACGGACAATGTCAAATGTGATATAGTGAAGCACCCGAGTGAGTTGGGTGCGCAATTACGCAGGCACTTTCCCAAAACAGATGACACAAACAACTATATTCGTTATCCCTTTCATGCCCTGCCTTAAGTCCACTTACCGACATCTGAACAAGAGAGCCTCATCGAAATTTCAACAAGTGGTTCTGTGAAAATTTATTTTAATCAGAAGGCAATACCAGATTTCTGGAGTATCCTGCCTTGGCAAATCGCGCTGTTAATACACTGATGCCCTTTGCAACCATGTACCTACGTGAGAGTGGATTCTCGGCCCTCACTAGCATGAAAACTAAATACATATAATTATTTAATACTGAGACTCTCTCCAATACAACCCAACATTTCAGAGTTATGTGCATCTTTTCAAGCACACCCTTCTCATTAACCTGTGGTGAGTTATTCACAATTGTCGATAAACTAATAAGGTTTTATATGTAAGATGGTTAAATAAAGAGCAAAATGATTGATTATAATTATATTATTATTTGTGCCCTGGTCCTATAAGAGCTCTTTGTCACTTCCCATGAGCCGGGTTGTGACAAAACTCAAACTCATTCTTATGTTTAATAAATGTATTGTATAGTTTGTGTGTGGCAGGCTTACAATGACGGCAAAAAACAACATTTGAGAGTGCACTGACCCTGGTGCTAGAGGGGGTACGCAGCTAGAGGTTGAATGTTTGAAGGGGTACGGGACTATGAAATGTTTGGGAACCACTGGTCTAGTTGATTCCGATCATTTGAATGTGATAATTTGTAATATTTTGAACTAAATGTTATGCCTCTATATTATTTTTCAGCTCATTAAATCCTCCAATGGGTTCTAACTCTTCCATGTATTCAATGGTTGGTCCCATGGATGTCTGTCACATTGGCAACAATGATGACATGTGCTCGGTGAGTTTTATTTGCCACTATGTTCACCTTGGTTAAGTCCTCATGATCTCTTATTCAGTATGGGATCACTATCTAGAGAAGGCTTTGTGGTTCATAGCCAAAGTATTTCAAAAATCTAGATTGTTCCGACAAAATAATTTCAACCAAATACACTGACGTCAAGTAGGCCACTCCTAGTTGATAAGCATCAGTTTTCCTAATGCTACGATTATGGGTGTTTGTTCTTTCATTGTTGCTTGTTATCTTAAAGGTAGACTCAGCGATATGACGTAGGTGAACAAATTAAACAGCATAGACTCTTCAAAAAAAGGTGCTATCTAGAACCTAATAGGGTTCTGCTGTGGTCCCCATAGGAGAACCCTTTGAAGAACCATTTTTGGTTCCAGGTAGAAAGCTTTTAGTTCAATGTAGAACCCTTTTGGGTTCAATGTAGAACCCTTTCTACAGAACCCAAAATACTTCTACCTGGAACCAAAAATATCTATCCTATGGGGAGAGCCAAAGAACCCATTTGGAACCCTTTTTTCTAAGAGTGTAATAGGTCCATTTGAAGAGCAAAGCTAAACCCCCCACATGTTTTGGTCCCGTACCTATGGGGCTCTAACAGCGTGACACTGTGTGTGACTGTGTGGGAGCGAAGTCTTGCATCTCTCTCATCATCTGCAGAGCTGCTCGTGGCAACATCATTTTGCTGAGTCTACCTTTAACTTAAAAAATGTTCTTGCACTGGGGACTTCCAATTCCAAAATCCTTTTAAATTGTATTGACTTTATGATGACATGTCTTCTTCTGTCAACAGTTGTCCCATGCAGCAGAAAACCTGGCTGTGGTCCTGAGATGTGTGCCCCATTCTAACCTGAGCCTCACTGGAGAAAATCTGAAACTATTGGTCACAGAGCTATCCAAGATACTGACAGGACCACACACAATGATGGTAAGAATACTTTATGTTCAATCATCAGAGATTCAATTAAAGTCAAGACAAATGTCATGTTACTGTGACATTTGACACATTGTGAAATCCTTCCCTTTTAGAATGACAGTTCGGGTAGGCCCTACCTCACAGACTTGTTTGGCCAACTTCCGACAGATGGCTTCAGTGCTGAGAACCTTGGTGATGAGAACTTCATCCGCTTCTGGTTCCTGATCAGACTGCGGCCCCTCCTACCTTCAGTGTCAGCGGAGTACCTATCCTGCCTCAGCACTAGAGACTTCAGCTGTCAAGCCTACCAAGCCCTGTACGAACAACACAAAGACAACCACAAATACATTTTTCAGTTCATAGACACATTTGTTTCATAAATGTCTTCAATATCAATGTTAAATATCCTATTGAAATACCAAAAGTGTGAATTCTGAGATCCTGATTTTCTCATTACTTACAGTGTCATGGGGCTGAGTGATCACATCGCATCAATGGATGAGATGAGACAGAAACTGGTCTACACACGCTTCATTCACCCATTCCTCTCACAACACCGATATTCAGGTATTTATCTTGATATGGCGATTTGTTTAATGTAGGACTGATTTTGTATGTCTTTTTTTCAAATAGTGCATTGAACTGAGTGAACAAGCTAATACGACACATTGCACACGTTTCTTTCAGATATGATGGGATGCCCTTCAAATGGGAGCTTGGATTCAATTAAGAGACATTTTGGGAGATTTTCCATTTTCGCACCGCTACAGCACTTCTTTGATGTGCAAAGAAACTTTTCTGCAGTAAGCATTTACATGAACATCCTGCCAAATCAGAGCATTTCTAGAACTGGACGTCTTTAAGGGATCAGGAGCATGCTACGTGATCAGGTCTTTGTAGCACAATATTCATCAGTATTACAATGATGTGTGTGTGTCTCCTCTCTCTATCAGCTGGAGGCCCTGCCAGCTCTCTCTCCAAAGCAGTTAGCAGAACTGGTGCTGATGCCCCACACTCCAACTCCACAGAGAGATGACATCATCAACAGAGTCTTTGACCACCTCCACAACGACACCAGACTCCGAGACTTCCTCCATGAGCTGCAGATGCTAATAAGAGGGGTACTGTCGCTACTTTAAGCACACTTTATATGATATATTTGTTTGGGCATATTTACGTTTTACTAAACTCCTTCTGATTTTTTTTTCTTCTCACAGGCTAGCCTTGAGTGTGAGTCTTTCACAAGCATGTAAGTACCAGGAATGTTTGTGGGGGAAAAAATAACACCCCCAATGTCCAAGTTTGTCTGTTAGCAGAGTTAATTACATCTGTTTTTATTGCTCATCCAAAGATTCAACAGGCTGGACAGGGCTGCTACATCGGCCCCATCTGATTTGGGACCAGTCATCAGAGACACACAGGACTCCGTAATGGATGCTGCTCCTCCGGGTGAGTCAGAATTTAGATATGATCATGTGACTATGAGCTGTGACTCAATGGAGTATTTTTCCATGTCCTGACATCTATTGTTGGTGTTGTCTTTACATCAGGTTGCAACGTCGTTCCATTTAAGTTTGGGGTGAGAAATGTCAACAATGTCATTATATTATCATTACGTTTCAATGAAATCATTTGTATTCTTCAACAATATATGTACTATGGTCCAAATGAAATATACATAATTGAATTGTATGAGATTGACATTATTCCTGTTCTTTCCACCAGTGCTCTATGACCCCCCCAGTCAACGGTGAGGCAGTGTTTTGAACACCATATCAGATTTTGTTTGATTAACTTGTAACTCAGAACGTTGATAGTAATTCATATTAATCTCCTATTGCAGAGAGCCACATCTGTGCTGGAGTGAATACGTGAGTGCTCCCACTTACCCTGTAGAATAGCCATAACAAATTTAAAGACACAGTTTATTCATGCAAGTCTTGTTTCCCTTCTCACAGAACTAATCTGGAAAACAGCTTTGCTGGCACGAATATGACCCTTATGCTCTGCAACTTTACCATCCAACATTATGCTTGCCTACCTCAGGTTTGACACTCATCTACGTTGTGTGTATTCATGAAACCCACATTCTACATGCAACATGCTTGATTTGATTGATTACATTTTTGAGGTGGTGATTGAATTGATTTCCAAAAATGAATGTCCTATTGTATGTGTTTCTTTGTGCCCTCTCAGCGTACCCAGCTAAAACCAGAGCAACTCTCTGAGATCCTGCAATGCAAACTGTCAGGCAACCTGACCTATCCCCAAAAAATGTGGAAATTATTCTTCACCAAATATTCTGCAATTCTTGATGAGGCTCTTCACCGGTTTTCAAACATGGTAAAAATGTTTAATGTTTAATGTTTAAGTTAATGTTTTTTTTTTAATGTTTAAATGTTTAAGTTTAATGTTTAAGTTTAAAAACTCTGATGTGTTTCGGCTGCATGGCCTTTGTCAGGGAGTTCAAAGATATGATAATACTTTTGAACAGCTCCTTTTAAAACATATTTTTTAAGAGTTTCTTGAATGTGTACTTTGTAGGTAAATGTCTTTAACCAAGAAAACATCTTCTGATTGTCTTTATGTTCAGTCTTACCAGCCCAGCGGCCCATCCATCTCTCTGGTGCTAGATGTATTTGGGGAGGTAGTTATTGACCAGTTTAGTCAACATGACCTGAGAAGCCCAAACCACACCCGCAAGTGGTTTCTGACGAATCTTCGACCCTTCCTCCCGCAAGCCTCCAGAGAGTTCCTGTCCTGTCTTAGCACCAAGAACTTCACTTGTGGGACCTACCAGATTTTGTATGTGAAAACATACATTTTATTTCAGTGTGGTTGACTATTTGCCCTCTCTTGATCTAGTACTTCAATGTGGTGTCTTTGCCTTCGCAGAGTGGAAGCTCTAGGTCGTCAACCAGCTAACCCTAACCCAGCTAACTCAGCTATGGACAGACAAAGACAGCTTTTGATCTACACTGATTTCATTGAGCCCTTCTTGAGGCGCAATGACACTGAAGGTACATTTAAATAATTCTGTAACATCAATGATCCCTGAAAATGTCATTTTACTAAGCACGGTGAAGACAAAGGAATTGTAATCAGTTAGGATAGAAAGACTGATATTTTTCTCCAACCTTTGAAAATATTTGTTATTGTTTCAGACCCCAACTGTGTCAACAACTCAAAGAACAGCACTGACTGGCTTAAAAAGTACTTTGGGCCGTTTGTTGGTTTTGCGCCCCTAGAAGAACTCAAACGACTGCATGGAAACTTCTCAGTGGTTGGTACTAGTTCATGATCTTGACCTTTTGAACTTACGGATTCATCCAAGAGTCATTTGTAACCAGTTTGAATCCATGTTTTTATTCCACTGTGTAGATGGATGTCCTGCCTATGCTGAGCCCCAGGCAGCTGGGGGAGGTGGCCTCCACCCCTGGTCAGCTCAGAAACCCTGGAGATGTCCACATGATACTGATTCATGTGCTTCCCAGAGATCTGGGCGCGTTCTTTGACATTGTTTCTCCAGCTGTTGAGGTATGGATGAGTGATGGTCAATTCTTATACCACTGTCTTATTCCCTATCTACCTTTGCTTAGTACAATCCCCTCATTTGCTTCTGTCTTCAGGGTCTTCACCTTCCGGTGGATGTGCGTCAGGTGCTCCTCCAGCAGGTGTTTGACAATGCCAACCTATCAGATCCCTCCATCAAAGACCCTGAGGTGCTGGTGTGGTTGGGCCAGAGACTCCGCCCACTTTTACCCAACCTGACAGAGAAGCATGTGGCCCCCCTCTTCAACATCGTCAGACACAGAGGCTGCAACATCAGCCAAGAAACGTAAGATCAGCACAGTGTGTTATAGAAACACAAATAATTTCCAATAATGTGATGCATGTTTGCAACTGACCTTCGTGTACAGTACATTACTGCTCTTAGTTGTGCTTGACAATGCATATCAATGGGTGGTTTCTGTCACCTACAGAGTGGCGTTGCTGAACTCTATCCTACCATCGCTGTCCAACGGCACACAGGCTGCTGTCCAGCATCAAATAATCATGTCTCTCAGAGGTATTCACCTAGTCATCATCTCCAGTGGTGTTAAGTACATTAAGTAAAAATACTTGAAAGTACTACTTAGGTCGTTTTTGGGGGTAACTGTACTTGACTTTTACTTCATTATATTTCTAAATAACTTTTTTTGTTGTACTTTTTTTTATGTCATCATATCATGCAAAACTCATCATGTTTGCCTGCTTGAACGGCAATAGCTCAGATGCACACGGAAACATGAAATGACCCCAGGAATCAATAAACAAAGTTCAAGAGATGCACAAAAATGATCTAACATTTAAAATGGGTGAATCTTTCCAGACAGCTGGGTGATACAACAACATATTACAATCGTAGCAAGTACATCTTTCCTCAACAAAGTGCGAGTTACCAGTAACAGTACTAGTATCTCACTTTACTTCTCATGATCCTTCTCTATAATTCTAAATACATGATCATATAGAAGAATGGGTTTTATATACTATGGTCTGAGGGCTGCAGTTTGGGGCTTAGTGCTGGACCAAATGAGGAACGAGTTAATTTACAGTATCTCATTGTTTGCAGAATCAACTCCACTACGTTGCTATAGGAACAACAGCTTCTTCATGTTCCTGAGACAATCCTTCCTCAACTTTACATTCCCAAAGTTGACCAACTTCCTCTCCCTTATTCCACCACAGCGGGAATCTGAGGTACAGTACATTGAACTTGTTTCAGCTGCACTTCAACTTTTGGAAAGTGTGTACTGGCCTAGAGTCACTGTGTATTCTATGCTATCTGTGTTTCCAGCTGCTCAACACCATACGTCCCTCAGAGCTCGGCACCTTCCTCAGGAAGCCAGAGGTGGTGGACAACAAGACTAAGCTCTGCACAATCTTCCGAAACTACAAAAAAACTCCTGAGTTCTTGGAAACCGTAAGGACACACTGCTGATTGTGGTCACCATTTTCAAGCACTCACTGAGTATCCCTTTCTTAGGATTTACTGAAAGAAAAAAACTCTTAAATGGTGCGTTCTCTCAGTCCTTTGACTTTGATCATTATCTGTCTGTAGGAGAATGTTCCGGATGATGTGAAGCGTCCAGTCCTGCCCTGCGTCTGGCCTTTAGCTCTGGCCACTGATGACAAGGCTGAGGTTGACCGCTGGTTTGACAACAGACTGAGGAACTACCTGAAGTTCCTCAACAGAGCCCTGCTCCAGTCCTCTGACACACTCAACGCCTCCTGCTTACCCTTCAGGAGACTGTAAGCTACCACACTGGAAATACCTTACATTTGCTGATGCTATTACACGGAAATATCGACATCATTGAACGTGAATAAAAGGAAGAAAAGTGTGATGACTGTCTGCTGTGGTTTTCACAGTGTGTCTCTACTGGGATCCAATCTCACTTTCAATGGCTCAGCCATAACTCATGATGATGCGTACAGCACCATAAAGACCTACCTCAACACGGGAAGTGAGTGTTTTAGTACTTACTACTGATTACTCCAGTTTACATTGTGCATATATTTATTATTGCACTTTACACTTTGCATGAATGGACATTTTCAACACTTTGCATGAATGGACATTTTCAACACTTTGCATGAATGGACATTTTCAACACTTTGCATGAATGGACATTTTCAACACATTGCATGAATGGACATTTTCAACATAAGGTCTGTTACCAAAGAATATGCATAAATTCTGCTTCATGGCAGATATTCCTCAAGGATGTATGACTTTTCTTAAAGCAGCATAAATGATTTCTCACATCAAGTACATTAAACACATATTTATTGATTTCTGACTTGTAGGTTCAGCAGCACCCAAGTGTTATAGTCCCACTGACCCAAATCTCAACTCCACCGCCTGGTTCCTTAACTACATTGGTGTGTTCATCACTTTTGTGACCGTTGAAGACTTCGACACGTTTGGCTCAGACTCGATTGTAAGCCCATGCACCTGTCTGTTTTGATGAAGGGGCATCATATGTTACCCAAAATATATAACCAATGGTTTATCTTATTGTTTGTTTTTTACAGCTACAACTATTTGCCGTGAACCCTGTCAACATTAAGTTGTTCAATTTCGCTGGAGCTCCTCAAAATCTGACGAAACGCTTTACTGAGCTTATCTTCCTGCAGAACTCCAACTTCCTCCCACTGCAGTGAGTTTTGAACAGTAGCCACTACAATCATTGGTTTTATGTTACTAACTTACTTTATTTCTTGCATTTATGTCAAGGGTATGTTAACAGACAACAGTCTACATTGAATCTGAATGACGCTATGGGGAAATTGGGCATGACATTCTAATCCAAGATAGTGTTACTCAGTGTTTTATTTCATATTTTTGTTTTATTCCCACATCTTTAGGCTTCCACCACACTTACAATGTTTTGTCCCAGCCTCAGCTTACTCTAAACTCAATGAGTCAGAGAGTGTGGTTGTCCTGGGCAACCTGAACCAATCCTGTACTAACGTGGACTCAGAGGTGAGCGCCATCAGGATCTATCTCCATTTTTGTTACACCTTAACCTTAGACCTGTGTTTTGAACACATGGAAATTAAATGTTACAGAATGAGTCATTATTTCCATGTGATCACAATCCATTGATTGGTTAAATGATACTGTTACCTAATCTTCACTGATGTCATTTCCTTCCAGATTTCTTCCGCACTGGCATCGAATATCCAAATTGTCAATCCGGGATCAATCACGGCCTTGGGCCCGCAGGTCACAAGTCTGACCACTGGACAGATCACTAAAGCCCCGCCCAGTGTGATTTTACAATCGCTGAGTACTCTGAGCAGTGTTTCTGGATGGAACTTGGGACAGTCCTTGTTCATCATACAGATTCTCATCACCCAAAACTTCCAGGTGATTTACTTCTTAATAGGTTTATTGCTGGTGGCCTATTGGTTGTGAGCATCATTCACAACCATGATTCATGCTTTAAACCATTCCATCCTCTCTACTTCCAATGTAGAGGATATTTCATAATTTAATGTTCTCTTTCTTCAGATAAGCAACAGCGACAGTTTAATAAACCTGGGCTCTTTAGTGGGAGGTCTTCCTACCCAAACACTCATCGCAATACCTGCGCAGCAGGTTCTAACAACATCCGCCAACCCCAAATTTGTTACCAACATGCTGACTGCTCCAACAATTGTGCAACAGATCTATGTTAATAAGGTTTGTACAGCAGCTAACAGCAGCTAGACTAACTGATGTGAAGTAGGCGTTATATTTCTACATGCCTCATTTAAATGTGTTGTGAAAAAATCAAGGGTAATCAATCATAATAACAGCAGTAATTTTGAAATGTTGACATGTTTTTGTATTACTTATTCAGATCATCACAGTCGACATGAAACCAACGGAGCTGATAGTCAATGTCCCAGATGAAATGGCAACCGAAATTCCCAGGAATCTACTGAATTTCCCAACAACTGGAAATCAAACACTCACTGCTCTGAACATCAACAAGAAAAAATGGAAACCTCAGCAGGTAACTGAGGGGTTTGTAATATTCAAAAGCTGTGTAGACCTTCAATATTTACACAATTATACAGTGGTGAACATGTGTATTATACGTCTATACATGTTTCTGCACCTCTGTTTCTCTCTGTTTCATTTATAGGCTGTGCTGTTCTTTGATACAGTAGCAAATGGATTGGATGAGCCTGATGAGTAAGTGTAACAGTGTTTAGAGAATGTTGGTCCTGGCCAATAGCTGAGCAGAAATCATACATGTATCATTTTCACATGGGGATACAGTTTTATTATGTACTTGAACAAAAATGGGTTATTATGACATTTATAGTTCATGTACTATCTCTAATGAATGTACTGCATTGATTTCTTTGTAGCCTTTCTGAGTATGTGCTTCAAGGATTCACTTGCTCTCGTGTCCAGACTTTCAACAAAATAAAAACTCAACGTCTCATCAGAGCTTGCAGACGTAGGGCCGGTCGAAGAAAGGTGGTTCTCAAGGAGACACAGGTGAATATTAAAAATACAACTTTTTCTACATAAACTTAAGGGCCCTACTCAATCAAAACCGGTAGCCAGGCCTCCAGATTACATTGTTAATGTGCCTGTATGAATTATGTTTTTATGTTTATGTTTTTATTTATTTTTCATGGCTACATGAATCCAAGCATTTATTCTCTCAGCACAAGAATGACAATAGTTACTGGAAACCTAGTAACATTGAATATGTTTCTCTGTTTTCAAGGAGCTTATTTTACAGACATATGAGGAAGTAACATTTTGTTTTACAGCTAACTTGCATGTGGAACAACATCAAAGGTGAAAGTCCTCAAGATTTTGTCAACTATCCATCAGATATGTTGCTGTATTACAGGTAAGTTGGTCATGTCACTGACATTGTAACATACATTGTAAATGACGGTAACTAATGTTAGATGAACTATTTACTGTTATTTTTTTACGCTGACATAACCAAAGGAAAATGCCATATAAATTAACCATAAATACAATGTAAACTGTGTGTATCTTTCTCCAGCTACACCAACATACAACAGACCAACTGCAGATCCTACTTCATGGAAACAGGACGAGCAGACTTCTCCGTCCTGTCCAGCACGTTGGATGGAAGAAAGGTTGATCTACTGAACAATGCCAAAAAGTGCCTGGTGAGTTATGTATTCAAGACGAAAGACACACGTTTCCGTCTGAGTGTTTAAAAGCAGTGATTATGACGAGTTTTGATTTATTCCAGAACATCAAAGGGACACAGCTCAGTCGAGATAATCTCGAGGTCCTGGGCAACATGGCATGTACTCTGGATGAGAACTACATTCAGAGCTCTGACTCTTACATCCTGGAGAAACTGAAGAACTGCAATGACTTCTCCGATCAGCAGATTAAAGCTATGGAGACGGTTATCTGCAGTGGCAACACCACCTATGGGTATGTCACATTGCTGACATCGGAGCTGTGCTGATTTGTATTCGTGTAGAATACACAAAAAAAATGAAAAGTCAATGCATTTTTGTCTATTGATTTTTTCTTAATCAGTCTGTATGTATTCTTATCTGTTCAGAAACCCAAGCACATGGACTGAAAAAACTCTAGAGCAGCTTGACATTCTTCCACTGTACTTAACAGAGAACTTCTGGAAACACATCAGCATGGTATACTATACATGACAATTGCGTAGCACTTTGACTATACGTTGTATTCAAATCAAATTGTATTTGTCACAAGCGCCAAATACAAAAATCAAATCAATCACATTTATTTATAAAGCCCTTCTTACATCAGTTGATGTCACAAAGTGCTGTACAGAAACCCAGCGTAAAACCCCAAACAGCAAGCAATGCAGGTGTAGAAGCAGGGTGGCTAGGAAAAACTCCTTAGAATACAATAGGTGTAGAAGCATGGTGGCTAGGAAAAACTCCCTAGAATACAATAGGTGTAGACCTTACCGTGAAATGCTTACTTACAAGCCCTTAACCAATAATGCAGTTTTAAGAAAATAGAGTTAAGAAAATGTTTATTAAATAACTAAAGAAAAAAAGAAAAGAAAAGTAACACAAAAGAACAATAATTAATATACATGGGGTACAAGTACCGAGTCAATGTGCGGGGGTACAGATAAGTCGAGGTAATTTGTGCATGTAGATATATGTAGATGTAGGGTAAAGTGACTATGAATAGATAGTAAACAGCGAGTAGCAGCAGTGTAGTCAGGGTGGCCATTTGATTAATTGTTCAGCTTTCTTATGGCTTGGGGGTAGAAGCTGGTAAGGAGCCTTTTGGACCTAGACTTGGCTCTCCGTTACCGCTTGCCGTGCAGTAGCAGAGAGAACAGTCTATAACTTGGGTGACTGGAGTCTTTGACACTTTTTTGGGCCTTCGTCTGACACCACCTAGTATATAGACCCTGGATGGCAGGAAGCTCCCCTATCTTTTAAATGACATAATTTGAGTGACATCATTTGAGATTGTTACCCATCAAAATTTGAAAAGCTCTCATTTACCTTATATGCGTCTCTTATTTCTTAATGTGTTCTCTTTTGACTGAAACAGCGGAATAAAAGCACGTTCCTGAAGAAATTCATGAAAAGACTGCGTGCAAACAAGACAATGAAGAGGAAACTGAAGAAGCTGTTCAAAGAATGCACCATGTCTTCGAGATCCAAACGAAGCACTGGTAGGTTTAAATAATACCAGGTCAATATAGCTGTTCTATGCTTTTAATAGTGGAGGCTCCTTTATGACATGAATGATCACATTTCTTTTCAATACTTGTCTATTTAGTAAATGCATGTCCAGACTCCCTTGGCAACATTACTCAAGTGACCATAAGTAATGACGCATTCCCCTTTGGGTATGACACCACCACGTTCAACCACTGTCTGAGTGCCCAAGTAGTAATGGACAATCTGGCCAGCCTGACTGAGAAGGTAGATGATGATGACATGCAAAAGGTCATTTTGGAGAAGCTACACCAGGTATAAAACTTTACTGACACAAAACAGGAAATCACAACAGATTTCAAACTCACAGGTTGCCTAGAGCTGGTCATTCAGTAACAGCTCTTTATGGTGTGGTCTTGTCCACTAGGCGTACCCCAAAGGTCTCTCAGACCAGCAGGTTCAGGTGCTTGGGTCGGTGTCTCGCGTGGCTTCCATGGAGCAGATTAACAAGTGGAACATCACTACAGTGGACACGCTAGCAGCACTGATGGACAATGGCAATGGAGAATGGGACTCCGCCAAAGTAGGGATGTTTAACTTTACATCAACAATGTCTTTAAATGGTGTTTTTTTTAAAAACATGATAAACATTTTGGTTCTAAAAGGTGTGCATTTAAATGTATCTTTCATCTTCCTTTTTCCATTTCAGGCCAAAGTTATTTTCACCAAGTTCTTAAGTGCTGGCAATTCGCTTGGTGCCTCTGCACTGAATTCAATTGGAGGGCCTAACCTGTGCGCACTGGACCTCAGTGTGTTGCAAGGCATCAGAAATGACAGTCTCCGGTAAGATCATCTACAGATCTTGCTGTGTGAGAGAGTGACCTTGTGGTCGAGTCATGCAAGTCACTCCACTTCACATGCATCTTTGTTGTGCTCTTGCAGTGGTTGACTTCAACACAGTATCCAGGCCTAAACGCTCCGTAATTGATGTTTGAACATTTTCATATGCTTTTTTTGTTCGCGTGTTCATAGTTAGTGTTTTTCTTGTGCCTTCTGAACACAACAGAGATGCAGATGCTCTGGAAATCACTAGCTGTTCCTCAGCGCATAAGAAGGCCTTCTTTGCAGTAGCTGAGACCGCCTTTCCTATCAACTTCGCCCAAACCCGCGCCACTGCAGATCAGCTAACAGCCTACCAGCTCATTCAGACATACCTGGGTAAGGGTTCCATTTTCTGCATACATACAGAAAAACAATGGTTTCTTGGATATCCTGTAATAAATGTGATTTAATAGATTTAGTTCACTCGGGCTGTGACATTAGAGAACACTTGTGCCACCCCAGTCCTCATTCTCACCATGTTTGTTGCCCTTTTTTAGGAGGTGCCAATATCACCTACATACGGAGTCTGTCTAGGGTGAATATTAGCATGGACATCAACACTTTTATTGGTTTGGATTCAGCTGTCGTCCAGGTATGTGCTCATTCCCGTAACCATACCATTCATCAATGACCTGTGATGGCAGTGACTCATATTCATTGTCATCTATCATTTTTTCTGTAATTCTCTGCCTCTAAATAGGCTCTTAGTGTGAGTGAAGTGTCTGGACTCCTCGGCTCCAACCTAAATGACCTGAAAACCTTTGAGAATAACACTGTAGTGCAGAAGTGGGTCTCAAAGCAGTTACAGTCTGAGCTTGACAAGCTGGGTATCAGTCTGACCGGAGGAAGGGTGGATTCAAACACCACCCCCATGACAACAAATACTGCCACCACCATCCCCAATACAACTTCCGGTAAGGTGTCAAATGTTGCAGTAATGGTTAGCATGCTTCGCCAGTGCTAAATCCATTTAAAAATGTGATTCCATTAGAATGTGTACAAATAATTTGGTTGCAAGGAGGGAAATTAGTTATCTGTAATGTACCGTAAACATAATTATATTTATAATGTATAGGAATGTGTTTGGGAACAGACAGTAACAGTAATGGCAGGAGACATGCAGATCTTCACCTTGTTTTTCTGTTCTCTCTCTCCTTATCTTTTAGGCCAGAGCAGAGGCACATATCCAGCTCCTCTGCTTTTCCTGTTTGGCCTCTTGTTCATTGTAGTGCAAATGTAGATTCTAACATTGCAATAGAAGCATTATAATTTAGGCCAGGTTACAAAATCATATCATGTTATAATATCACATCTATTTTTGTCATCTATTTTTAAAGAAGACATTAAAGCTGACATTATATTTGACAGCCAAATGAGTGCAGTATGCAATAAATATGCCATATAATATAGTGTTTTATCAACTACATTGCTCCAATTGTATTTTGTATTGGTTAATCATTAATATTAATATATCTACTGTAGGCTTTTTTATCAACTACTTAATTGTTTTATTTTTATATATATATATATGATTTTTGTTTATTTCATTTTGTATGTTGGGAATGGGAAAGAAATACACATTAATATGAGGGTGTTCTGGTTTTTATTTTTTATTTCACCTTTATTTAACCAGGTAGGCCAGTTGAAAACAAGTTCTCATTTACAACTGCGACCTGGCCAAGATAAAGCAAAGCAGTGCGACACAAACAACAACACAGTGTTACACATGGAATAAACAAACATACAGTCAATAACACCGTAGAAAAAGTCTATATACAGTGTGTGCAAATGGCGTAAGGAGGTAAGGCAATAAATAGGCCACAGTAGCGAAGTGTGTTTTTACTAAGGGCCACTTTAACCTGCCAGAAATGTTCTCAAAGAATGTGACTTTTCAATTAAAATGAAAAGGTGTCCAATTAGATTTTCTAGTTTTATATTTGCTCGTCAATGTCATTATTATTTACAGACCATGGTTTTACAATAGTTCACAATAGTGATAGGCCTAAGAAACTGAATGGGTCAATCAGGATCAAAGAATTCAAATGCATTTGACAAAACGTGTATTCCCTATGCCCATCATCAGCAAGGGAAAATACCAGAGAAAAAGAGACCCAACTCGGCGGAAAAATCTTTCTCCCTGCAGCTGGTGGCGTTTTTTCGTTGTTTCGCCCACCATGCAAGGAGTTTTGGTAGAAAATAAATACATTAAAATAAATAAATGATGAGATGATCGAATTGGTTCATCAACAAAAAATAATGGCTTATTTTCTACGTGAGGTTTATTTGGTCGAATATAACTTTCTAAAATTGTTACAAGTGTACTGATATAAGTAGGACACGTGACATCCCGGCAACTTTGAGAAAAGACACTTTATATAGGAGTTATCTTGAGATGGCTATGCATATTCATTGTATTAGGCTAGTAGCAGTCTCTCCAATGAATACAGGCGGTTTACATCAACAATCCTCATGGAAATGTATCCACCAATCCAAAGAAAGGATAGGCCGGAGCTAGACAGCCCTCGGTGCCGCTTGTGAAAAACGACTCCCATTGTCATGTATTAAGCAATAATGCACGAGGAGGTGTGGCATATGGCCAATATACCAAGGCTAAGGGCTGTTCTCAGTACGATGCAACGCGGAGTGCCTGGACACAGCCCTTAGCCGTGGTATATTGGCCATATATCACAAACCCCTGAGGAGCCTTATTGTTATTATAAACTGGTTACCAACGTAATTAGAGCAGTACAACTACATGTTTTGTCATACCAGTGGTATACAGTCTGATATACCATGGCTTTCAGCCAATCATAATTCAGGGCTCAAACCACCCAGTTTATAATCTTTGATAATACCCACTGTTAGCACGACGTGTGCTTTTATTTTGAAATGTTAAAATATTTTATTGTATTTTTATTACTAACGACAAATCGATATAAAAAGTACATGTCGGAACACAAGTCTATATATAAACAATAAACAAAAGACAAACGTTGAAATCAACATCCGGATATTGGTCACAATTACGTCAAAGGTCACACGAAATAAAAACAATTTATAACGAATTCGTTTGAAAGTGTTCACTCGCAGATGGCATGGACCCCGGACAAATTTCAGTAGAAAGTAAGAAAAGTCCTCCTATCAAAGTTCCTTCCAGCCAACTCCGAGAGGGAAAAGATAAACAATTGAATGGCAAGCTCGAATTTAATATAAAAAGACTGGGACAATGGAAAAACACTGCACTTGTAGTCTCTGTGGTTTGGATGCAAGGCACAATAATGGAAGTTCGGTTGGATCACACGGTGCTTCTTTTGGACGAGACAGGGACATTCGTTGTCAATGGCGTCAACGACATTCCTAAGGGCAACCTATGCCTACTTCAGGGTGATTCACTTTAATTTTCCTTCTAGCTGCAGCTAAAATATGTACATTTAACAAAACCCTTGATTTGTTACCCCGATTTTACACATGTAATGGTGATGATCCAGGCCCTCTCTCCAGAACCTGTCCTGCGCGCGGTAAAGATGGCAGACCTCTCTGAACGCGCTGCGGTTCACAGAAGAATGTGGAAGTTCCGAGGTGGAAGGCCTTCAGCAAACGCTCACGTAGAAAGAAGCATAATTAGTATGTTGCTATCAATGCCTGTTTGTTTTCATTCATTATTTTTAGCTAAATGTAAATACAGCTACTGGTTTTGAGCAGTTTCTGGCCTGCCTGATATTTCATTGCCAAAGGTAATGGATCATAGCATAGAAGTACGTGCCCAACACAGTTTATGATAGAAAGTGCATTATATGCATATATTATAGCCTAAGGTTTATGATAGGCTATAATTAAGCAATACGGCATAAGGGGGTGTGGTATATGGCCAATATACCATGGCTAAGGGCTGTTCTGTCATTCCGGTGGTATACTGTCAGCCAATCAGCATTCAGGGCTCGAACAACCCAGTTTATAATATATGCATATAATACACTAAACATGTCAGAAGTGCTGGAAGAGGGGGTATGATGGGGGGGGGGGGGGGGGGGGAGCTAGTCCAGGCAAGAAAGCACAAACTCAAACAAAATACAAATCATTTACTTTAAAGAATGAACAATGATCACATTTGGTGGTAAAATGATCTAATTTATTTGTGCTTATGTCATGCATACACATTGAAAAAGTGCCATTAAGTGAATTCTACAGACGCACACAATTGTACGTGATGAATGAAAATAAACAAATAGGGCCTACACAATCAATGACAACCTTGTGAATCCATGGACTTGGGAATGCTCAAAGGTGCCTGAATTCCACAGCATAATTTACAGCAAAACCACTCCTTCATTCAAACTAAATGCATTTAGGCCTAAGACAACAAGTGGATCTACTTAGGGCAGTTTGTACGATGAGCTTGCTTACTTACCAGTAATCATCACAATAAGACTGTATTAAAAGGTAGTCTTAACAGGTAGTCATATTGCAGTTTGATTACATATAGATCCTATGAAAATGTACAATCACAATATCGACCAGTCTTACCTCTAACCCCACCAACATTGTGTGCACATTACTATTCAAACTGACATATATACAATTATATAATAAAATCCATTTGAAAGTGCAATATTGACAAGTTATCTAGTGGACAAAGCTCTTAATAAAGGTAATACATTTATATAGATCACTCAACTCTTCTCTTCAAAGACAGTTCCATTGCATTTTCTTGAAATGGTTCCCCTCTAATCAGGGACTGATTTTGCAATTCATTATCAGGTAGAACAGAACCAGCAGGCTCGGACCTCATAGAGTAAAGAGTTGAGTACCCCTGATATAGACTACATGATGACCATCATCAAAATATGCATGTTTAACATGATTGTTTAGCCTCTGACAGTATTTGTAATTAGACAATTCAAGATAGAGACAGGCTGCAAGGTTGCATGCTCAATAGAGACTACTCTTTTCAAAAGACATAATCAAAGCCGTTTGTGTTCTCCAAGGACGTTGTTGCAGTTCGGACATCGATGTGTCACATCCTTCAAACCATCCACACAAAAAGGGAGCAGGCAACAGCCATAGATGCAACTACAAAAAACAAAAGATCAGATAATGCATTATGCAGTCCATACAAAATGGGACTTTTCAGGACTATGAACAACAATACACTGCAAGCACTGCAGGTGGACTCTTGATAAATTAATCTTACCCGAAAATGAACAGGCCAGCACATGTTAACCAGGCCATTGTTCCAGAGGTGTGCTCCAGCCGAGTGATCACCATCTGGGCACATGCAGGGCAATGAGTCTGCACTGGAAGATCCCCAAACACCACACCTGGCTGGACGTAAATGGTCTGAACTGACACTGAAGAACAAAGAATGTTAAAACACCAAACAGGAAATTAAAAGCTAACGTTCATTACGTAGCCTTTTAGGGATTAGCTAGGTCCCTTGCACAGGACACTGTTAATCCATCTTGACCTATCAGATTCCCAAACTATTATGTTAAGAGTGCAAAGCAAACCAATAGTCTAAAATAGGGAATAGGCTACTTGAGATGGTTTGAAACCAAAAGAATGCATTCTGGATGGACCAGTTTGAGCTGTCTCAAGCCAAGTGTGTCAAGAGAGTTCGACCTATGAGGGAACAGCATAGTGAAAAGTGAAAACAATGTGATGAAGATTTTAATTACCTATTGGACTGGTAGTACTGTGAGCCGTTGGTTGATATATTTGATTATACGGCTGTGTTGGGTATGGATACTGTGCAGATTTGGTGTAGGCAGGAGGAAGCGCCGTCCCCTGGTACTGAGGACCCACTGATTCTTCATAGGAAGGTGGCTGAGGGAGCCCCACAAATCCACCTGTCTCCATTGGTGGTGCACTTGCCATGTCTTTCTTATTAATCATCATCAACAACAAAAAAATCATCATTTACATTTATATTGCAATGACTGGAGGTCTATAGATTAATCATTTCTTAGCATATTTTGTAAATAAAATCAGATAGCTAGGTCTACATGGCTTTAGTCACAGCTGTAACAGGCTGTAAGGTTAGCTAATAATACCTTAATCGTATTACATGGCTCTTTTAAAACCAACGTTATACAACAGATATACAAGTCATGGAACATGATAACATCTCTAACCCTTGTGCTCTGCTGAAAAAAAAGTGCATCCATTGTGGTATGGGTCAGATTGCCCCGCACAGTTTAAACACACTCTAGACGGTCAAAGAATCAAGTAAAAACAGCTCAAGGTCTTGTCAGACCTTTCAGAAAGAAGAAAAACAATAACATTTGATTTCAAAACTTCTATATTTAGAGCTATTTTGTTAAACATATTTCCTTTCTCTAAAACAAGCATTTTCTGTTTGGAGCTCATTTTTGAGTGTCTGTGTCAGAGATCTGCTGCACTCGCGCTGAGAATAAGCTTGGGAAAGCTCATTTTCACCCCAAAATAATTATAGAAGTGCCACCAGAACCAGTCAAAACAAAATACACAGAAGACACTTGTTTATTTTGGACCTGTGCAAATATCTATACACATGGAAGCCTCCGGGTCAAAATGACCCACAACATCATGTTTGTATACAAAATCTACTCAAGACATTCCACAACACACCAGTGTCCACATTTTGAAGTTAGGTTCATGACCCTAAATGAGGAAACGTAATTTAATAGAGAAAAAGAGGTTAACTAGTATTTTAGAGAACTCAAAAGTGGAAATGGGTCAAATTGAACTGCAACATAATAGGAGGGTTAATGAAATTAACTACTATGTTAGTCAGGTAACGTTAGTTGGATTAAGGGTACAGTTAAAGTTAGTCATGTAACGTTAACTCAAGACTCCAGTCAGGCTAGTCTAGATTATAGCTAGCTAATCTAGCTAGTACGGTAGGAAACTCATTTAGCTAGCTAATTTAGCTACAATACTAAACAAACTTGTCAGGACAAGACCGAACTTCGAAAGCTAGTCAGTGGCACCTGTGAAACACTATTACGTTAGGCCCACGGGCCCATGTTACTGCAAATAATCAACTAGCTTGCTAGCTAGGCAAATAACAGTAGCTACAACTCGGTTATCTAACTAAATGACCATTAGTCAAGACGGAGACAGAGGCGTCGTCGATGGCTGTCTAAAAACCTAACGGCTTGCAAGCTAACGTTAATCCTGATATTTACAGGAGCTCAAGGCTTCAGTGTACTGTAGTTACATACTTTTTAGAAGACAAACACTTAAACTAACTAGCTTTTCCTTACCTAGCGACAGTAAAGTTGGCTGATTAACCTGCTTCTTTGACGTCCAAACAAAATGCTACTTTACAGTAGCTCGAGCCAATTTCCAGGAACAAGCAGCCTGTATGTATCACGTGATATTTTGGAGTCTGGAGGGGTCTACCAGTATTTGCATGACACCACCACATAACATTGAACTATGACTGATATGAGACCGAGAAGGTAACACATTAGCAAATCTATGAGCTCCTATAACTATTTAACCGTTCAAAATTATGTCCATAGACAAACATGAAGTGATATATATATATATTTTAAATGTACATGTTGTCAGTGAAGATAATCTAGCTACTACTGTTGCTTTAAAATAGAGATTGACAGCACAAATAACATTTGTTTCGATATATTCTGCATCACATGGTCTCATTTCCTGCACTGATACAGGGGCCTTGAAGTTCGGTTTTTGCGTGGGTGGCTACTAGTGTATTTAATGCACTGCATGAGCAAATTTTACGAATGAAATCGGTTCAATTAGGAGCCATGGATCTTATGTATTGATACAGGCAGGGCTGTTGCTGCATAGCACATTGATGAAGATACGCGATCGCGTCGTCTGTTTCAATGGAATGGTAAGGTGTCTCATCTAGTGCGTCTTGATTCTCGTTAGGACCCGATGTATCATGCATGTACATACATAAATGCGTATTAATGTGCAATGATTCGGCGTGCACAGTTAAAACATATGCGTTAGCATTGATGGCATAAAGGCGTTCCGTTCATAGTTCATTATTGCATACGCTATTATGCAGAATATAGCGTATAGATAATATATGATTACCAACTTAATTTTTAATCAATACATTATTTTCAAGCCTTTTGCTTATTTGGGGGATTTGGAGGTTAGATTCTGTGTTGAGTCCTATTACATAGGCCTATGGTTGAGTCAGCAGATGTCTGCCGAACATTTATTGTAAACAGATTCAGATGTGCAGATACAAGCACTGACAACAGGGTTTATTTAGTTATTTTTTGTTAGTTAAATATTCAACATTATTTGCTTTTTGTGACCCCCAGGTCTCCCAAGCAGAACCGTAAGACACCAAAATCAGCAAGGGATCATACCACGCAGTCCTTGTCAAGTCCCCTGTTCTATGACAATGCTCTGAGTCACCTTCCTGTTGCAACATGTACATCACAGACCACAGCCCCACTACTGGGGTGGTGACAATCATAGTGATCCTCATTGCTGTTGCTGCCCTCGGTGTTCTCATCTGCGGATGTTGGTGCTACCTGCTCCTGCAGCGGATTGGCCAGTCTGAAGATGAGGAGAGTATTGTAGGAGAGGGCGAGACCAAGGAGCCCTTCCTGATGGTACCGTACTCCACCAGGGGCCCCCACGTCGAGCACAAAACCAAGCTCACCCACAACGGCACTGAGAATCACACTTAACTGAGTCATTAAGAAACCGTGGTCATCACCTAATATTAACCAAGAGGATCTCCTCATTCACATTTCATCATCTTTCATCACGCCATTGAAGGATGATAAACGGACTGCAGCTCAATGTCAATGTCTTAGGAAATGTGATATTTTTGTTTCTCATTCCATTGTGTGGATCTCAGTCAGGATGTGAGGTTGTGAATAGTTCATTGTTATGTTTCTTAAGTGTACATATTTTGAACACAAAAATGTACATCTAATTGATATTGATAGTTTTTGTTAACTCAGCAATCCACTACTGAATTTTGACGATAGACATGAGACAGCGCTCTGACGAAATGAGTGGGCCAAACCTTCTTCAGAGCTTGTTGGAAGAATGTATGGTAAATTGATGACAAAACAATTTACTTAATATCAAGTTGCTCAAATTATTTGAAATTAATTGACATGGGCTACTTGAGTGACAGTCAGTGAGTGACATATAAGAAGAGGGAAACTGCTGATGCACAACCAAGTTCGAAATTGCACCTTGTGTATTCTACTATTCCAACTCTCAACAGTAAGTTGACCCCAACTGTTCCTAAAAAAAATTATAGATTATTATATATTTTTATAATGTTGGCAAGGTCCGTACCTCGGTGTCCTCATATGTAGCTACAATACAGTAGCTGCTACAACTGACATGGGTTGAGAAGTCCTACCAAGAAGCTACCAAGAGCCAATTACATATTTTCTATATTCAGTTGCAACATAGGAAATCCTGATGGAAAGATTCTATGGTACCTGAGCAGGTTGATATTTGATGAAACAATGTTATAAAGTATTATGAAATGTAAATAACATTATGAAGACTATTGTTCTCTTTGTCATTTGATGTACCATTGTATCATTTCCAAATAAACTTTAAATGTTATATCGGTCCATAGGCCTTATGATTACTTTTAGATTAAATCCTAACAGGTGTATGTATAGTTGATAGTTATTCTTATGGCTTTTTATAAGATGGCAAAATATCAAACTAATGTGACAATTTTGAGATTTTTATATGATTACACAAATGGTAGTAGTATTGGTTCCAATAAGTTTGCTTTCAAACTTGAGATGACTGTTACCATACTGTACTTCTGTCTTGTGAGTTCAGCAGCTTGTGAAATACAGTATACATTTAAAAGTACTACTAAAAGTATGACCACCTGTATAAGTAATATGCATTATGCATAGACTTAATTGGAAGGCTCAATGCCTACAGTGTCATACCGGTGCAGAGAGATGATTCACCATCTCCCACATAGCCTGAAGGCAGTTAGAGTTAGGACCTACCCAAAACATAGGGTACATTCCTCAGGCCAGGCATTGTTGACATGCCAGATCTTACAACTCCAGAATAGGTATTTTACATTTCAGCTAACGATATCATATGTTATAGCAATCTGCCAGTCGATGACACAGTCGATGAAGTGGCACGAAACCATTGGTTGACGCATGCAACGTCTGAGCAGGAGAACGCAACCTGCTACAGTGCCTATAGAAAGTTTACACCCCATTGAACTTTTTTCAAAGGTTGATTTAATTGTAATTGGTCATTAACCTACATAAAATAATCCCTAACTAATGTCAGTGAAAATAAAATTCTACACATTTTTACAAAATTAAATAACTGAAATATAGTAATTGCATAAGTATTCACCCCCTTTGTTTAGGCAAGCCTAAATGAGTTCAAAGTAAAATGTGGCTTAACAAATCACATAACTTATATTGACCCACATTACAGGGTTTGACAGGATTTTTGAATGACTAACCCTTCCTCTGTCCCCGATACAAACATCTGTAATGTCCCTCAGGCAAGTATTGAATTTCAAGCACAAAGACCAGGGAGCCTTTCAAAAGACACATAAAGAAGGCCAGTGATTGGTAGATGGATAACAATAACAAATCAGACATTGAATATATATATTTAAGCACGGTCAAGTTAATAATTATACTGTGGATGATGTACTAAACCACCCAGACACATCAAAGATGCAGTTGTCCTTCTGAACTGAGCTGCAGGACAGGAAGGGTGTCACCATGAGGCCATTAGTGATTTTAAAACAACTACAGCAAACTGTTCTCAGACTAGACGTAACATAGTAAATGTAAATCTGGGACACTCCAATTAGTATAATATGTTATGTTTGGCATAGTTACATAATATAGGTTACTTTAAGGCGAACACGAAAGGATTGTGGTTGTGTACCACAAACGTCTAGCAACGAAAAGGTTGCGTGTCCGAATCTCGTCACGGACAATTTGAAGTAATTAGAATATTTGCAACTACTTACTACTTTTGAGCTACTTTGCAATTACTTAGCATGATATCTAACCCTTCCCCTAACCTTAACTATTTTATCTAACCTTAACCCTTTAACCTTACCTTAACCCTAAATCCTAGCTAATGTTAGCCATCTAGCTAAGAGGTGTTTATAAAATGTATTGACTAAGGGGGGTGAATATTTACAGTGCATTTGAAAAGTATTCAGACCCCTTATTCTAAAATTGAATAAAACCTTATTTACTTAAGTATTCAGATACTTTGCTATGAAACTTGAAATTGAGCTCAGGTGCATCCTGTTTCTATTGATCATCCTTGAGATGTTTCTATTGGAGTCTACCTGTGCTAAATTCAATTGATTGGACATGATTTGGAAAGGCACACACCTGTCTATATAAGGTCCCACAGTTGAAAGTGCATGTCAGAGATTTTCTGTCTGTATTGAATAGTTTATCATCTGGTAAATCTAACAGGAGTGACCTACTATTGGAGGTATTAATGTTATTATGGAGAATTGAGAGAATGGGTCTATTAGTAAGATTCTGCTGGGTCCCGGCACATTCCCATTCAAGTGTGGAAGGGGATGGAATTGTAGACCAGTTAGCTAAAAGAGCTTAGAAATTAGATATAATTGATATTAATGTGCCACTGGGTAGAGGTGAGGTAAAATGTAAGATCAGAGCCATTTTGATAGATGTGTGTCAGAAGAGATGGGTCTCTGAGCACAAGGGCCAGCATTTATATGCAATCCAAAAAAAGGTTGTTGGACCAAGGTTCAAAGGTCAGATTAGGACGGAAGGTGGTGTTTGCTCGATTGCACTTAGGACATTGAACTCGTCATTACATCTGGTTGGCAAGCATATGAATGGTTTGTGTCTGGAGTGTATGGTCGATGAAACAGTGGCGCATGTGTTGTTATATTGTCGTAAGTATGTTGAAGAGAGGGAAAGATTGAAGTGTAGGGTCATTGAGGTTGAACGGGGTTGGAGGGAATTTTGGGGATAGGGGAGGGTCTATTAGAAGTTAGTAGGGCTCTTTTTTATTTTCTCAAAGTAGTGAGTTAAATCAAATCGAATGTTATTTGTCACATGCGCCGAATACAACTTACAGTGAAATGCTTACTTACAAGCCCTTAACCAACAATACCGTTTTTAGAAAATACCCCCCAAAAAGTAAGCGATAAGAATAACAAATGATTATAGAGCAGCAGTAAATAACAATAGCAGTGCTATATATAGGTGGTACCGGTACAGAGTCAATGTGCGGGGGCACCGGTTAGTTGAGGTAATTGAGGTAATATGTACATGTAGGTAGAGCTATTAAAGTGACAGTGAAGAGGCGACTCTGGGATGCTGGCCTTCTAGGCAGAGTGTGCAAAGAAAAAGCCATATCTCAGACTGGCCAATTAAAATAAAATATTAAGATGGGCAAAAGAACACAGACACTGGACAGAGGAGCTCTGCCTAGAAGGCCAGCATCCCGGAGTCTCCTCTTCACTGTTGACGTTGAGACTGGTGTTTTGCAGGTACTATTTAATGAAGCTGCCAGTTGAGGACTTGTGAGGCGTTTATTTCTCAAACTAGACACTTTAATGTAATTGTCCTTGTTTCAATATGCTTTGTGTTGTAGTCACGACAGACAAAGATACAGTGCCTTGCGAAAGTATTCGGCCCCCTTGAACTTTGCGACCTTTTGCCACATTTCAGGCTTCAAACATAAAGATATAAAACTGTATTTTTTTGTGAAGAATCAACAACAAGTGGGACACAATCATGAAGTGGAACGACATTTATTGGATATTTCAAACTTTTTTAACAAATCAAAAACTGAAAAATTGGGCGTGCAAAATTATTCAGCCCCCTTAAGTTAATACTTTGTAGCGCCACCTTTTGCTGCGATTACAGCTGTAAGTCGCTTGGGGTATGTCTCTATCAGTTTTGCACATCGAGAGACTGACATTTTTTCCCATTCCTCCTTGCAAAACAGCTCGAGCTCAGTGAGGTTGGATGGAGAGCATTTGTGAACAGCAGTTTTCAGTTCTTTCCACAGATTCTCGATTGGATTCAGGTCTGGACTTTGACTTGGCCATTCTAATACCTGAATATGTTTATTTTTGAACCATTCCATTGTAGATTTTGCTTTATGTTTTGGATCATTGTCATGTTGGAAGACAAATCTCCGTCCCAGTCTCAGTTCTTTTACAGACTCCATCAGGTTTTCTTCCAGAATGGTCCTGTATTTGGCTCCATCCATCTTCCCATCAATTTTAACCATCTTCCCTGTCCCTGCTGAAGAAAAGCAGGCCCAAACCATGATGCTGCCACCACCATGTTTGACAGTGGGGATGGTGTGTTCAGCTGTGTTGCTTTTACGCCAAACATAACGTTTTGCATTGTTGCCAAAAAGTTCAATTTTGGTTTCATCTGACCAGAGCACCTTCTTCCACATGTTTGGTGTGTCTCCCAGGTGGCTTGTGGCAAACTTTAAACGACACTTTTTATGGATATCTTTAAGAAATGGCTTTCTTCTTGCCACTCTTCCATAAAGGCCAGATTTGTGCAATATACGACTGATTGTTGTCCTATGGACAGAGTCTCCCACCTCAGCTGTAGATCTCTGCACTTCATCCAGAGTGATCATGGGCCTCTTGGCTGCATCTCTGATCAGTCTTCTCCTTGTATGAGCTGAAAGTTTAGAGGGACGGCCAGGTCTTGGTAGATTTGCAGTGGTCTGATACTCCTTCCATTTCAATATTATCGCTTGCACAGTGCTCCTTGGGATGTTTAAAGCTTGGGAAATATTTTTGTATCCAAATCCGGCTTTAAACTTCTTCACAACAGTATCTCGGACCTGCCTGGTGTGTTCCTTGTTCTTCATGATGCTCTCTGCGCTTTTAACGGACCTCTGAGACTATCACAGTGCAGGTGCATTTATACGGAGACTTGATTACACACAGGTGGATTGTATTTATCATCATTAGTCATTTAGGTCAACATTGGATCATTCAGAGATCCTCACTGAACTTCTGGAGAGAGTTTGCTGCACTGAAAGTAAAGGGGCTGAATAATTTTGCACGCCCAATTTTTCAGTTTTTGATTTGTTAAAAAAGTTTGAAATATCCAATAAATGTCGTTCCACTTCATGATTGTGTCCCACTTGTTGTTGATTCTTCACAAAAAAATACAGTTTTATATCTTTATGTTTGAAGCCTGAAATGTGGCAAAAGGTCGCAAAGTTCAAGGGGGCCGAATACTTTCGCAAGGCACTGTATATAGTTAAGCAAACTTTACTAGGCATATTGTCAACCCGCACATGAATAAAGTAAGTAACATCTGATTTCCGTTTCCTGTGTAACATCAATATTGCTACATGTTCTCTTTTTTTTATTATGATTTTTTTTTACAAAAGGCAGACTCCACCTAACTTTGGCTTGTAGTCTGTCTGAAATAAACTGGAAGGTGAACTGAATGTTTGTTTACTGTCTCTGACTGTCCATTAATTCTTATTATTTTTTACCTTCACACAAAGTCTTTCAGGTGTATAGGTCTTTGGATGGCCCTACCAGACCTTGTGTGGGGAGTGTTGATTACATCAGGAGGTGCATGACCTGAGATGTTTTGGATCTTCTTGTTGAGGTCCAGCATCCACCTCTAGGTTGTGTTCAGCACCCTGCTGGGCGTCAGCTGGTGCTCTGTTTACTGGCTCTGTGCCAGGCTCCTCAACAGTGGGGACATCCTCCTCTATTTCTCTGATCTTCCTCAGGTGTCGCCTGTTCCTCCTGAAGACTTGTCCCTGTTCTGTCTTCACCTCGTAGGACCTTTGCTCCACAGGTCTGACTACTGTGGCCCTCTGCCACCACTGTTTCTGTCCTGTGAGTGGCTGAGCTCTCACGCTCTCATCTCATTGCAGCTCTGTGAGATCCTTAGCAGAGGTGTCATAGTACTTTGCCTGTTTCTGCTGTCTTTCTTTGAACTTCTCCAGCTGACAGTTTTCCATCCCCGGTCTCAGAAGATTTTCACTCATTATAAGTAGTGTCTTTGTACGTCTTCCTATGAGCACCATTTCAGGGCTGCTGTCTGTTCCTTGTGAAGGGTATTTCTGTGATCCAGCAGGGCCAGATATGGGTCAGCACCTGCTCTCTTTACTTTTGCCATCCGTCTTTTGGCTGTTTTCACTGCCGATTCCACCTTCCCATTACTTTGCGGGTATCCTGGAGACAATGTTTTGTGTGTAAAGTCCCAAGCCTTGCTGAAACTTCAGAACTCGTCTGAAGAGTACTGGGGACTATTGTATGTGTAAAGGATGTCAGGTATCCCATAGCGTGCAAAGTGTGTCTTCAGTTTTCGAATGACCGTTTTCGACTGTGTTCTCCAAATGGTCCACTTCCCAGAAGTTGGAGAGATAATCAACTCTGACAATGTAGTCTCTGTCGTTGAACTGGAACAGGTCAGTACCTATTTTTTTCCCAGGGATGCTTTGGTGCTTCGTGTGGCCTCAACGTTTCTTTCTGCTGCTTCGTACCCCATGCAGTTCAGGTGCCACACTGTGCCATGTATGCTCTCAGCTGTGCATTCATGCCTGGCCAGTAGACACACTCGCAAGCTCTTCTCAGACATCCCTCTGTTCCTATGCGTGAGGAATGGATTCTCTGCATTATCTCAGACCTGAGGGCAGTAGGCACAACGACTCGCTCACCTCTGAAGATAACTCAATTTTGCACACTCAGCTCATTTCTGTTGTGAAAATACATGGCTACTTCCAAGGGTGCATGTCCTTTCTCTTCAGGCCACTCCTGCAGGATCACATTTTTCAGTGTCTGGAGCTCCCGTTCCAGCTCAGTGGCTCTCTGGATGTAATTTAGTCTCTCGCTTGACACAGGGACGTAGTGTTTCATATTGATTGATTCCACTTCGACATCCACAGGGCCTCTGTTGTCTTGTTCTGTGAGGTATGCCTTGCTCAGGGTGTCGGCCAGCACCACACGTTTTCCAAGAAGAGTGACCTCGTAGTTTTGGAGTCTCATGAGCATGCGCTGTAGTCTTTTTGGTGCGCTGAGGAGAGGCTTTGTCATGATGCTCTCTAGAGGCTTGTAATCTGACTGCACTTCCACAGTTTGTCCATATGTGAATTGGTGGAACCTCTCCGTGCCAAACACCACTGCAAGCAGCTCCTTCTCTATCTGTGCATACCCTTTTCCAGTCTCTGTCGGGGCTCTGCTGGCATATGCTATTGGTTGTCCTCCCTGCATCAGGGCTGCTCCTAATCCACTTTTTGAAGCATCACACTGTAGTACGAGCTGCTCTGTGGGGTTGTAGTATTTCAGCACAGGGGTCTGTGCAATGGTATCCCTGATTTTATTGAAAGCCTGTTCATGTCTCTCTGACCACTCCCACAGTGAGTCCTTGTGTGCTAGCTGACGCAGTGGCTCGCAGAGCTCCGTGGCGTGGCTGCAGAACTTGGCTAGGTAATTTACCATGCCTAGGAAGCACTGCACCCACTGCACATCTGTAGGCCTAGGCATCTGATTGATGGCTGTCACTTTTCCTGGGTCCACTTTCAACTCCTCTGATGTTAGCAGGTGGCCAATGTAGGGCACTTCCTTCAGCCTGAGCTGCAGCTTCTCCGGATTCAGCTTGATATTGAGCTTCCTGCATCTGTCCAGGAGCATTCTCAGGTTTTTGTCATGGTCCAGAGTCTCCGCTTCATCGTTGTCTCCTTCTCCCACAATCAGGATGTCATCTGCAATGATTTTGACTCAAGGAAGACCTTCCATTGCCTGGTTGAACTTCCTCTGAAAGATCTCTGGGGCTGGACTGATTCCAATTGGCAGGCGCAGCCATCTGTAGCGTCACATGGGAGTAGAGAACACGGTGAGATAGCTGGATTCCTCCTCCAGTTCCACATGCAAAAATTTTTTTTTTACATCGCAAACAGAGAACACGCGTGCTCTGTTCGGATCTGGCAGCACGTCTTCAATTACTGGGAAGTGGGTAATGGCTTCTCATTAGCGCCTTGTTGAGAGGTTTCGGATCAATACACACTCTTAGTTTTCCAGACGGTTTCTTCACTACGATCAGGCTGCTAATCCAATCTGTGCTTTTTTTCAACTGCTTTTATCATCCTTCTTTTCTCTAGACCACTGAGCTCCTCTTTGATTGGTTTATATAGTGCTACTGGCACTCTTCTCTTTGGCAGCTGGACGGGCTCCACTCGCTCATCCACTTCCAGCTTCATTTTGCCGGGTAAGCATCCATCTCCCTGGAATACATCAGAGAACTCCTGTTTAATTTGCTATTGAGTCCAGGATCCTGTTTTCTCAATGGCCAGGATGTTGTGATGCTGCACAGTAATCAACTCCATTGCCTGGATAGCCTTACTGCCTAGAATGGGCCTGTGCACATTCTTGTTGACTACGATGAACTCAACTCGGTAGGTTTTCTTATTGTGTGGCGTCAGAGTACTCTTGTTATACATCACCAATACCTGACTGCAGGACTCTAGGTGACTGGCTTTTGTGAGGTTTGCAGGGATAACATTACAACTAGCACCACAATCTAACTGACTTTTTCTTGACCAGCATGGTTGCAAAGAGAGCTGCATTGGGGTCTGTGGTTTTTTCTCTTGCACCACATTGATGCTCTCTGACTTTGGCCCTAGTGTGATGCAGAGAACATCCTCACCGCTCTCTGAGTCAGCTGACACATTTTCCATTGCCAGGTCTCTGTTTCTCTTGCTGGTCCCTACCCCTTTGCAAACTGTAGAGAAGTGATTGTTTTTCCACAGGATTGACATTTTTGTCCATATTCAGGGCATATTTCCTTTTTTCTCTTATGTGTCCGTCCACAGTATCTGCATTGTATAATGCTCTGTCCCTCTGTAGGGTCTCCTCTCCCTCTCGGTCTTTCTTTTTGTGTTACTGCATGCACTGCTACAGGGCCCTGCACATTTATGACTTTAGCTCTCTCTCTGGACAGTTCTGCAGCTCTTCCAATATGTATGCATTTCTCTAAACTTAGATTAGTCTCTCTGAGTAAGCGCTCTCTTAAGTCACAGTTATGAAAACGTAGGAAATTAAAGAGGCCTTTCTACTGACTCTGAAAAATTTAAAAAGAAAGATGCCCAGCTCATCTGCGTGAATGTGCCTTAGGCATTCTGCAAGGAGGCATGAGGACTGCAGATGTGAACAGGGCAATAAATTGCAATGTCCGTACTGTGATACGTCTAAGACAGCGCTACAGGGAGACAGGATGGACAGCTGATCGTCCTCGTAGTGGCAGACCACGTGTAACAACACCTGCACAGGATCGGTACATCCTAACATCACACCAGCGGGACAGGTACAGGATGCAACAACAACTGCCCGAGTTACACCAGGAACGCACAATCTCTCCATCAGTGCTCAGACTGTCCGCAATAGACTGAGAGAGGCTGGACTGAGGGCTTGTAGGCCTGTTGTAAGGCAGGTCCTCACCAGACATCACCGGAAACAACATCGCCTATGGGCACAAACCCACTGTCGCTGGACCAGACAGGACTGGCAAAAAGTGCTCTTCACTGAGGAGTCGCGGTTTTGTCTCACCAGGGGTGATGGTCGGATTCACATTTATCATCAAAGGAATAAGCGCTACACCGAGGCCTGTACTCTGGAGCGGGATCGATTTGGAGGTGGAGGGTCCGTCATGGTCTGGGGCGGTCATCGGGAACTTGCAGCTTGTTGTCATTGCAGGCAATCTCAACGCTGTGCATTACAGGGATGACATCCTCCTCCCTCATGTGGTACCCTTCCTGCAAGCTCATCCTGACGTGACCCTCCAGCATGATAATGCCACCAGCCATACTGCTCGTTCTGTGCGTGATTTCCTGCAAGACGGGAATGTCAGTGTCCTGCCATGGCCAGCGAAGAGCCCGGATCTCAATCCCATTGAGCACGTCTGGGACCTGTTGGATCGGAGGGTGAGGGCTGGGGCCATTCCCCCCAGAAATGTCCGGGAACTTGCAGGTGCCTTGGTGGAAGAGTGGAGAGTAACATCTCACAGCAAGAACTGGCGAATCTGGTGCAGTCCATGAGGAGGAGATACACTGCAGTACTTCATGCAGCTGGTGGCCACACCAGATACTGACTGTTACTTTTGATTTTGACCCCCCCTTTGTTCAGGGACACATTATTCAATTTCTCTTAATCACGTCTGTGAAACTTGTTCAGTTTATGTCTCAGTTGTTGAATCTTGTTATGTTCAAACAAATATTTTCACATGATAAGTTGCTGAAAATAAGCACAGTTGACAGTGAGAGGATGTTTCTTTTTTTTGCTGAGTGTATATCCTACCAGATGAGCTAAATAACTTATATGCTCACTTCGAGGCAAGTAACACTGAAACATGCATCCATCCATAATGACCGTCGTTATGTTTGGAGGAAAAAGGGGGAGGCCTGCAAGCTGAAGAACACCATCCCAACCATGAAGCACGAGGGTGAGAGCATCTTGTTGTGGGGGTGCTTTGCTGCAAGAGGGAATGGTGCACTTCACAAAATAGATGGCATCATGAGGTAGGAAAATTACGTGGAAATATTGAAGCAACATATCAAGACATCAGTCAGGAAGTTAAAGCTTGGTCGCAAATGGGGCTTCCAAATGGACAATGACCCCAAGCATACTTCCAAAGTTCTGGCAAAATGGCTTAAGGACAACAAAGTCAAGGTATTGGAGTGGCCATCACAAGGCCCTGACCTCAATCCTATTGAAAATTTGTGGGCATTATTGAAAAAGCGTGTGAGCAAGGAGGCCTACAAACCTGACACAGTTACACCAGCTCTGTCAGGAGGAATGGGACAAAATTCACCCAACTTATTGTGGGAAGCTTGTGGAAGGCTACCTAAAATGTTTAACAACCCAAGTTAAACAATTTAAAGGTAATGCTACCAAATAGTAATTGAGTGTATGTAAACTTCTGACAAACTGGGAATGTGATGAAAGAAATAAAAGCTGAAATAAATCATTCTCTCTACTATTATTCTGACATTTCACATTCTTCAAATAAAGTGGTGATTCTAACTGACCTAGACAGGACATTTTTTACTAGGATTAAAACTGAGTTTAAATGTATTTGGCTAAAATGTATGTAAACTTCCGACTTCAACTGAATGGGAGAATGCTATTCATATTCATTCATTGACTACAGCTCAGCGTTCAACACCATAGTGACCTCAAAGCTCATCACTAAGCTAAGGACTCTGGGACAAAACACCTCTCTCTGCAACAGGATCCTAGACTTCCTGACGGGCTTCCCTCAGGTGGTAAGGGTAGGTAACAACACATCCACCACGCTGATCCTCAACACAGGGGCCCATCAGGGGTGCGTGCTCAGTCCCCTCCTATACTCCCTGTTTACTCATGACTGCATGGCAAGGCCCGACTCCAACACCATCATTAAGTTTGTTGATGACACAACAGTGGTAGGCCTGATCACCAAAAACGATGAGACAGCCTTTAGGGAGGAGGTCAGAGACCTGACTGTGTGGTGCAAGGACATCAACCTCTCCCTCAATGTAATCAAGACAAAGGAGATGATTGTGGAGTACAGGAAAAGGAGGACCGAGCACGTCCCCATTCTCATCGACAGGGCTGTAGTGGAGCCCATCAAGACAGTCGTGAAGAGGGCACAACAAAACCTATTCCCCCTCAGGAGACTGAAAAGATTTGGCATGGGTCCTCAGAACCTCAAAAGGTTGTAGAGCTGCACCATCGAGAGCATCCTGACGGGTTGCATCACTGCCTGGTATGGCAACTGCTCAGCCTCCGACCGCAAGGCACTACAAAGGGTAGTGCGTATGGCCCAGTACATCACTGGGGCCAAGCTTCCTGCCATCCAGGGCCTCTATACCAGGCGGCGTCAGAGGAAGGTCAAAGACTCCAGCCACCCTAGTCATAGACTGTTCTCTCTGCTTCTGCACGGCAAGCGGTACCGGAGCGCCAAGTCTAGGTCCAAGAGGCTTCTAAAAATGTATACCCCCAAGCCATAAGACTTCTGAACAGCTACACTGCTGCTACCTTCAATTATTATCTATGCATAGCCACTTTAATAACCCTACCTGCATGTACATAATTACCTCAATTACCTTGACACCGTTGCCCCCGCACATTGACGCTGAACCGGTACAGCCCCGCTATTGTTATTTACTGCTGCTCTTTAATCATTTGTTTTTCTATTCTTATCTCTTACTTTTTTTTAGGTATCTTCTTAAAACTGCATTGTTGGTTAAGGGCTTGTAAGTAAGCATTTCACCTGTCGTATGTGACAAATACAATTTGATTTAATGATCAATTAGCCTTTTAAACTGATAAACTTGGATTAGCTAACACAACGTGCCATTGGAACACAGGAGTGATGGCTGCTGATAATGGGCCGCCTCATCTATGTAGATATTCCATTAAAAATCAGCTACAATAGTCACTTACAACATTAACAATGTCTACGCTGTATTTCTGATCAATTTAATGTTATTTTAAATGGACACATTTTTTTTTTGCTTTTCTTTCAAAAATGCTAAGACATTTCTAAGTGACCCTAAACTTTTGAACGGTAGTGTATGTTTGTTTTTTTATTTTTCATTCATCTGTAAATGTTATAATTTGTCTTCCACATTATTTTATGTAGAGAATAGGCAAAAAAACAAATCCATTTTCAACCCACTTTGTAATACAATACATTTGAAGAAATCCAAGGAGGGTGTAGAGACTTTCTATAGGCCCTGTATATCACATGGGTCACATTCCCCTGCTCAGATATGGCATGCATCAACCAATGGTGTTGTCTGACAGATTGCTGCAACATACACTACATGACCAAAAGTATGTGCACACCTGCTCGTCAAACATCTCATTCCAAAATCATGGGCATTAATATGGAGTTGGTCCCCCCATTAGCTGCTATAACAGCCTCTTCTCTTCTGTGGAGGCTTTCCACTAGATGTTGGAACATTGCTGGCGGGGACTTGCTTCCATTCAGGTTAGGCCTGGCTCGCAGTCGGCGTTCACGATTCATTCCAAAGGTGTTTGATGGGGTTGAGGTCAGGGCTCTGTTCAGGTCAGTCAAGTTCTTTCACACCTATCTCGACAAACCATGGACCTCGCTTTGTGCACGGGGCAATGTCATGCTGAAACAGGGAAGCAGCCACAGACAATTATTCCTCCTTCACCAAGATTAGTTGGCACTATGTAGTCGGGCAGTTAGTGTTCTCCTGGGATCCACCAAGCCCAGATTTGTCAGTCGGACTCTTAGGTGGTGAAGAGTGATTCATCACTCCAGAGAACGCATGTCCACTGCTCCAGAGTCCAATGGCGGCGAGCTTTACACCACTCCAACCGACGCTTGGCATTGTGCATAGTGATCTTAGGCTTGTGTGCGGCTGCTCGGCCATGGAAACCCATTTCATGAAGCTCCCGGCGAACAGTTCCGGTGCTGACGTTGCTTTTTGGAACTTGGTAATGAGCGTTGCAGGCCAGGATAGATTATTTTTTACATGCTATGTGCTTCAGCACTCGTTGATCCCATTCTGTGAGCTTGTGTGGCCTACCACTTTGGGGCTGAGCTGTTGTTGCTCCTAGATGTTTCCACTTCACAATAACAGCACTTACAGTTGACCGGGGCAGCTCTAGCAGGGCAGAAATTTGACTAACTGACTTGCTGGAAACGTGGCAGCCTATAACAGTGCCACGTTGACAGTCACAGAGCTCTTTAGTAAGGCCATTCTACTGCCAATGTTTACCTATGTAGATTACATGGCTGTGTGCTCGATTTTACACACCTGTCAGCAACGGGTGTGGCTGAAATAGTCAAATACACTCATTTGAAGGCGTGTCCAAACTTTTGTGTATATATATAGTGTGTGGTTAGCTGACACATAAAATACCTTCCAGGAATTGTAAGATCTGGCATGCATCTGCAATGTAGTCAGGCAGGAACTCAACTATTCGTCATCCCACAAAACATGCTATTCTTCATACCACATGCAACCACATGAAACTTTGTGAATGTTCTTCCATTTTAGACTTCATGACAACTAAGCACATTGCATAGAATGTCAACCTACATGTTTTAGGCTGCTACATTAATTAATGAACAAGTACAAAATCAATTCTTGCAACAAGAAATCAAGATTTTATTTTGGTTGGTCAGCATCTTCCAAAACCAACAGGCATAAATGCAACAAATTATGGAAATAATGAAAAAGACCTACATGAACATAATTTGTGAATGGACGCAGAATTCCATTTCAAACATTCCAATCTTCAGACGTATGAATCGTATAAAACAAAAAGGAGACGTCATAAGAACCTTTCTTAAAAACTCCTACAAAACAAGCCTTTTAAGTCACCTTTTGACCTAAGAGCTAGTCTGATAGTGTCTACCCATGCTTTGGCTTCTCTGAACAGGTCATCAATCCATTTCATGACAAGCAATCTTTGTGACGCGTCAATGATTGCTACGTTTACGTAAAAGGCAATGGTGCATCTCTTTATCTGTGATAAAAGGAACACAGCTCTGATCATTTGGAACACATGGCCAACTTTGTACTTTCCATTAAAATCAAGCTGTGATCTGCATCTCTCCTCTTAATGGTAGACTAGAGCCTCCCAAAGGCTAACCTGAACCTGTACCTCTTTTACTTAACACTGCAAAATATATTGCATCCCAACATAATCATGGTCATCAAATCATTACTTTATGTCTTTAAGCAGAAAACTATATTTGCCAAAGTCATTGTCATTTGGGGCTATAAGATGGTCTTTTCTTGCTTTGGCCAGTTTCATCAAAAGGAACTCCCTGCGCTCCGTCCATTCCTTTAGTTCCTCGTTTCCATGAGCCAGTTTACACAACTCCTCCTCTGTGCAAGTGCCTTTAAGGTATCTGTGGAAATGGGTGCAGTACCAGAAATGTCAGTCACCAATAACACCATTTCCAGTAACCAAATTAGGCACCAGTGACCTAAATAAACGTTGAACAAGCATAGAAACCTTACCTCTCGCAAACTCTAAAGGTGCCAGTGGGGAAGCGATACTGCCAGCAGTTCTGATCGTCCTCAGAGTTAAACACTTTCTCTCTGTGTTTTTCTGAGGTGATGTGCTGCTGCCACTGCCGGTCACTGTTGCAGTTCTTACCACAAAGCCAACAGTGGTTGCCAGCCTAGCATAACAGATATCATCAAGATGATATTAGCATGTTGATGGTTTGTGGTCACTTACAGCATGTTGACGGTCATATAACCATCTGGCCGTGGTTAAAACAGAGATTGCTTACCACCTCCTCAGCATAGTCTGTGGGCATGTGGATCTGCTTCCCGTTCTCCTTGATGGCGCTGTTGGAGGCCTCCTCGCTCCAGCCAGGCTTCTGAGACTGCAGCCAGTGCTCATACAGCTGCTCCATGTCAGGAACTAAATGGACACACACAGTTTAGTATCTGATTAAGTTTGTATTACTCATCATAATACATTTATTGTACATCACACAGGCATGAACTGCTGTACAAATACTACAGTCCATCTGTAACATGAACTCACTGTTGTTCTCTTTCATGTATGTCCACAGGTCCCTTTCCTCTGTGCTGTGTGCAAATGTGCAGTTTCCGATGTACTGGCACTTTTTGCCAGTAGACACGTGCATACAAATCTGTAAGGGAAACACACACACACAAATCATAAGCACTTTACACGAGGACAAAACATGATCCTCTCTGGGAGACTCCCATACGAGTCAGCTGAGTATGTGGTCAGACCAGTTGCTCTGGGAGCATTTGCAACCCTCCTAGTCCTACCTCAAACTGAGACGGGATGGGCTTCTTTGTTGGGAGAGGGCGGATCGTTGTCCACTTCTTGCGTTCGATGGAACTCACCAGCACCACTCGTTTGTCTTTTGACCACCTGCAACACAGGTCAGATGAAATTCACTATGCTGACCAGGCTATATTATTCAAATTGTCCTGAAATGGTTTCAGGGGAGAGAACTACTCACGAATGCCTGGCTTTGGCAGTGCAGTACTTCTTGTTCTTGTCTGCCTCACTAACTTGGCCGTTTCTCCAACACTGCCCACACACAAACTGCATCTTCAGATTTGGGGGTCCAAACCTCTTCAGTGGTGTGGTGAATTGCTGGAAGGACACAAAATAAATGGTTTGTGTCAGGTCATGTGGAAAATCTGCAGTCAAATGAACATTAGAAATACATTTAGGAAATAAAGCATGTTCTGAATATAGTGTTGTGTACAATGACTGTTTACCAGGGATCCTTGGGAGCCTGCCTCCATGTTCCAAAACCTATTGGCCTCATGGACTATATTTTCAGGAGTGATGCCTATCATAAACAGATTGCAAAGAGTTTTAAGAGGGATGTTCACTTAGAAAACCCACAAAAGTTACAAGAAGGTCCTTAAAAAGAGAAGAAACTCTTTCTGGCTGTATGTAATAACACAAAAAAAATGTTCTGGGCTAATAATGTAAGAAATAACACACACAAAAACAAAATACTGAAAAGTTGCTTAGGAGCTAGAAGCAGAGCTGCCGTGTCCATGAGCTACGGCTGTGAGATACTGCTGTGAGCTACGGCACCATCTTACAACTGGGAAAAGTCATCTTGATGAATTACCAATAACATTCTTTGATTAGATGCTATTTGAAGGCACCTTTAATAGGTGGTAAGGGCTTACCTAGCTGGTGCTGCATCATCCACACCTTCAGCTCGATCAGGCTGTGGGCATAGAAGCACTCGTCTTCCCGCACGCAGCCGTAGCGCACCTCATGCCGACAGATGTCCATCTGGTTCTGCGGACTGTACGGACGGATTTTGGAGTAGCGCACAGTGTTCTCCCTCAGAATGTGGACCAGGCACCTGAAAAGCACAACAACTCATATCATGTTCACAACCCCACTGTGCAGAGCATAGAATCATGTTACAATATACACTAGTGGGCTTAACGCAACAAAAAAACTGTAGTTGCCAAAACTCAAAAAACACACCTACATTCTTCACAAAATTAAGATTCAGAGAAAAAGTCTGTTTGAATTCACATGCAGTTATGCCACAAAACTATACACAATGTTTAGTCGAATGTGTGTTTCCAAAATGAACATTCTTACAGTATAATAAAGTGTTTCATTACAAAAGGAACCAGAGCGGTCAGCCACAAACCATCACTTACAAAGTAGACCGCAGCTTAATTCACTTAAAAACCTCTGCATCTCTCAGCATGTGTAAACAAGTGAAATGGCTTACTTCTGATCTTCAAAGGCATGTTTTGTCACAGGGTGAGAGCAAAGAGATGGGTTGTCCTTATTGGTTTTGCTGATTATTCTGGGTTTGTGATCAAAACACACCTGGAGATCAGACCAGATACATTAGAGGGATGAAGAACTCTTACAGGACACTACACACAGTACAGGTTTTAATAAAGGGCACAGCTCCCACTCATAAAACTGACGCTGAAGGTTATACCAGAGGCAGTAATGTGACAGTCAACGTTAGTGTTGTATTAGGGTTATTCCACGGTAACAGAATGACCGCAAAAACAACAAACCGGAATTCTGTTACCAAACTTTGTATCTGCACTGGTCTTCAAGTAAGTGGAAATTGATAAAAAGTTGTTCTAGTGCATAGATTTGTATGGTTTAACTTGCCAATAATTGTTTTTTTGTTTTTGTTTTTTGTTTTTGTTTTGTTTACTTTTAAAACAGAAAAAAAATCGTAGTCTCAGCATCATTGTTACCGTGGAATTCTATTGCTCGTGAGAAGAATGAGGACACAAGATGTGGTTAAAGTCAGGTTATATCAGCGGAACCTCAAGTCAAGCATTCTCTCTATAACACAGTGGTGCTCCACTCCAGTCAGATGTCCTCAGTCCTGCTGGTTTTCATTTCTCCCTGACACTTAATATCATTTTGATTGTCTAGAGTCCACACACTATTATTCTGGGCTGATTAAAAGGCAAAACCAAGCATCCACTGCAGCACTCAAGAACCAGAGTTGTGCACCCTTGCTGCTCTAGCACAACAATGGCAATGCAATAAGACAGACGTATCAATGAAGACACCCCATTACAGAAGGAACATATCACTTTTTTCCCCCCTCCCATTAAAACGCCCAACTTACCCCGCAGAGGAACATGAATATCCCGTGATGCTCCTGTAGGATCTTCGGGACAGTCAGATTGATCTTACTGGTGGGCCCAAATGGATCAAAGAGAAAGTCTCTGCAGATGAAGCCTTTGCGCTCCAGGGACCAAACATCAATCTCCTCTTGGCAGTAGGCAAATGTGCAGTGACCAGGGTACCTGCACCCCTCTCCAATGGCAACATCTACAAGATCATCGTTTTAGTTAATAATCCTCATAGGCAGCTGAACACCGTCACAGACGGACCATGAAGCACATTGGAGTAGTAGTATTGGAGTAGTAGTAGTATTATTATAGTAATAGTATTTTCAAGGCTTACCTTTGCAGATGTAGTATGGCCCAACATACTGGGATTTTGTCGGTCTGGGTCTGATCAGCTTCCATGACTTGTCTTGTTGATTTTTTATCCTTCCAAGTAATATGTCCTTCTTGCATTTGTGCTCTTCGGTATAGAGTGTGAAATCCAACACTCCAAGTCCTAGTGATAGGATATCAACATGAGCTTTCACAAACAATAATTATCATGTCCCATACATCAACCCAGTTTCATACTCTTAGATGTCGCACAATAAGCAAAATAGATTGATTCATATACAGTGAACAAAAATATAAAACGCAACATGTAAAGTGTTGGTCCCATGTTTCATGAGCTGAAATAAACCTCTGCCCAGTCATGTGAAATCCATAGATTAGGGCCTAAATCATTTATTTATTTTTGAAGCTGCTCCAGTTTCAACTGTTCTGCCTTATTATTATTCGACCATGCTGATCATTTATGAACATTTGAACATCTTGGCCATGTTCTGTTATAATCTCCACCCGGCACAGCCAGAAGAGGACTGGCCATCCCACATATGCTCTCTCTAATTCTCTCTTTCTTTCTCTCTCTCGGAGGACCTGAGCCCTAGGACCATGCCCCAGGAATACCTGACATGATGACTCCTTGCTGTCCCCAGTCCACCTGACTGTGCTGCTGCTCCAGTTTCAACTATTCTGCCTTATTATTATTCGACCATGCTGGTCATTTATGAACATTTGAACATCTTGACCATGTTTTGTTATAATCTCCACCCGGCACAGCCAGAAGAGGACTGGCCACCCCACATAGCCTGGTTCCTCTCTAGGTTTCTTCCTAGGTTTTGGCCTTTCTAGGGAGTTTTTCCTAGCCACCGTGCTTCTTCACCTGCATTGCTTGCTGTTTGGGGTTTTAGGCTGGGTTTCTGTACAGCACTTTGAGATATCAGCTGATGTACGAAGGGCTATATAAAATAAATTTGATTTTGATTTGATTTTGATTTGATTTCCATTGACTGGTTTCCTTGAATGAACTGTAACTCAGTAAAATCTTTGAAATTGTTGCATGTTACGTTTATATTACATAAAGCATGTTCTTACCAGTTTTGACATAGCAGTTTGAGCATGCCTGTTTGAATTCATGAGTATCAGCCAGGGGATTTTTGGCCAGATCCACAATTGCAGGGAGGGGGGTTACATCTGGCATCCCCAGGGCCATTCCCATTGGCTTATCATGGTCAGTCAACTGGAGGGGAAACAAATGTCAATATCAATTTCAACAAACGACACAAACGGCAAGGTACTGTTGTGAAAATATCAGTGGGACATGAAGACTAGACAAGCTAGACTCACCTGCATGAATGGATGCTGACTATATCCTAGATTTCGGGGGGAGAGAAAAATAAAAATCAGAGACAACATTGACAAAAAGTTTATGAAAAGTAAATAACGAAAAAATCTAATTTCAGTTGATTGGTTTGTCAAAATCCAAATTTGTTAGCCATTGAGATTCCACTATCCAATAAGAAGTTACTTACATTTTAGTCTTTTAGCACACTTACAGGAGCAATTATGGTTAAGTGCCTTGCTCAAGGGCATATGGACAGATTTTTCACCTAGTCATCTCGGGATCCGAACCAGCTTACTGGTTACTGGCTCTCAAGAGCTAGGCTACGTGCCGCCCCAAATATAAGATATAAGGATAGTAACAAATGTTCAACACATTCGAGAGGTATTACCGTTAAACTGGCTGTATGCAACTCCTTGCATACCTGTCTGAGGTTCTGACATGGAGAGACTATCCAGTGAGTCCAATGGAGAGGAGACCCCGAAGGTGTCCAGACCTAAAGAGTACCCGCTGGCTTGTGGCTTGTGGTAGGGAGGAGGCAGAGTCACTGTGCACTGTGATGTCACATGCATAAAGGGGTTCATGTGAGATGGCATAAGGAAAGGACTAGACATGGAATTTGAAGGGGCACTGGTTGGAAAAGGGATTGGGCCCTTCATGGTGGGGATGATCTAGAGGAGAGAGAACAATACACTCTAAATTAGATATTGCTTTAACATGATAGTGAAAAGGCCAAATTTAAAACAAAAACAGATAAAGAACTATAATTTAATGTGCAAAAAAAAAATAACCCAAAAAACAACATTTTTCCTACATTAGCAGCAATCTCCCATGAACCTACCATGGGAGATTCTGTGGGCCCGGGGCCAGCTTGGTCCAGCAGATCATCCAGGTCATCTCCAATAATTTCCGCATCGAAGTCCGGGCGAGACTTTTGCATTGGCAAATGGTAAGACTGGGTAGGGCTGGCTCTGGCACCATTGACCAACGTAGGCATAGGCATGGAAATGGGAATAGGCAGGGGCACCAGAACATGAATGGGTTCTGGGGTGTGAACCTCAACAGGCGAGACCGAAGGGATGATGCTGACAGGGGGGGACTCAGCTTCTATTCTCTCATTCCGAGGGGGGTGCACCTTCATGGCGGCCAATGGGTCTAGGTTCGGGGGGGCTGGGTCTGGACCATCAGTTTCCTGAGGGGGCTGATTCACTTCTACAACACAGATGGGAATTTGGAAAGTGCAAACATATTAGAGTATTTCTGTCTGTGATAAAGCCCTTTTGTGGGTAAAAGATTCACTCATTGGCTGGGTCTGGCTCCCCAGTGGGTGGGCCTAGTGGGCATATGCCCTCCCAGACCCATCCATGGCCACACCCCTGGCCAGTCATGTGAAATCCATAGATTAGGGCCATAGATTGAAATTGTTGTACGATGCGTTTATATTTTTGTTCAGTATATATTGTTACAGTTGTTGGTTACCTAGCTAGGACATTTTCACCATATCAGCATATACATGACAGTCAAAACAAGACATGGTATCAATAACAATATACAGCGAGTTGAAGCGAGCTTACTACAATTCCACACATGGCAGCTTCTTGTCATTGTTACTAGCCATCTGACCGTTCAGAATCATAACAACGCACCCCTTCCAGCCACGACAATGCACCTGCATCATTTACGTGATGTCAGCCAACCCATCTATTGGTCTATCAACTAATTTAGCAAGGCAGTCCAAAATTCCATCCCACCAAAACAGCCTGAAATTTCAGGCAGCCTTTTCAAACAGCTCTTACACTAAAAGGGCATTATAATTTTCACAAATAATTTTACAGTATTATTCCAACCTCATGGTAGAAATATACACCGAGTAAACCAAACATTTGGAAAACCTTCCTAATATGGAGTTGCGCACCTCCCCTTTTGTCTTTAGAACAGCCTCAAATCGTCAGGGCATGGACTCTAAAAGGTGTCGAAAGCATTCCACAGGGATGCTGGCCCATGTTGACTCCAAGGCGTCCCACAGTTGTGTCAAGTTGGCCGAATGTCCTTTGGGTGGTGGACCATTCTTGATACACACGGGAAACTATTGAGCGTGAAAGATCGAGCAGCGTTGCAGTTCTTCACACAAACCGGTGAGCCTGGCACCTACTACCATACCCTGTTCAAAGGGACTTAAATATTTTGTCTTTTCCATTCACCCTCTGAATGCACACATTCACAATCCATGTCTCAATCATCTCAAGGCTTAAAAACAGTGGCGGCTGCTGAGGGGAGGACGGCTCATAACGGCTGGAAAGGCGCTAATGGAATGGGATCAAACACATATCAAACATGGTTTCTACCATTCCACTCAGTGTATACAAAACACAAGTAAATTACTCAAACTAAATCACAGAATGTCTTACCAATTTCTATATCTTCCACAGATGTAGATCCATGAGACTGAAACAAATAAAAATAATTATCTTAACACCTTTACTTGCTGGTACACCACGTTCACTTGGTGCAAGTAATCTGTCTTGTGTGGGAATTCCCACAAAGACATGGAACTCCCTTTACCTTGTCATTGGATGCACCTGAATAGCTTGATCCAGGTAAAACATTTAAGGCAGGCTGTTGAAAGAAATGTCTCAAGGTTAGATACTAAGCCACATACTGAAGTAGCCCATGTGCCATTATTCATACTCCACACAGTACACCCTCACCTTACTCCTGACATAGGCTTTACGGATTTTCAATCCCAACATTTTGGCCAGGTCCTGAGTCAATCGTATGACATTGGGATCCTGAAAGAAACGATCACATATTGACAATAAGGATTATGAACTTCGAACTATAAAAGGAACAATCTACAACAAAAAAATGTATGTGGTGTATTTTCTCTGCGGTCTCACCTGAGGCACTGCAAGGGAGCACTTCGCTACAGCCTCATAGGCCTCTTTATGCCTGCCCAGCTCTTTCAAGGCTCTGGCTTTCCTATAAAGAGCTCTATGGTTTCCCTCATTCAATTGAAGAGCTTTCTCACAGTCTACTAGTGCTTCATCATGCAGACCCTGAAATAAAATTCCCAAATTATACCACTTTTTGAACAGAGAATAAATAATACTTCATTCATAAATGTAAGACAAAACACACCACTTTCTTAAATCTGACTTACCGGTACTATGTTCAAGTAAGCAGCAGCTCGATTGGCATACAGCTTTTCCAACGTTCCAGTAGGTACACTGATGTCTTCCGAATCTGCATATTCTGCTATGCTCAAGGCCTCAGTGTACATTTCTATAGACCGCATCCATTCCCCTTCATTGAACACGTCATTTCCTTCACCAAACAGATTCTTCACAAGGTCCTGAATGAACACCTGAAAAAACAAATTCAACTTCTAAATACCAAAATAAGAGGTGCATTCTGAGCTTCATATGTCATTAATGTAGGTGCTGCCATTTGGGTTGATTGCATAATCACCTCATATCGTTCCTGAGTCCCAGGATAGGGCAGAGTTGACCTAGAAACAAACAAGTTCAAACTTAGAGCTCCTTCCGTTGACACTGAAAACATTCAAGTGTTACACCATTCAAGGACATCATAGAGTAATCTTTTCCAAAATAATACAATTTCAATATTACTCACATTGAGGCACAAGATCCAGAAATAGCTCAACAACATCTGACTTGTTGTACAGTTCCAGGCAGTTACCACTATGCAAACACTTAGTCTGTCTCCTTCAAAAACGTATTGTTATTCTCTTCCCCCAAGACCAGCCCTTGGTGGCTGACAACAGCTCTGTAGCCTGATTTCCCTATGCACTCAACCAATCAGCATTCCCTAGGTACACTGACTTGGACTGGGGAGTCCTGATCATACTCACTGGATGAACTGCAGCCCATTCTCAATATCCTGCCAGCGACTGCTTCGGTCCTGACACAGGGTTGACATGTTCACCTGTTTCTTTAGGTCCTGGTCTCTGTCAACACAATATGTCATTTTAAAAGTTAGTTAGCTTGCTACTTAACATGTATAGGCCTACTCGAGGGTATAATTGTATCATTGTCAAAACCGTTTTTTGTCGTAGGCCTTGCATACAGTAAGAATACGTCCAAACATACGTTCATTAAGTTACTCACTCATTAACTACTCAAATAAAGACGAGACAATTCACATCGTGAATTTGTATAACGTTAAACAGGTGAAAATTACTTTTCAGGCTTCATGTGCTCCTGACTCAACAAAGCATGCGAAAGCCTCGAAAACCCCATAGCTTTAAAATTCGTCATGCCTTGAACTTCCTGTATGTCGTCTTCACGAGCTAGTTAGTTCAAAGTAATCGGTCAATATTTCGAGAAGATAAAAACCTAACTAGCTAAAGTGAGTCTGCTTACGACTGACAACGAGTCTGGCTATACAAATCTACAGTACAGTAGTTGGGAGAGTTGATCCTGGACGAACGTTATAAAGTTTACATTATCACAAGTTAGCCCCATAACGTCAGAGGAAATGTTCGATACCCACTGACATATGTAGCTAGCTAGTTAGCCTACCTAGGTTGAGGTATTTGTTCGACCTAGACGCTATCTTAACTAAATTAGACTAACCGATCTGGCACGAGAAAAATATTGATATTCTAAACACAAACAGTATGCAATGTGATTGCTAGATAGCCATGGCTATAGAGTTTGCAGTTACATGCTTGTCAAAGATAACGTTCACTAGTAGAGTACCTGTACATTTTTCTACAGTAACGTTAGTTAGCTTCCTAGCAAGCTAGTTATCAATATGTCGGGCGGGAGATGCAAGAGAGCTAGCTACAGTACACGACTGTTAGCGGTGTAGCCAGCAGCTAGATAGCAAACTAGCTAGTTAGCCATCTTACAAATAATGACATTTAAAATATGCTCACCCTTAAGAAATGTGTATATGTCAAAAATAAAAAAGTCCACACCTAAATGAGTACAGCTTAAGATGTATGACTTGTTCCCTGGCCAGCATCAGTGATTTCTTGAGTGTTGGGGACACGAATCATGCATGATGTGGCCTGATCTCTGGCCTGACGTTTTTCATGTTTGCTAGATTCCATACTTATTCGAGGAAACAGGGCCCCCTGTTGACCACAAACTGTGTTCTGACTTTTTACTTTAGTAAACTATGAAATTACAGTGCTATCTATGTACATGATGAGATCTTGAAATGTCAACAAATAAATATAATTCATATTCATTATTAACGTAAATATAGCATTATATACAACCTTTTGACACAGTTGACTTGCTGGGTCTTTATGATCATGTTTTCTGTGAGGAATTGCATGCAATAAGGCTGTTGACATGATAAAACAATGACCACAGACATTAATTTATTGATCAATTAGACCTACTTCTAGTATTCTACATGGCATTAGTCCTGAACTGAAGTCCTTGGTCTTCCAGAATCTGAACAAAAGTCATTTAACAATTGGCTTGAAGTAATACTAAATTATGGACTCTGGGGTGATTCTAACAGAGAGGGAACTCTAACCACGTTCAGATAAGTGTTCAAGGATTAGTTTACAGCAGATTATTCCGAGAGGAGGAGGGAATGATGCTCAGGAGATTATTCAAACCAGACTCTAAAAAAAACTCTCCACTGCACTGAAAGCCTATGTCCACCAGTGTAAATAAGCAGCAGTGCATGCAGACTCCCTCTTGCACACCATGCCTGCGCTTTATCGGATACTTCTACTGTTCTCTGGTAAATTGCTGCTTGAATTTCTTTACCTTTTTAACACATTTTGCAGGGAATGATTAAGAGGGATTGAGAGGGAGTGAAGTCATGTTAAAGGACAATGTTATGAGTGCCTTCAGAGATCTAACATGAAAGGAACTTAGATCTGTTATAGTCTGATGATTCAACTCCTTAATTTCACACAACAATACAACTGTATTATCTTGAAATGGTTGAATCTTTTATTTCAATAATCTTGTGATCTTGTGATCTTTATATAGAGCACATTTTATGGTTAAATTTGTACTTTAATACATGTTTAACGATTTAACAAATCAGTACCAATGTCAATTGCCATGTCTTGTATGTTGACAACCAATATGCACATTACAAATTAATATTAATTTGATCTGGGAAAAGATGTTAAAGAACTAGACCAGAGTATAAGAGTGTAAAGGGAATTTCCAGCTGAACAAAAAGGAGAGCAGTGCCATAAAACGTGTGAAGTTGTTTTGTATTGTATTAATTTCATAAGCTATGGTTGTCTAAAAATATCAGTGTCAGAGAAATTATAGTCAATCATAAACACATTTGGTTTAATACAAGTTGCAAAAAGGAGACACCCCAGCATAGAAGCATAGACAACTTTGAACCTTGGGCCTTCTCTGCAAAGATACTTATATATTAATCAGACCGTATCAAATGTTCTCTAAACATCAGCCTGAGGCTTGTACGAAGTCAAACAAAAGACAGTGACTTTGCCAGCTGCTACAGAATCACGGTGCTCCAAATGTCATTGTGACCTCAGTCCTTGTACCTTCAGTAGCTCTGGCGTCAATCACTATCAAACGATATGAGAACAATCCATAACATTCAGTGACAAGTCTAGTGACCATCAACCCGTACACAAATGAGTGTCACAAATAGAACACTAGAAATCATGTGTCTGACAGAAAGGGAAAACATAAACATTTGCTAAGCATTGTGTTAATTACTCTTAACTGAATATGAACTTCATTCGTCTTAAATATTCCCCATTACAAAGAGCCTCTTTCTTGGAAAATGTGAGGGACTTGCAATTGCAATATTAGGTTGTCACTTCATAAATAGACTTGCAATAATACAGCATGTCCATCCATACACTTTGAACACTTAGACATTCAGAATCATTTTCATATGAGAGACTAATCACAGAGCTACACTTCTCAATTTTCACTTGATGACAGGACATATGTCTAAAGAGATAGTATGAAGCAAATGGCACATACTAAGCAAGGCTGCTACATCCATACAAGTATAAGCAAGTGCACATTTTGAACAAGATGTGTGCACACGTGATTGGTGTACCTGTGTTGCGCTGAGATTCATGTTCTTCTTCTGTTGTTGTTGTTGTTGCAGTGGTAATAGCCTCTATGTCACTGCAGAGGCCTCCACGAACTAAGAGAGGGCTACTGGAGCTGGCAGGAGTCATCAAGTGCAGCACAGGCAGATCAGCCCTGGCTTATATGATGTATGGTTGCTACTGTGGACTGGGGGGTCAGGGCTGGCCCAGGGATAAAGCAGACTGGTGAGGCAGTAGGACAGAGGCGCGATGAGATGTTCTAGCATGTAAAAGTCTGGCATGTTCTGTGAAGCTGATGATGTATTACTGAGCTATATAGTTGTAATGATGTGTTATAAACATGTTATAAACATATATATTTTTTGGGGGGGAGTGCCATTTCATAACAAACTCAGATCATTTAGAGTACCACTGAATGAAAACCCCCTCAATCAACTGTTCAGTCTGGTAGGCCACAATAACATCCTGCATTATGCGATGCAGTTCAAACTGCAAAGTGTATCATTTGAGGTTTTCTTTTGAGGTTTTGCCCTCTTGTCAATTGGATATTTGGAAATAGACATGCACAACCAGCACTCCCACACTCAAAATCCTAACCATAACTTCCTTCTGTCCACTAATCACAGACATGAATGCCCACAACACCGTTAAACTACAGAACCTCCAGCCTCCAGATCTCTCATATGCCTGCCTACTAACAATAGTTGAGCCCATCCTCTTTCATTTCCCTTTGTGTTAAATAGAGCTGATGTTGGTCCAAGCTACAATAATATGGAAAAACGCCCAGTCTCTGCCTTTTCAGTTAATAGTTTCTCAAACATTATTTATACAATAATAGTTTTAATTGGGTATTTTTTAAACTAGAAAAAGGGACTGTTTTACTTATGTAGTGCATCACCGAGACAGCAAATAGTTCTTATAATGCTCTGTTTTAAGTGTTACAGTAGTGTATTTTGTCCTTCGTTAAGGTGCTGTCACAAACATGACTGCTGCTACGGAGATGCAGAAATTGCTGGTTGCCACACCAAGACAAGAAAGTATCAATGGACATGTGAAGACAGGACTGCAGAATGTGGTATGCCATCTCAGTTTTATGCACATGAATGAGACATAATGATTAAATCAAGCTGAGTAAGCCTATCCCTCCCCTTACAGAGGTGTGGTCGTTTAGAGAAAGAAAATACTGCATGCTATGACTTTGTCGTTTTTGTATAGTTTTGCTGTTGAAAATGAATGGGTCTTTTCAGTGCATGGAAAAATAACAGATGTGTCATCAACAAACATCTGAGTAGTTTACAAACACTGCAGACATTATAGGGGACAGGAGGGCTAGGAGGGAATGGGCACGAAAGGAATCATTTCTCACCCACGTTTTCAGGTATTTTAAGCTCTCACCATAATTGCTAATCGCAAAAGCACATAGGACAAGCCACACAGTTCAGGATGTTTACGGTGTTTATTTGAGCATCAGACATTTTCTAACATTTCTAAACCTCAGAGTGTTTCCTTCACATCCTCCACAGACCACTCCTTTCACATCAGCTGTCATTTAAGGAAACTACTCACCCGCTTAACCCTCTTTTCATTCCAGATGATCTCAAGGACAAATGTGAGAAGATTCTCTGCAAATGTGACAGGGAGGCAGCCAAATGCTTGAGAAAGGCACCTTTCATACGGAAATATGCTATGTGGCCAGACTTTCTCTGTGGGTGTACACTGCCAACATGTAATATCTACTGATTCAATAAATGTACACTTGTTGATTTTTACATCTGCTGTGTGTCTATTTATGTTAATAGAATATCATATGTATCTCCTTCACAACATTATAATGACATGTAACTGCAGTAATACTTCAGGGCATTTTGTATGGATATCTCCTTTTTTTCCATTTATATGAAAAGGAGAAACACTATTACAGTGTGACTATGTCATTAGATAAACAAACTGTGTGATGAGGCTCTCCAAATTGAGCATAATGACCAGAAATTACATGCACAGGTAACAAACTAGTGTACAAAACAGAGAGAGCTCAGTAGTGGTTACATAACATCCCAGGGTTTATTCTTAGGGGGTGAAATGTTGCAGCCAAGGTGAGATCAGGTAGCCTAAGTACTTACAATAGTGTACTTATACCCGGGTGTGTTGTGCCTTACCTTATACTCCCTGAGGCTCTGCCGAGGTCTCTTTTCCACTGCTGTAATCCTCTCTAACTAACCCAGCATGATATATCACCTCTTAAAAGGATTCTAAAAGCATCCTGAAGTTTTCACCGGATTTACGTTTTCAACTTAATGTTTACTTTGCTGGAGCTCAGTAGCCGTAAATTATAATATACAGCACGTGACCAACAGATGGCAATGTTGAATGTTTACTGCAAAGCTAAGATGCATGTTCATGTTACAGTTTACAGTAAAGATGCAAACACGTTCATACACTATTAGTAGCATACTGTATACTTACATCTAGCCTAATGAATTCTATCTAAGGCAGACCTGGGTGCAAATACTATTTAGGGTATTTCAATTTGTCACGCCCTGACCTTAGTATTCTTTGTTTTCTTTATTATTTTGGTTAGGTCAGGGTGTGACGAGGGTGATATATGTGTTGTCGCTGTCTAGGGTTTTTGTATGTTTATGGGGATGTTTCAGTCTAGGTGTTTTTATATCGATGGTTGCCTATTTTGGTTCTCAATCAACGATGTTTATCATTGTCTCTGATTGGGGACCATATTTAGGTAGCCATATTCCTTGGGTTATTGTCTATGTGTAGTTGCCTGTGTCAGCAATCGGTTTATATAGCGTCACGTTTTTGTCTATGTGTAGTTGCCTGTGTCAGCAATCGGTTTATATAGCGTCACGTTTGTTTTGTAAGTTTGTTTAGTGTTTCTTCGTTTAATTAAAGAGTATGTATTCGTATCACGCTGCGCCTTGGTCTCCTTATGACGAACGTGACACAATTACTTACAAAAACACTTGAAGTGAGTATTTTGATATTTTTTATTTGAAAATACAAGTAATTGAATATTGCAATGTACTTGGAAATACACTTTAAAAGTACTGGCATGTACTTAAATGCTTAAATACACAGAAGTGTGTTTTCGAATACAAATATTAAAATACACTTTGCATTTGTCCATTTGGTCCTAGGGGTATTTGAAGTAACTGAGAATGGCTATTAATATAATTATTAAAGAATACTTAAAATTAAAGGAGTTGATTTGGTGAAATCGTTTGAAAATACACAGATATGCATGTATTGAACCCAGGTCTGCTCTGAGGTAGATACATTTCTTGTCTACGTTTGTGACATATGACCAGCATAGGGAAGGTCAAATGAGGCAACTGAAGTCTGTCTTATACTGTTTTTGGGCATGTTTGTCCTGCACCGCTGCATCAGAAATTGCATTCCTAACTTCAAAAGATTGAGCTGTTTAGAATGTTTTGGTATTTCTGTTTTTGGGCATGGCTCTTTGAAAGGATTAATGACAACAATAGCCTTAAAGAGAGACATTTCATTAGAAACCCAAACTCCTGTAATAAGCTGGATATATCATACAGATGCTATGACTATAAGTAGTCTGTATAGAAGTCCTGCTTTAGTCTAATCTACAGCGGTATGTGTTCGTATTCTGGGAATGTTGGGCATTCTCCTTCGGCAGTGCAGATGCAGCTCTACAGATGCTCATGAAAGGAATCTGGCTCCCCCTATGGGCACAGGAAACACAGGCTGCTAGAAGAAGGCCCTCCTCCTTCAATACAGTCATTGGTATGATGCTTTTTCCCACCTCACTCTCACATGGACCAACAGTGAGTTCCTTACAGAGATGGCCTCAGTTTCCAGACCTGAGTTTGAGGACATATAAGGTTAGGAAGTAAATCTGTTTGTGTGTTAGTGGTGTGGTGGTGGAAGATCTTCCCCCAGCTGAATGGTTTCCTTGTTTCATAATCTGCTGTAGGTAGTGTCAGCGAGTACTCAGCACCAGTAGGTGGTGTCATACACATAGTTAACTAGACCTGAAGGGAGAAGGAACAAGACAACACAGATGTTTATTGTATCTGAATCATATTTCAATTCAATTGATAAGAAATAAAGTTGTACTTTAGTTTGGCTGAACATTGTGTCTACTGTTGTACCTCATGCAATGCCCAAATGAATTAAAATAGTTTTCCAATAAGTCTGAGCAGTAGGGTCAAGAGATAATTATGTCTGACTCCTATTTTGAACCCCAACTATATTGCACATAAATTCATTCCCACTTATATGACCCGATGATCTCTGTTGCTATATACTGTATTACACTACTGACCAGTAAACTCAGAAGAACAACGGTCTTCATCATGAGAACTAATGTAAACAACCATATTAGTGTAATCTGATTACTTCAGTAAGTGCATCCACTTTTCACAGAGCACAGTGAAGTAGCTAAGCCTGTGTCCCATTTTCGAGCTCACGCGGGACACTCCCCATACGAGAAAAAAAAGGAAAATGTAAAATATATTTTTTTAGCTACATTTTGGGGTATATGTGAAATATTTGAAATTGGCCCCCAAATATTTTATAACTTTTAAATACATTCCGTAATATATGTTGTAATGTATGTAAACATTTGCATCAATGTTTAATGTATTTCAAAATACATTCTGAAACACATTAAAGAGTATTTATTGATGTACTTGGTAAGTATATATTTTTTTTTGGGGGGGGGGGGGGAAATGTTTTGTAAAATATATTCCAACATGTATTTAAATGTATTTGTATACATTAAATTAAAATGTATGGCAAATATTTTTTAAAAATGGCCATATCATATAGTAATGAAATGGTGAGTGTCTTAACAATTAACATTTATTAGGCTCTTTAGTATCACATGCACTTTTGTCAGTGTCATTAAGACTGTAGAACTAGCACTGTACAAGCTTAACCATTCTTCTTCTTTGGTATTATGGCGGTCAGCAAACAAATGTTACAGGTGCATGCCGCCACCAACTGTATTGGCTCTAAATAAGCCTAATATTCTGTAGTACAAATTCATTACACATGGTGAAGAAATTGCCCTACCAACTAACCCTACAACCATTAATGTATGTATATATTCCACTACTTTGGCCCCATCTGATCCTACACCAGGCCAACAGCCTATGAGGACATGACACCATCATTCAGCTTTCTGATGTAAAATCTTGTACCCCCAAGTATTTCTCTACAGCTGCAACCACAACATCTATCTTCTGTGATTTCCGTTTCATTCCTAAGGTACAGGTGACAACCATGGCCATGAACGCCAAGAAAACAACCTTACTGAATGAAGCATGTTATTCCTATCACTCGTTATTGATCTCTGCCATATTCACAGGGATCTTCTTAGGATCCCTCACACTGGACCCATCTTCATCTACTACTCTCTTCACTGCTTCAGCATATGACACCTTATGCTCTACTCGGATCCTGGCAACCTAAACCTGCCTTTCTCTCACCTGACACATCTGAGACAAAGCAATGTGTACCCCTACAGTTTACACACACAACTTTTCCCGACGACACTAAGCATTCCTCCTGCACACTTCTCACGTCTAGGAATCTCCCTCATACTCACAGCTGCCACATGAAGATAACTTGACTTTATCTGGTCAAAACTCTGCATCAAAACTCAGTATTTACAGAGAGTGTCTTCTCTGTTTCACCACGCTCTCCACCGGGTCTGCATCGCACGAAACGGCAGGTGTCACAGACACCAGGAATCTTCAACTCCAGTTATCACGCCTTTCAACGGCGCCCTGCAATGGAGAGGAAAGCAAGTCTCAGTTCTTGTCCTTCTGGACGGCAGAAACGCAAAAACAAATCCACATGATTCCACTTCGAGTCACTTTCACCGACCCAACATTCTCCAACCTCTTCTCCACTCAACCCGAAAAAAAACAAATTATCCTCATCGGACGAGGCTCAAACTCCGCGGTCTTCCCGACACCTGCCACCGCAGTCAATTAATCCTCAGTCTCGTCATGTTCAATTTCATTGTCCAGCACTCTATTTACTCTTAATATGTTCCACTTTATTCCTTTTTTCCCTACCCACTTCAATGGGTTCCCAAGTCCGACAACCATTCAGGTGTATCATCTTGCGAGTCCCGGGCAGACCAACCTGCACAGAACACAATTTAACACATTAACTGGCATGACAACCCGTCTCATGGGAGACTACACTCCCAACAAGCCACGCCTCCAAGTCTTCTAATAGGCTGTCGCCAATTATTTTACTTGACACATACCAAAAGCACTAAGGAGCATTTAAATTACTACATAAATGACTACACACGATACATTATCGGTCATGTAGTGACAGTGTGTGACAAAAACTTAACGAGAGCATTGCAACCAACGTCCAACTTAAAGTGTTCAATTGTCCCTCCCTGTTGCACAAAACAAGCTTCCATTCCCCCTGTCATGGCAGATGTAACTAGTAATTACCAATAATTTATAGATACACTAGATGACTAGTAGGGGGCGCTGTGTTGAAGCCACCGTGTCTCCATCTTGGCAATCCCCCAATGTTGTAAAAAATATTGACGAGTGCATTGCAACAAACTTCCAACTGGCAGAATTTAACATGTACTGGGTCGCTCCACGAAATTAGTGCCTTTTTTTTAATACATTTGAAATGTTAAGTTGAAATGATGCAGCAATATTGCATTTTAAAAGGCTGTTATATGAAATTAATTGCCCTTTAATATAGGTCACATTCAAATCAGATGTTCAACATGAAGACTTGCTAAAGTGCAAATACTGTGACTTCGAGTAACATTTTAACCCACTAACCCCAGAAAATACATCAAAATGACATAATACGGAACATTGATAGACAAGAACAGCTCAAGGACAGAACTACATTATGTATGGTGAAACTAGTTATTTTTTAAAATATTTTTGCATTTAATTGGACCTCCCTGTTGCACAAAACAAGCTTCCATTCCCTTGTTACGACGGGGATTCGTGGCTGATTTAACTAGTAATTACCAATCATTTATATTCCGTGCCTTCAGAAAGTATTCACACCCCTTTACTTTTTCCACATTTTGTTGTGTTACAGCCTTAATTTAAAATCGATTAAATGTAGATTTTTTTTGTCATTGGCCAACACATAGTACTCCATAATGTGGAATTATGTTTTCGAAATGTTTACAAATGCCTTTGTTATGGCAAGCCTCAATAAGTTCAGGAGGGAAAATGTGCTCAACAAGTCATGTACTAAGTTGCATGGACTCACTCTGTGTACAATAAGAGTCTTTAATATGAATGTTTAATGACTACCTCATCCCTGTACCCCACACATACAATAATCTGTAAGATCCCTCAGTCGAGCAGTTAACGTTTAATGGCTGTGATAGGAGAAAACTGAGGATGGATCAACAGCATTGCAGTTACTCCACAATACTAAGCTAATTGATAGGAGTGAAAAGAAGGAAGCCTGTACAACAAACAAAAAAATACCCCAAAACATGCATCCTGTTTGCAACAAGGAACTAAAGTAATACTGCAAAACTAACTTTGTGTCCCAAATACAGTGTTATGGTTTGGTCAAATCCAATACAACACATTACTGAGGACCACTCTCCATATTCTCAAGCATAGTGGAGACTGCATCATGTTCAAATCAAATTTATTTATATAGCCCTTCCTACATCAGCTGATATCTCAAAGTGCTGTACAGAAACCCAGCCTAAAACCCCAAACAGCAAGCAATGCAGGTGTAGAAGCACGGTGACTGGGTGGCCAGTCCTCTTCTGACTGTGCCGGGTGGAAATTATAACAGAACATGACCAAGATGTTCAAATGTTCTTAAATGACCAGCATGGTCAAATAATAATCATCACAGTAGTTGTCGAGGGTGCAGCAAGTCAGCACCTCAGGAGTAAATGTCAGTTGGCTTTTCATAGCCGATCATTAAGAGTATCTCTACCGCTCCTGCTGTCTCTAGAGAGTTGAAAACAGCAGGTCTGGGACAGGTAGCACATCCGGTGAACAGGTCAGGGTTCCATAGCCGCAGGCAGAACAGTTGAAACTGGAGCAGCAGTACGGCCAGGTGGACTGGGGACAACAAGGAGTCAACATGCCAGGTAGTCCTGAGGCATAGTCCTAGGGTTCAGGTCCTCCGAGAGAGAATTAGAGAGAGCATACTTAAATTCACACAGGACACCGGAGAAGACAGAAGAAGTACTCCAGATGATATAACAAACGGACCCTAGCCCCCAGATACATAAACTACTGCAGCATAAATACTGGAGGCTGAGACAGGAGGGGTCAGGAGACACTTTGGCACCATCCAATGATACCCCCGGACAGGGCCAAACAGAAAGGATATAACCCCACCCACTTTGCCAAAGCACAGCCCCCACACCACTAGATGTATATCTTCAACCACCAACTTACCATCCTGAGACAAGGCAGAGTATAGCCCACAAAGATCTCCGCCACGGCACAACCCAAGGGGGGGCGTCAACCCAGACAGGAAAATCACGTCAGTGACTCAACCCACTCAAGTGACGCACCCCTCCTAGGGACAGCATGGAATAACACCAGTAAGCCAATGACTCAGCCACTGTAATAGGGTCAGAGGCAGAGAATCCCAGTGGAGAGAGGGGAACCGGCCAGGCAGAGACAGCAAGGGCGGTTCGTTGCTCCAGAGCCTTTCCGTTCACCTTCACATTCCTGGGCCAGACTACACTCAATCACATGTCCCACTGAAGAGATGAGTCTTCAGTAAAGACTTAAGGTCGAGACAGAGTCTGCGTCTCTCACATAGGTAGGCAGACCATTCCATTTTATGGGTTGAGACCGAGTCTGTGTCTCTCACATGGGTAGGCTGACCATACCCATGTTATGGGTATGCTTGTAATTGTTAAGGACTGAGGAGTTTTTCAGGATAACAAAAATTAGCTGAATGGAGCTAAGCACTGGCAAAATCCTAGAGGAAAACCTGCTTCACCTTCCAGCAGGACAATAAACTAAAACACAAGGCCAAATATACACTGGAGTTGCTTACCAAGACAGTGAATGTTCTGAGTTACAGGATTGACTTAAATCTGCTTAAAAATATATGGCAAGACCTGCAAATGGTTGTTTAGCAATGCTCAACAACCAATTTGACAGATTGTGAAGTATTTTGACAACAATAACGGGCAAATGTTGCACAATTCTGGTGTGGAAAGCTCTTAGAGACTTACCCAGAAAGACTCACAGCTGCATTCACTGCCAAAGGTGATTCTAACATGTGTTAGGGGGTTGAATACTTATCTAATCAAGATATTAGTATTTTATTTTTAATTAAAAAAATGTAACGTTAGAGTATTTTGTGTAGATCAGTGACACAAAATGCCAATTAAAAACATATTTATCCCTCTTTGTTACACAACAAAATGTGGAGAAAGTCGAGGGGTGTGAATACTTTCTGAAGGCACTGCATACACTAGGTGACTGACAGGGGGAGCTGTGTTGAAGCCACTGTGTCTCAATCTTGCAACTTCCCCACTGTAGAAAATATTTTAGAAACTATAGAAATGCATTTATCAATGTCTACATTCGGGTTTGCCGACTGTATTATATTATAGACAACTTGATGCATAGTTTTACAGTGTACTATGTGAGCTAAACATAAAAATACAAAATACATAACATTTTCCCTAAGTATAAATTATAGATGTTACTGTCCCCACGACAACAAAAATACATGTTATTGTCCTTAAAACGTTTAATCGAAATACTGTAGAATTACATTAATTAATATGGAGGAGTGCTCCGACGAGCCAATATGTACGACTGGTGGCTTCAAAGCCCCTCAATGGCCAATACATGGCATCAACAATCCAGAGTTTGTGTACATCATTGGTAATTACCAGTTGAAGGGCTGTACAAGTGGATTTTTCCCAGATGTGTTAAATTCCCACTTGGCTACGAACGCACCAAAACACCGCTAACCATCCACTGTAGAGCTGTATAATATAACTCATTGGCGGCACAACACATACACAACACATTTTGACATATTGTGGCGCGTTGTACAATGTATTTTTGTTTTGTTTTAGTTAATGATTTAAACAACTCAATTTTTGTAATTATTTAATTACGCTGAAGAGAGGAACTTACAATATATTTTTGGGGGAGAGATATTAAAATATGTTTTTTATGAAGTTGAACATGTGCTTTGTATTAAATCATTTTAATTCAGTGAAATCCCCACATTTTTTACTCACCATCACAATTTAAATGATATCACTGCCAAAGTTTTGGCTTGGTGGCCCAAAAAATTAGGAACCACTTTGGCCATCCTTAAGACTAGATGTCATAGCCATGCATTTCTGGAATATTGTCAGGCATTACATGCATTTGAGCAAAGATGCAAATGTATCTATGTGTATTTGAAATACGTACATTTTGCATGACATTAAATATATTAAAATGTATTCGTTTCCTGGGTATGGGTCCTCATGTAAAGCCCCTTGCAGCCTGCAGACAGTGTGGCGAATTGGCCTGAAATGGGAGTGGATGCTTCTGCACAGTGGCCAGATAGAGCTGGGGACTGGGAGAAACAAGTATCTAGGGCATGACCCAAACAACACTCACTCAATTGTGTCCAGCCCTTCACTGGGTAATGAGCGATGAAGTTATGGAAGTCATATGCTGTGGTCGTCACATGGCAAGGCAGGAGGAGAGAGGGTGCTTTTAATTCCTAATTTTCATGTTGGCCTTACTTACTGACTTTATTGTCCCCATGGGGAAATTTTGTTGCAGTGTCATGTACACATTTAAAGTGGCATTTAAATACAAAACAAAATTGACAATACAACTTTCATAACAGTTACGCACCAATAAAAATAATAATAGTAAAGAAATAAGAAATAAAACATGAAATAAAAAATAGGAAAAGACTAGCCTGCTGGCCTTACGGAGTCAATGGGAACAGTCGCACAAGCTATTTAGGAGGGATATCACACCTGGCACAAATTATTCTCATTCTGTTTTTCCCTGCTGAGGGGTGCCCTATACCTGTGCCCAGAGGGGAGTAATTCAAAGTCCAGGTACAGGGGCCTGTTAACTTCCTTTTAGAAGCTCCTCACTTTAATTTGACTAAGAGGACATAATCTGGTGCATCATTTAACTCTATCCTTTTGCTTTGCAACCCAAATGTTGAGTTTACTGCTACAATTTCTCCATTCCATTATACAATATGTATATTCATATTACTGTCATGGCCGTTGAAAGAGGACCAAGGCGCAGCGTGGTTAGTGTACATTATTTTTATTAGGAAAAAGACACCGAACAAAACAATAAACACTACCAAACAAACCGTGAAGCTAAAGGCTATGTGCCATAAACAAAGTCACCTTCCCACAAAGACAGGTGGGGAAAAAGGGCTATCTAAGTATGGTTCTCAATCAGAGACAACGATAGACAGCTGTACCTGATTGAGAACCCTGCCCGGCCAAAACATTGAAATACAAATAATAGAACAGAATACCCACCCCAAATCACACCCTGACTAAACCAAATAGAGACATAAAAAGGATCTAAGGTCAGGGCGTGACAATTACATACAATACGTCAAATAACATTATTAGCTATAAAATCTATCTTACCTGTAATTCAAGGTGGCACTGGTTCGTAAGACATTTTAACAAGACAAGAGCAAGTATGAGGAACCACAGTAGTTAAAATCTACTAGATTTTCTAAGAGTGGGCTGCTGCCTTGTGGGCCTCCTGTTCTACCATTTCCCACCTCACAGGCCAAGCCAAGAAAAGAGCCTCTGACTGCCAAGGAGTTCATTTCTTGGAGCAGAGCAGCCCTTTGTGGGAAATGTGGTGTTGCATCACAACACCTATTGTCACATGACCAAAGACAGGCTGAACTGGAAAACATTTCTCATGTGCTTCAATGTTTTGAATATTACTGTAGCTGTTTGGCAGGCTCTGCTATTTCTCATAAAAGTGAACACAACAATGTTTCACTGTCTTGAAAAGCTGTTTACATCTGACATTTTTTCAAACGAAAGCTTACCTTGACTTGGAAGAGTTCCAGTGTTGGATAGCCAGCTAGCTAACATAGCATCCCTCTCTGTCAATGTACCCAGAGGAAGACGGAAACTCGATATCCTCAGGCTACACCATGGTGCTGCCCTACAGAGTGCTGTTGAGGCTACTGTAGACCTTCATTGCAAAACAGTGTGTTTTAATCAATTATTTGGTGACATGAATATATTTAGTATAGGTTTATCTAAAAACAATAACTTTTTTTAATGTTTAACTATTTTTATTTTTAAGGATGGTCCTCCCCTTCCTCCTTTGAGGAGACTCCACTCATGTAGACATGATGAGGAGCAGCTGTGATCATTAATGCTACCATCACCCAACAAACCTACCACTCAGGTCCACTCAGCCTGCTGAGTCACCATGTTGACCATCATTCACATGGCAACTTACACCTGTAATCAACCGATGACTGGAGTGTGTGTAATCTGATTATGAAATTAGAGGGATCTGTCTCCTCTCTGTCATGACTTGGAGAGGAAGAAGCTCTCTTGTAGATACCCATACAATGATTATGAAAATCATTCAGTAAACTGTATTTCTAATCACCAGCGTGCCAAACCGAATGAGGGATACGAAGGACTTTTATCTTCACTTCTTTTCTGAGAAAAGACAAAGGGGAATGTGTGATGATTCACAAGGAAATGTCCTGACTTGCAGCAGAAGAAGGTGAAAACGCTTTACAGCAACTGAGGGTTTTGCTATGTGCAGTGAAACATGTATTAACCTGTCTTGTGGGATATGACTTTAGCTAAATAGGAGCGAAATGTAAGTTCTTTTGATTAATTGAGGTTGGGTTAGAAGAGTATTTCTCATTAAAATACAGAGGGATGGAGCCATGCAATTCAGCTCAGTATAACCTGTATGTGGATACAGGGGCGTCATGCACCCATTAATTTAGAGGGTTCACAAAGTACGTGATGATGGAGGGGGAGGGCATTGGGACCCTATCTAGCTGGCTAGCTAAAGCAGAGCTATAGCTAAACTCAGCAAAAACAGAAACATCGCTTTTTCAGGACCCTGTCCTTCAAAGATAATTCGTAAAAATCCAAATAACGTCACAGATCTTCATTGTAAAGGGTTTAAACACTGTTTCGCATGCTTGTTCAATGAACCATAAACAATTAATGAACATGCAGCTGTGGAACGGTCGTTAAGACAGCTTACAGACGGTAGGCAATTAAGGTCACAGTTATGAAAACTGAGGACACTAAAGAGGCCTTTCTACTGACTCTGAAAAACACCAAAAGAAAGATGCCCAGGGTCCCTGTCACCTGCGTAAACGTGCCTTAGGCATTCTGCAAGGAGACATGAGGACTGCAGAAGTGGCCAGGGCGCCTAAGACAGCGCTACAGGGAGACAGGACGGACAGCTGATCATTCTCGCAGTGGCAGACCACGCGTAACAACACCTGCACAGGATCGGTACATTCGAACATCACACCTGGTACAGGATGGCAACAACAACAGGATGGCAACAACAACTGCCGAGTTACACCAGGAATACACAATCACTCCATCAGTGCTCAAACTGTCCGCAATAGGCTGAGAGAGGCTGGACTGAGGGCTTGTAGGCCTGTTGTAAGGCAGGTCCTCACCAGACATCACCGGCAACAACGTCGCCTATTGGCACAAACCCACCGTCGCCGGACCAGACAGGGCTGGCAAAAAGTGCTCTTCACTGACGAGTCGCGGTTTCCTCTCACCAGGGGTGATGGTCAGATTCACATTTATCGTCGAAGGAATGAGCGTTACACCGAGGCCTGTACTCTGTAGCGGGATCAATTTGGAGGTGGAGGGTCCGTCATGGTCTGGGGTGGTGTGTCACAGCATCATCGGACTTGGCTTGTTGTCATCAGCCCAGATCTCAATCCCATTGAGCACGTCTTGGACCTGTTGGATCGGAGGGTGAGAGCTAGGGCCATTCCCCCAGAAATGTTCGGGAACTTGCAGGTGCCTTGGTGGAAGAGTGGGGTAGCATCTCACAGCAAGAACTGGCTAATCTGGTGCAGTCCATGAGGAGGAGATGCACTGCAGTACTTAATGCAGCTGGTGGCCACACCAGATGCTGACTGTTACTTTTGATTTTGACAGGGACACAGTATTCCATTTCTGTTAGTCACATGTCTGTGGAACTTGTTCAGTTTATGTCTCAGTTGTTGAATCTTATGTTCATAGAAATATTTACATATTACGTTTGCTGTAAATAAATGCAGTTGACAGTGAGAGGACATTTCTTTTTTTGCTGAGTTTAGTATTACAGAGAAACAACAAAACATTTTTGTCTCATGTATTCATCAAGAAGGAATCAATAGGCTACAAACTTGTTCAAATTAATTTACAAACATACCTCCTGCAAGTTCTGCTCATCACCAGCAGCTAAAATCGAATCAAATGCTGTGTGTCAATCAACATTCTCTCTCCTCCTTCACTGGCGATACTGTCTGCACACACTAGAGTATCTAACGTCCTGCCTAGCATATCTTTGCTCATGATGCACCTTGGAAGGAATCACTTACTTGGGAGGATGTAGGAGTACTCTTTGCCTGGTCCAATCAGTGTGCCCGCTCTGCAAAATACCGATGACAGGTCTTTTTAGAAATAATTCATGCATAATAATAAAATGTTTAGTAATTATTTGAACAAAAACAGGAAAAATATGAGGTCCCCTTGTGGCACCTATGGCCATGACACCTCTAAGTGGATATAGCATCCTTTTTTATCATGTGTTCACCATGAGAATGTATTTTGGCTCTATTTTATTGCACTTTTAATTAGAGACACTATAGATGCAAACATAGACGGCCCAAACAGATTCTGCCAAACGAGAGGCCATGCAACAAAGTTGTTTGTCTAAACATTTTCTCTGTTCTGTCCCCGTTCTCTACTTGTCTCATAATAGACATTCATTCATTTGGTTTGGCTGCAAAAGGCCTGCATGTGCCTCTGGTTAGAGGCTGTGCTGCACTGCATTAATCAGCAGAGGAGGCGTGGTTCAGCTCAGCCCGACCTATCTCCCCATCCCTCTTCCTTGACCCCATGACTCATGAAAATTAGGAGCATGGTTCTGTGTGGACTAGCAATGATCTTCTCTCAGTCAGGCAATACTAAAACAAAGAATGCAGACGACTAGGTCGCCACGCAATTATCCCATAACAGAAAAAGAGGGAGCGAGAGAAAAAAACACTTGGCTATGGTTCATGAAATGTCCCACTGGGCACAGATATCAATTCAAATCAAATCAAATTGTATTTGTCACACACATATTTAGCAGATGTTATTGTGGGTGTAATGAAATGCATGTGTTTCTAGAACCAACAGTGCAGTAATATCTAACAATTCACAACAATACACACAAATCTAAAGTAAAAGAATGGAGTTAAGAAATGTATAAATATTAGGATGAGCAATGTCTGAGTGGCATTGACTAAAATACAGTAGAATAGAATACTGTATATACATATGAAATGAGTAAAGCAGCATGTAAACATTATTAAAGTGACTAGTATTCCATTATTAAAGTGACCATGTCTATGTATTTAGGGCAGCAGCCTCTAAGATGCAAGGTTGCATAATTGGGTGGTATCCGGCTAGTGATAGATATTTAACAGTCTGATGGCCTTGCGATAGAAGTTGTTTTTCAGTCTCTAAGTCCCAGCTTTGATGCACCTGTACTGACCTTGCCTTCTGGATGTTAGCGGGGTGAACAGGCCGTGGCTCGGGTGTCCATGCTCAGCCTCCTCCTGTACTCCCTGTTCACCCATGACTGCGTGGCCATGCACACCTCCAACTCAATCATCAAGTTTGCAGACGACACAACAGTAGTGGGCTTGATTACCAACAACGACGAGACAGCCTACAGGGAGGAGGTGAGGGCACTCGGAGTGTGGTGTCAGGAAAACAAGCTCTCACTCAACATCAACAAAACAAAGGAGATGATCGTGGACTTCAGGAAACAGCAGAGGGAGCACCCCCCTATCCACATCGAAGGGACAGCAGTGGAGAAGGTGGAAAGTTAAGTTTCTCGGCGTACACATCAATGACAAACTGAAATGGTCCACCCACACAGACAGTGTCGTGAAGAAGGCGCAACAGCGCCTCTTCAACCTCAGGAGGCTGAAGAAACTTGGCTTGTCACCTATAACCCCAACAAACTTTTACAGACGCACAATCGAGAGTATCCTGTCGGGCTGTATCACCGCCTGGTATGGCAACTGCACCGCCTTCAACCGCAAGGCTCTCCAGAGGGTGGTGCGGTTTGCACAACGCATCACCTGGGGCAAACTACCTGCCCTCCATGACACCTACAGCCCCTGATGTCACAGGAAGGCCAAAAGGACAACAACCACCCGAGCCACTGCCCGTTCATGCTTCTACCATCCAGATGGAGAGGTCAGTAGAGGTGCGTCAAAACTGGGACCGAGAGACTGAAAAACAGCTTCTATCTCAAGGCCATCAGACTACTAAACAGCCATCACTAACTCAGAGAGGCTGCTGCCTACATTGAGACCAATCACTGGCCACTTTAATAAATGGCTCGCCAGTCATTTTAAACAATGCACCTTTAAATAATGCCTCTTTAAAAATGTTTACATATCTTACATTACTCATATATGTATATACTGTATTTTATAACATCTATTGCACTTTGCCTGTGCCGCTCATCCATATATTTGTATGTACATATTCTCATTCTCCCCTTTAGATGTGTAAGGTAGTTGTTGGGGAATTGTGAGATTACTTGTTAGATATTATTGCATTGTCAGAACTAGAAGCACAAGCATTTCGCTACACTCGCATTAACATCTGCTAACCGTGGGTATGTGACAAATAACATTTGATTTGATGATTTGATTTGATATGTTTGGCCTTCCTGTGACATTGGGTGCTGAAGGTGTCCTGGAGGGCAGGCAGTGTACCCCCTGTAATGCGTTGGGCAGACCACACCCCCTCTGGAGAGCCCTGCAGTTGCGGGCAGTGCAGCGGTGATACAGCCCAACAGGATGCTCTCAATTGTGCATCTGTAAAAGTTTGTGAGGGTCTTGGGAGCCAAAATTGATTTCTTCAGCCTCCTGAGGTTGAAGAGACGCTGTTGCGCCTTCTTCACCACACTGTCTGTGTGGCTGATGTGTACACAGAGGAATTGGCCTGCTGAGGAGTGACGGACTCCATCCTAGCTGGAGGGGTGCTCTCATCTTATCTACCAACATAGACAGGGCTCTAACTCCTCTAGCTCCACAATGAAAGAGGGTACAGGCCAGGCAGCAGGCTGTTAGCCAGCCTGCCAGCTTAGTGGAGTCTGCCACTAGCACAGTCAGTGTAGTCAGCTCAGCTCTCCCCATTGAGACCGTGTCTGTGCCTCGACCTAGGTTGGGCAAAACTAAACATGGCGGTGTTCGCCTTAGCAATCTCACTAGGATAAAGACCTCCTCCATTCCTGCCATTATTGAACGAGATTGTGATACCTCACATCTCAAAATAGGGCTACTTAATGTTGGATCCCTTACTTCAAAGGCAGTTAGTCAATGAACTAATCACTGATCATAATCTTGATGTGATTGGCCTGACTGAAACATGGCTTAAGCCTGGTGAATTTACTGTGTTAAATGAGGCCTCACCTCCTGGTTACACTAGTGACCCCCATGCATCCAGCAAAGGCAGAGGTGTTGCTAACATTTACGATAGCAAATTTCAATTTACAAAAACAAAAATGACGTTTTAGTCTTTTGAGCTTCTAGTCATGAAATCTATGCAGCCTGCTCAATCACTTTTTATAGCTACTGTTTACAGGCCTCCTGGGCCATATACAGCGTTCCTCATTGAGTTCCCTGAATTCCTATCGGACCTTGTAGTCATAGCAGATAATATTCACATTTTTGGTGACTTTAACATTCACATGGAAAAGTCCACAGACTCACTCCAAAAGGCTTTCGGAGCCATCATCGACTCAGTGGGTTTTGTCCAATATGTCTCTGGACCTACTCACTGTCACAGTCATACTCTGGACCTAGTTTTATCCCATGGAATAAATGTTCTTAATGTTTTTCCTCATAATCCTGGACTATCGGACCACCATTTTATTAGGTTTGCAATTGCAACAAATAATCTGCTCAGAGCCCAACCATGGAGCATCAAAAGCCGTGCTGTAAATTCACAGACAACACAAAGATTCCTTGATGCCCTTCCAGACTCACTCTGCCTACCCAAGGACGTCAGAGGACAAAAATCAGTTAACCACCTAACTCAATTTAACCTTGCGCAATACCCTAGATGCAGTTGCACCCCTAAATACTAAAAACATTTCTCATAAGAAACTAGCTCCCTGGTATACAGAAAATACCTGAGCTCTGAAGCAAGCTTCCATAAAATTGGAACGGAAATGGCGCCACACCAAACTGGAAGTCTTCCGACTAGCTTGGAAAGACAGTAAAGTGCAGTATCGAAGAGCCCTGCTCAGCACTGCTGCTCGATCATCCTATTTTTCCAACTTAATTGAGGAAAATAAGAACAATCCGAAATGTATTTTCGATACTGTCGCAAAGCTAACTAAAAAGCAGCATTCCCCAAGTGAGGATGGCTTTCACTTCAGCAGTAATAAATTAATGAACTTCTTGAGGAAAATATCATGATTATTAGAAAGCAAATTACGGACTCCTCTTTAAATCTGCGTATTCCTTCAAAGCTCAGTTGTCCTGAGTCTGCACAACTCTGCCAGGACCTAGGATCAAGAGAGACACAAGTGTTTTAGTACTATATCTCTTGACACAATGATGAAAATAATCATGGCCTCTAAACCTTCAAGCTGCATACTGGACCCTATTCCAACTAAACTACTGAAAGAGCTGCTTCCTGTGCTTGGCCCTCCTATGTTGAACATAATAAACGTCTCTCTATCCACCGGATGTGTACCAAACTCACTAAAAGTGGCAGTAATAAAGCCTCTCTTGAAAAAGCCAAACCTTGACTCAGAAAATATAAAAAACTATTGGCCTATATTGAATCTTCCATTCCTCTCAAAAATTTTAGAAAAGGCTGTTGCGCAGCAACTTCCTGAAGACCAACAATGTATACAAAATGCTTCAGTCTGGTTTTAGACCCCATCATAGCACTGAGACTGCACTTGTGAAGGTGGTAAATTACCTTTTAATGGCATCAGACCGAGGCGCTGCATCTGTCCTCGTGCTCCTAGACCTTAGTGCTGCTTTTGATACCATCGATCACCACATTCTTTTGGAGAGATTGGAAACCCAAATTGGTCTATACAGACAAGTTCTGGCCTGGTTTAGATCTTATCTGTCGGAAAGATATCAGTTTGTCTCTGTGAATGGTTTGTCCTCTGACAAATCAACTGTATATTTCGGTGTTCCTCAAGGTTCCGTTTTAGGACCACTATTGTTTTCACTATATATTTTACCTCTTGGGGATGTCATTCGAAGACATAATGTTAACTTTCACTGCTATGCGGATGACACACAACTGTACATTTCAATGAAACATGGTGAAGCCCCAAAATTGCCCTCGCTAGAAGTCTGTGTTTCAGACATAAGGAAGTGGATGGCTGCAAACGTTCTACTTTTAAACTCGTACAAAACAGAGATGCTTGTTCTAGGTCCCAAGAAACAAAGATATTCTGTTGAATCTGACAATTAATCTTAATGGTTGTACAGTCGTCTCAAATAAAACTTTGAAGGACCTCGGCTTTACTCTGGACCCTGATCTCTTTTTTGACGAACATAATAAGACTGTTTCAAGGACAGCTTTTTTCCATCTACGTAACATTGCAATGCTCTATTTTCCGGCTACCTGGATAAAACACTAAATAAACTTCAGTTAGTGCTAAATACGGCTGCTAGAATCCTGACTAGAATCCAAGAATTTGATCATATTACTCCAGTGCTAGCATCCCTACACTGGCTTCCTGTTAAGACAAGGGCTGACTTCAAGGTTTTACTGCTAACCTACAAAGCATTACATGGGCTTGCTCCTACCTATCTCTCTGATTTGGTCCTGCCGTACATACCTACACAGGCCTCCTAATAGTCCCTAGAATTTCTTAGCAAACAGCTGGAGGCAGGGATTTCTCCTATAGAGCTCAATTTTTATGGAATGGTCTGCCTACTCATGTGAGAGACGCAGACTCGGTCTCAACCTTTAAGTCTTTACTGAAGACTCATCTCTTCAGTGGATCATATGATTGAGTGTAGTCTGGCCCAGGAGTGTGAAGGTGAACGGAAAGGTTCTGGAGCAACGCACCGCCCTTGCTGTCTCTGCCTGGCCGGTTCCCCTCTTTCCACTGGGATTCTCTGCCTCTAACCCTATTACAGGGGCTGAGTCACTGGCTTACTGGTGCTCTTTCATGCCGTCCCTGGGAGGGGTGCGTCACTTGAGTGGGTTGAGTCACTGATGTGATCTTCCTGTCTGGGTTGGCGCCTCCCCTTGTGCCGTGGCGGAGATCTTTGTGGGCTATATTCGGCCTTGTCTCAGGATGGTAAGTTGGTGGTTGAAGATATCCCTCTAGTGGTGTGGGGGCTGGGTGGGGTTATATCCTTCCTGTTTGGCCCTGCCCGGGGGTATCATCGGATGGGGCCACAGTGTCTCCTGACCCCTCCTGTCTCGACCTCCAGTATTTATGCTGCAGTAGTTTGTGTCGGGGGGCTAGGGTCAGTTTGTTATATCTGGAGTACTTCTCCTGTCTTATCCGGTGTCCTTGGTAAATTTAAGTATGCTCTCTCTTTCTCTCTTTCTTTCTCTCTCTCGGAGGACCTGAGCCCTAGGACCATGCCTCAGGACTACCTGGCATGAGGACTCCTTGCTGTCCCCAGTCCACCTGGCCATGCTACTGCTCCAGTTTTAACTATTCAGCACCCGAGGTGCTGACTTGCTGCACCCTCGACAACTACTGTGATTATTATTATTTGACCATGCTGGTCATTTATGAACATTTGAACATCTTGGCCATGTTCTGTTATAATCTCCACCCGGCACAGCCAGAAGAGGACTGGCCACCCCTCATAGCCTGGTTCCTCTCTAAGTTTCTTCCTAGGTTTTGGCCTTTCTAGGGAGTTTTTCCTAGCCACCGTGCTTCTACACCTGCATTGCTTGCTGTTTGGGGTTTTAGGCTGGGTTTCTGTACAGCACTTTGAGATATCAGCTGATGTACGAAGGGCTATATAAATACATTTGATTTGATTTGAATTTGAAGCTTTCAATTGAACGTCTGTGCCACGTTGATTCAGAGTAATTTCATTGAAATGATGTGGAAACAACGTTGATTCAACCAGTGTGTGCCCCGCCCAGTGGAGTAGGTCTTGCACGATATTCTGTGTAAGTTGTGCCAGTCAGCATTTTAAATCCTATTTGATCTTTTCAACTGGGAGGAGAGAACGCACTCCATATGGTTTTATATTCAACTTACAGTAACATTTCCCTTAGACAAATGGCCTCTCAAAGGTAAGAAACATGATAATTTGCAATGGTGGATTGAACAAAGGGAGTTTGTTTGTCACCATTTGATGTAAGAAAAAAGTCAAAGAAGCACCATTGTGCCGAGTTAGGGCTAGACGACAAAGCATAGATCCTGGTGAAAATGGAGCATGTCTGTCATGTGAATAGTCGTCATTTTTCAGAACGCTGTCAATACATCATCCTTGAAACACTATTAAGGGGTGGGTTGACATTCTGCCAGAGGCCCGAAGCATAGAGACCTATTACCTGCCTCTTTTCCACAATGTTCAGACTACGGTGGACTCATAATAGCTGGCAGTGCAGCTTGTCATTGACCCACAACCACATGGCCACAACCCAAAGTCATAACCCAACCAGCCAAAATATCTCTGAGTGATTTCTTAACCACTGAATCAACAGGAGGATCTTATTTTGCCTGTGTTTTTACCTGCCTATTTAAAGACAATAACAACACTACCTGCATTTATTTTCTGGCAGCTTTGCCTAATGTAGTTTTATCTTTAGGTACAGTACATGTCTATTGTGGTTGTTAATTAAGCTGGTACTCCTGGGTCTGCATGCTAGAGAGCACTGGGCCAGAATGCAGTCAGCAGGGCCTGATACTGATTAATTTGGGGGCTTCTCTCCAAGGCCTGGCAGTCATATGAGGAAGCTGAGCTCTACTGCACAGAGCTGGTCTCCAGGGGTGCCTGTCAAGGATTCTGGATTTAACAAGAATCATAGATTCAGTTCATGTAAATCCTACTTATTGCTCAGTGAGGAAAATGTGCTGTGCTGTGAATTGGAACTTTTAAACCGCCCCCAGTTTTGTTTGGGAATTGTACATGCACGTAGATTTTTAATAACCTTGTCCAATTGTGTGGTTTGTCCATATGCACTTGTGTGGCAGTGAAATAAAGCATGACAGTGAAATAAAGCAGTCCACATCCCCATATGTCTAGTAATTGGTCCACTTTTGATGTGTTCACATCAGTCACAGGACAACGTTCAAGTATGGTTTATAGATGTGATTACTACAATGAATGTTGTCCAAATATGCTCAATGTTAAACACATTTTGCCTTCACAAAGCAGTCTTAGAAAACGAGACATGTGAGATGAGTCATTTGATCCGCACCCCCTAAAGGCATATTCAGTGTTGGAAAGTACTTAAGTAAAGTCGTTTTTTGGGTATCTGTACTTCACTTTACTATTTATATTTTTGACAACTTTTACACAGCCTTCACTACATTCCTGAAGAAAATTATGTACTTCTTACTCCATACAGTTTCCCTGACACCCAGAAGTACTCGTTACATTTTGAATGTTTAGCAGGACAGAAAATGGTCCAATTCGCAGACTTATCAAGAGAACATCCCAGGTCATCCCTACTGACTCTGATCTGGCGGACTCACTAAACACAAATGTTTTGTTTGTAAATTATGTCTAAGTATTGGAGTGTGACCCTGGCTATCCGTAAATAAAAAATAAAAAAATTGTGCTGTCTGGTTTGCTTAATATAAGTAATTTTCTATAATTCGTACTTTTACTTTTGATTCTTAAGTGTATTTGAAAACCAAATACTTGTAGACTTTTACTCAAGTATAATTTTACTTGGTGACTTTCACTTTTACTTGAGTCATTTTATATTAAGGTATCTTTACTTTTACTCAAGTATGAGAATTTAGTACTTTTTCCAACACTGGACATTTTATAATTTTTTGTGATTCAAATGGGACCTCGGCACAGTAGTTACACAAATGTATATTGTTACAAACCCAATAACTAGCCTACTGAAGCTACTTGTTAGATATTACTGCATGGTTGGAACTAGAAGCATAAGCATTTCACTACACTCGCATTACCATCTGCTAACCATGTGTATGTGACCAATAACATTTGATTTGACTAATATTGATTCACTTGCTTTATCTATGGGTTCTAGGCGTAGTTACATGGTCTGTAACCTGAATCAATGTGTGCATTTATGTGAGAAATCAGCGTTTGATGACAGTGTTGGATGCACTTGTGCCCAGGAGACAGCTACTTACCGAGTTCAGAGCCAGCGCCATCTTGACATATTGGACGGCCATATATGAATTTTGTTTAAGTGAGAGCGACAACTTGGTCATATTTGGCTGGACAAATTTCTATTGTCATTATTACATTGTCATACCAAGAGAGCACAGCCTACATTCATTAATCTTAGTGTGTTAATCATGTTTGGTGTCTGATTCGAGCATAAGAATCAAGAGAATCGTCTAAATTCCTTCCCATTTAGCTTCAAATGCATCACGATGTCCTCTGTTCGCCATTTCTACTGAAGCTCTAAATATAACTGCTGAGGCAGAAAGGGTAAATGTATCCCCATCGCTGTGTGAGGGTGGCTTGTCATGTGAGATTTTTCAATATACTTTACCCTGCAGAGTTCCCCTGCAAGGTCTCTGTGTGTCCCTCTCTGTCTAAGTAGTCCTGCTTCAAAATGGGACTTCAACAGTGCGTGCAGCTCAGTGTGAATGTCAAAGGAATCTGACATCAGCAACTGTAGAGCACTCAATATGGCCATATCCACAATAGGATTAGATGTGGGTGGGAGTCTTGGCTGTAAGGGTTTCATACCGTGCCTTATTGCTTCACACATGTCTTGATTTTTTGGGACAAGGAAATATATATTTTTCCTCACTAACATTGTTATAAAGCATTTCCAAATGGAACAATTCCAAACTTTTTTATCATCAGACACTTAACATTGTAACAAGTGTTGGTATGACATTCTTTTTATGCTGTATTTAGGGTCAGGATTACTGTAATTACTGTAATTACAATACTTGTTGTATTACTTACATGTAAGATCAGCATCTGATGTATGCTGAAAGACTGAAACTAAATGTGTCATCCCATCTTGTGGTCCTGTTCAAATATTATGTGCATTGACAAGAAAAGGCACATTTCATCTTGCTATGCCACCTGGTATTTTGTTTAAAAGCTGTGTGTGTGTGTGTGTGTGTGTGTGTGCGTGCGTGCGTGCGTGCGTGTGTGTGTGTGTGTGTGCTCTTGGCCTGCTGACTCTCACACCCTCAGCTTGTTGTATCTGGCAGGCTGTCAGTGTGGAGACCTGCGAGCAGAGATGATTAAACAGTAAACTGGGGTTGTGTGTCCTTCTCACTCTGTTCTGCCTTGTCTGAAGACCACTAAATAACACTAGGAAGACTCATGTGCATGAGTGTAGTGAAAGAATACATGCCACCATCTTCTATTCACTCATACATACATATCCATTCACCCCATGATGAGTAGAGGGAAGGTTCTTGACGACAGACACATACACTGAGTGTACAAAACATTAAGAACACCCTCTGAATGGCACACATACACAACCATGTCTCAATTGTCTCAAGGCTTAAAAATCTGTCTTTAACCTGTCTCCTCCACTTCATCTACACTGATTGACGTGGCATCAATAAGGTATCATAGCTTTCACTTAGATTCACCTGGTCAGTCTATGTCATGGAAAGAGCTGGCATTCTTAATGTTTTGTATACTCAGTGTAGTAGAGTACTATACGTTGATGTAGATGAAGCCTCTATAGAGGAAGGTTATACAATTAGAAACACAACAGTCTAAGGACTGCAAGGACCAGGAAATATTGGTCACATCTGGAATCTTAAAGGTGGTTGTGACAATCCAAACCATTTTGTTGGTCATTGTGAATGTACTTTGCTAATTCAACAAAAAATGATGTTCTCCAGTGCATTCCTCTCCTCTGACGTCAACCCAAAAGCAAGAGGCTTTTGGGGATTCATTTTTGCAAAGTTTACTAGTTTATCACAGAATCTAATCAACATAGTTTTGGTTTATGCACAACAATGCGTCAGAAAACATTCTACGTCGTTCGGATTTGAGGGATCATTTAATAGAGATTACTCAAAGGATTACATCCATTGGGAAAAGTCAGACACCCTTATGCTATTATCTCATAATATTGAACATCAAATGTCTCAGATGAATATCTTGCAGGCCCTTTCAAAGATATCTCTATTAGAGGTCTACCGATTAATCGGAATGGCCGATTAATTAGGGCCGATTTCAAGTTTTCATAACAATCGGAAATCTGTATTTTTGGGCGCTGATTTTGTAGATGTAAAAATTAAAAATTCTACCTTTTAACTAGGCAAGTCAGTTAAGAACACATTCTTATTTTCAATGGCGGCCTAGGAACGGTGGGTTAACTGCCTTGTTCAGGGGCAGAACAACAGATTTTCACCTTGTCAGCTCGGGGGATCCAATCTTGCGACATTACACTTAACAAGTCCAACGCAATAACCACCTGCCTCTCGTTGCACTCCACAAGGAGACTGCCTGTTACGCGAATGCAGTAGAAGCCAAGGTAAATTGCTAGCTAGCATTAAACTTATCTTATAAAAAACAATCAATCAATCATAATCACTAGTTATAACAACACATGGTTGATGATATTACTAGTTTATCTAGCGAGTCCTGCGTTGCATATAATCGATGCAACGCTGGGGGATGATTTAACAAAAGCACATTTGTGAAAAAAGCACAATCGTTGGACGACTGTACCTAACCATAAACATCCATGCCTTTCTTAAAATCAATACACAGAAGTATATATTTTTAAACCTGCATATTTAGCTAAAAGAAATCCAGGTTAGCAGGCAATATTAACCAGGTGAAATTGTGTCACTTCTCTTGCGTTCATTGCACGCAGAGTAAGGGTATATGCAACAGTTTGGGCAGCCTGGCTCATTGCGAACTAATTTGCCAGAATTTTACGTAATTATGATATAACATTGAAAGTTGTGCAATGTAACAAGAATATTTAGACTTAGGGATGCCATCCGTTAGATAAAATACAGAACGATTCCGTATTTCACTGAAATAATAAACGTTTTGTTTTCGAAATTATAGTTTCCGGATTCGACCATATTAATGACCAAAGGCTCGTATTTCTGTGTGTTATTATGTTATAATTAAGTCCATGATTTGATAGAGCAGTCTGACTGAGCGATGGTAGGTAGCAGCAGGCTCGTAAGCATTCATTCAAACAGCACTTTCGTGCGTTTTGCCAGCAGCTCTTTGCAAGCACAGCGCTGTTTATGACTTCAAGCCTACCAGCCTAATGGCTGGTGTAACCGATGTGAAATGGCTAGCTAGTTATAGCGTTTCAAACGTCACTCGCTCTGAGACTTGGAGTAGTTGTTCCCCTTGCTCTGCATGGGTAACGCTGCTTCGAGTGTGGCTGTTGTCAATGTGTTCCTGGTTCGAGCCCAGGTAGGGGCGAGGAGAGGGACGGAAGCTATACTGTTACACTGGCAATACTATAGTGCCTATAAGAACATCCAATAGTCAAAGGTATATGAAATACAAATGGTATAGAGAGAAATAGTCATATAAATACTATATTAACTACAACCTAAAACCTCTTACCTTGGAATATTGAAGTCTTATGTTAAAAGGAACCACCAACTTTCATATGTTCTCATGTTCTGAGCAAGGAACTCAAACTTGAGCTTTTTTACATGGCACATATTGCACTTTTACCTCTCCAACACTTTGTTTTTGCATTATTTAAACCAAATTGAACATGTTTCATTATTTATTTGAGGCTAAATTGATTTGTATTGATGTATTATATTAAGTTAAAATAAGTGTTCATTCAGTATTGTTGTAATTGTTATTATTACAAATCAATTTTAAAAAATCGTCCGATTAATCGGTATCTGTTTTTTTTGGTCATCCAATAATCGGTATCGGTGTAGAAAAATCATAATCGGCCGACCTCTAATCTCAACTATGACAGTCATTTACTTCATAATCTACTTCCTGAGGCACCAGGCACCACATGATGCAGAAATGATACCAACAATTAGAGTTTCTACTGTCATTATTAATCAATCTATTAATAAATAGTCTATTAATAGTTTATCTGTTGTTTTCTCGTCTCGTCATTCACAGTTTAATATTTTAAATACTCATACTGCAATATTCATATTTCAATATTATTACCATAGGCATTCACTGTGATGTTTTATTTAAAATCAATAAAGGCACAGATCCTTTCTGCCATGTCATTTAGACTGGAACGTTCCGTTGAAGGTATAGGGTGTCAATAATGACTTCCCCAGCTGTAACTGCCTCCCTCACGATAAGCAAAGACAAACCTGTCTGGAAAGCCAGCAAATGCTCTGTGATTCAACACAGCCTGACCATATTCTTCACACACAGCGCCTTCACAGCAAGGGAAGGTGTTTACGACTCCACCATCACATCTCACGATGCAGATTATTACAGTTTTGATTCAATATGTCCATGGCTAAGATATGTTTACAATGATATAGATGTGTTTATGCGCTGATATTTTGAGAGATTATTTAGATGGGCTTAGTTGAAGAGGGTTCACCTCCACTGATATTCTTCTATGAATGCATATACAACAATGAAATCCAAAATACTTTTGTTTCATGACCCATTCTGTCAAGATCATTCTGATTCCGTCATCAATTACAAGGTAAAGGTGAAGAGAGCTAAATATCTATTCTGCTCACTCACAGTATATCCCACATAGAAGGAAGTGCTCTCCTGATAGCAGTAGCTACAGGCTTGTGGACATACAGAGAGCTTGATGTGTGTGAATGACCACTAATCAACCGTTTTATGTCTTAGCCCGCTTGCTGTGCAGCATATTTCATGAAGATGAGCAGAATTGCAAATGGCCTACTGAAAGTGTTCTTTTAATCAAAATTCCTTTGGTCTTCACCTGTTCACCCTCATCTAATTTGCAAAAAATGTTGGTAATCAATTAGTTGATCATGAATCCACAGCTGCTGTGACTGCACTAACACTGTAAAAAAATATTCAGGGGCTTAGTAAATACTATCCCCAAAAATATATGATTTTCACATACAAATTCAGGTTTCGGGTTTTACTTCAATATTTGTAATACCTTACTTCATTTGTATGTTTTCAAAAAGCATTACATTTGAAAATGTCAATTCAATTTAATATACAGTGTATAATTTACTATATTTTCATAATATTTACTCTCAGCTTAATAAAAAAAAATGTTCCAACAACTTGCCATGTGGCCTCATTTTTAGAGGATTGTGGGTAATTCTAAATTGTTTGACTTTATGATACTTTTACACAACTTTATATGCATGTTTCTGTATCAGTATTAAGCAGCTTGTTGTGCTATGAGTTATAATGGATAATGATGAACTGATATGAAAAGCATCGGGCAAATTGACGTTCAACGATGAGATTCCCACCATCAACAAGGTTACACAACCCTTAATGCTAGAGGCACATGCAGCATCTTACAATGGCCACAGTTCAACCTCCACTGACTGCTAGTGGAATGCACACTGTGTTCAGCAATGGGTTAAAATGGCAAATAATCAAAGACATAAAAAACATATTTGACATGATCACTGAAAGTAACTGATCCAAAAGATGAAGTAATTCTAAATGTTTTGGAATTGTATATTATACATAGTGATACCTCATGTTAGCCTCCAATACCCTACTCAACAAATTGGATGCAGTCTATCACAGTGCAATCCGTTTTGTCACCAAAGCCCCATATACTACCCACCATTGCGACCTGTACGCTCTCGTTGGCTGGCCCTCGCTTCATACTCGTCGCCAAACCCACTGGCTCCATGTCATCTACAAGACCCTGCTAGGTAAAGTCCCCCCTTATCTCAGCTCGCTGGTCACCATTGCATCTCCCACCTGTAGCACACGCTCCAGCAGGTATATCTCTCTAGTCACCCCCAAAACCAATTCTTTCTTTGGCCGCCTCTCCTTCCAGTTCTCTGCTGCCAATGACTGGAACGAACTACAAAAATCTCTGAAACTGGAAACACTTACCTCCCTCACTAGCTTTAAGCACCAACTGTCAGAGCAGCTCACAGATTACTGCACCTGTACATAGCCCACCTATAATTTAGCCCAAACAACTACCTCTTTCCCTACTGTATTTTATTTATTTATTTATTTTGCTCCTTTGCACCCCATTATTTTTATTTCTACTTTGCACATTCTCCCATTGCACATCTACCATTCCAGTGTTTTACTTGCTATATTGTATTTACTTTGCCACCATGGCCTTTTTGCCTTTACCTCCCTTATCTCACCTCATTTGCCCACATCGTATATAGACTTGTTTATACTGTATTATTGACTGTATGTTTGTTTTACTCCATGTGTAACTCTGTGTCGTTGTATGTGTCGAACTGCTTTGCTTTATCTTGGCCAGGTCGCAATTGTAAATGAGAACTGGTTCTCAACTTGCCTACCTGGTTAAATTAAGGTGAAAAAAAAAATAAAAAATAAAAATAAAAAATAAAAATGTTGGAAATACTCAAAAAGCTGAGGCAAACAGTTCATTTTTAAAAAGTAGAACCAGCACATTATTTATTTTTTTACAGTGTATAGTAAGTAATTCAGTGATCCCAGTCAGCTGGAATTTAGCAGGAAAGTAATACACACACAGGGGTTGTAAGCGGACCTTGGTGCAAAGCAACTTAATTGTGCACTCAAGGCCATCTGTGAGAAGCACAAATTGTAGGCATGACATTATGTGAACTCCCTACCAAAGGGCTTGTTCAAGCCAAGGAGATACATTGGCAATGTTAACACAAACAAATATTGAGCAGTGGCTTGTGTTTGTGTCACATGCTCTGAGCACTGAAAGAGTGTGTTCTGGCCTTTGCCTCAGGACTAGGATGGAACAATCTGGGCTTTGAAAGAAGACACGGCTCCTTTCTTTACAGGGAAATTCTAAGAAGTCCCCTGCGTTAATATTTTGAGGAATTTGAATGCCTCCTTACATGTTGTAACTGACGCAAACCTCTCACAATTGATATAAAGCCAATAACCATACTGAATTATGATTTATGCAATGCAATCATTATTTATTCATCATTAGAAGTGAGATAACAATCTATAAAATTATAAATTGTCTTCTACCTACAGTACATGTAATACTATATACAAACATTACACCGAGGACCTATTTGCATATATGACCAATAAACAAAATACAGGTATAACCTTTTCTTTATCCTTAGACATGAAATTAACAATTTGACAGAGATGTATACTACCGTTCAAAAGTTTAGGGTCACTTAGAAATTTCATTGATTTTGAAAGAAAAGCAAATTTTTTGTCCATTAAAATAACATCAAATTGATCAGAAATACAGTGTAGACATTGTTAATGTTGTAAATTACAATTGTAGCTGGAAAAGGCTGATTTTTAATGGAATTTCTACATAGGCGTACAGAGGCCCATTATCAGCAACCCACGTTTATAATTTTAAAAGGCTAATTGATCATTAGAAAACCATTTTGCAATTATGTTAGCACAGCTGAAAACTGTTGTTCTGTTTAAAGAAGCAATAAAACAGGCCTTCTTTAGACTAGTTGAGCATCTGGAGCATCAGCATTTGGGGGTTTGATTAGAGCCTCAAAATGGCCAGAAACAAATAACTTTCTTCTCAAACTCATCGGTCTATTCTTGTTCTAAGAAATTATGCCTACTCCATGCGAGAAATTGTCAAGAAACTGAAGATCTCATACAACGCTGTGTACTACTCCCTTCACAGAACAGCGCAAACTGGCTCTAACCAGAATAGAAAGCCCCGGTGCACAACTGCACAACTGAGCAAGAGGACAAGTACATTAGAGCGTCTAGTTTGAGAAACAGAAGCCTCACAAGTCCTCAAACTGGCAGCTTAATTAAATAGTACCCGCAAAACACCAGTCTCAACATCAACAGTGAAGAGGTAACTCCGGGATGCTGGCCTTCTAGGCAGAGTTCCTCTGTCCAGTGTCTGTGTTCTTTTACCCATCTTAATGTTTTAATTTTTATTGGCCAGTCTGAGATATGGCTTTTTCTTTGCAACTCTGCCTAGAAGGCCAGCATCCCAGAGTTGCTTTTCTTTCAAAATCAAGAACATTTCTAAGTGACCCCAAACTTTTTGAACGGTGGTCTACATTAGTTCATGTTTCAACTCTATTTGTCCCAGAAGGCAATTGGTTTTGAAACAAGGAGCACATAAGACGTAGAAACATAAAATAAAACACATATGAATCACAAAGATACTGAATGCAAAGGTAGTACATACAATGCTAGTGCCTTAGTCATGGGTGGGCAGCCATTAATATAAATATAGCAATATTAATGATCAACATTAGCACCACTAATAGTACAAAGTAAAACCTAGATAGAAGTTAAGTATCACCTTATCAAATACATCAAGTCAACATCATCATCATCAAAAAATATGCTGAACTGAAACTAAACATAAAAAATTATGATTACATTATCATCATCTTCAACATCATCATCATCACCATCAACATCAGCCCATGTAATGGAATCCAATACAATAAAGCTAGTTAGGACATTAATCCAAGGGCACTGTGAAATGTATAGAGGGGAAAGAGTTGGGTTAGTTTAATCTGATATATATTTTAGTTTAATCTGATATGTATTTTGGTTTAATCTGATATATATATATATGAGTTTAATCTGATATGTATTTTGGTTTAATCTGATATATATATATATGAGTTTAATCTGATATGTATTTTGGTTTAATCTGATATATATATATATGAGTTTAATCTGATATGTATTTTGGTTTAATCTGATATATATATATATGAGTTTAATCTGATATGTATTTTGGTTTAATCTGATATGTGTTTTAGTTTAATCTGATATGTATTTTGGTTTAATCTGATATATATATATATATGAGTTTAATCTGATATGTATTTTGGTTTAATCTGATATATATATATATATGAGTTTAATCTGATATGTATTTTAGTTTAATCTGATATGTGTTTTAGTTTAATCTGATATGTATTTTATACACCCCCATAAGCACAGCGATAGGAGATCAGTGCAAGAGCAATAAGGATTTTTAGGGGCATTATGATGGTGAAACTGAAACACAAGTGCCCCCAAAAGCCCCTCATTCTCCCTGCGGCGTTACATTTGAACTTCACTGGGCACCACCGCCTGTCACTAGTTTGTCTATTTATTCTGTCCCAACATAACCAGAGTATCACACAAACACACATAAAGTTGGGCTAATTGGTTAAGATGAGAGGGTGAGTTCCAGAAGCGGGACTTTGCGGGCCAGTTGGATTCTAATCAAACTCATCTCGCCCACAAGATCCCGTGACTGAGACCACACGGAGGCCACCTGACATTCTCATACACATTACAATTACTTATGGATACAATATTACATCATCCTCAGCTTTTATCCTCAACTCATTTTCAAAGAGTGCAGTTTGTGTGTAAGCTATTGCATAACTGATATTGGGTTATGGTCTAGGTAGGGGTTTTGTCTGGCTATAAAATAGATAACACACTTCCACCCACTGTTATTGAGAATGTGTCAGTGTCAGCCTGCTATAATAATTAGTTAATCTAGCTACATCCTACATGACCTACAATAAGGCTGGTTTCATAAGAACAACGGCTTTACAGTAGCCTGTGTATTTTATACAAATGATGTGATTACTGATTATGCAATCCTCATGATTTGAATCACTGTGCAATCCTTGAACATATCCTTTCATAAACTACACACTTGATTAGCATCAAGCTGACATTTCCTTGTACAACAACTGGATTATAACGTGCACATTAATATCATATTGCTGCAATATGTCCCTCTGTATAGAATGTAAAACAACATGTTTTAATATACAGCTCTTGTGTGCATTTAGTGAATTCACTGGGCGTTAGTTGAGTCCCAGACATTGTCTGGTGATCCCTAGAGAGTTCAGGTACTCTCAGACACAATCTGTCTGCTACTCTGAGAGACCACCCCGTAAAAAAAACCCAGCACATTTAATACGACAACTAATCATGCATACCTAATATCAAAACAATAGCATTATCTAAATATTCACAGACAAGTTTAGCGTTCATTGCGCTATTCAAAATGATCAATAACATAGGCCTCTAATTATTAGATAATCGGAGTGACAGCAATAAGAATCCCCCTCACACCTGCTGGCCCTCCCAGCCCTAGTAGACAGACGACATGACAGCCGCTCCGAACTCTCAAGCAAAACATTTTCCGTGTATCATGGATATAACGTCGCTTTAAACTTACCATGATAATATCAGACCAGTCAGCAGGATAGGAAGGAACGACTGTCTGATTTTATGTGTTGTTGTTTCTTTAAGTATCCGTGCTCCTAGTGGTGAGCTCAGCAGTGTCTGGCGGATTTGACTCAATGCATTCAAATAAAATCTCGATACATTGCCTCTAACATTGCTTCATGGTCACGCCACGAGGTAAGAGAGGCCGTGAAGGGGGTGATGCAGTCTCAAAAACAGACAACAGCAATATGGCATTTATCCAAATAAATTTGTTTTTGTTGTTAATTATAGGCTGTTGAAATTCAGAGAATCATTCTAGGGGGGGTCGTATCAGAGTCAGACATGACGTTGTCCTGCGTTGTTTTCTGCAGCTATTGGGGGGAAAGTTTGGCATATGCTAGGCCTACTGTAAATGGAAGTAGGAGTTTTATTTTCCTAGAAGTATTATACAAATATTGAAACTGGGAAATGGATTCATCGAAATCCATGGAGCGTCACACTGTTTTGTGCGTTTATGGTGCCCAGAACAGGGTTCCGCGCGCGCCAAAAGGAATTCACAATAAGACTTGGTGAAAGGGTTTGAAAATGCAGATGAAATGGGATGTAAGAAAAACAAAACATTGCGTTCTTTTGTAAAATTCTTACAAAAGTCCCCATGTCTCTTTTAAAATATGAATATATTGCGCAATTTAGCACACTAATTTAGTCAGTTGTTGCCTATATGTCACGTTTCACTCTAAGGTAGCTACAATGTTATGTACTCATTCATTGTAAAGGAAAGATTGTATGGGCGCATTAAAAACATTAGTGTTTGCTGCCCCCTATTGATGCTAAAGTAGTCCCACACAATGTTTCAAAAGTCAGGTATTCAGTCGAAGTGAAAATCAACACAAATATGACTGTTGTTGTGGCTGATTACGCTTACTATTATAAATTATATTTCTAGTACGGAAATGGTACATCGATTTTTGATTTAGTAGAAATGCTATTGATAATCTCGTAAAAGGCACGGACGGGGTTCGAACCCGCGATCTTCGGTTTACGAGACCGACGCCTTACCACTTGGCCACCGCGCCTGCGCTGGTGAGCGCATGAAAGAGTGTTCCATATCTCATGTAGACAAAGTAGTATGTGTTACATAGCTATTACCCTGAAATTTTTGTTTTTTTATGGCTTATGCCGTGTACATGTATTTAAATTGGAAATAGGTGATGTTTTGTTTAAGACAGAAGTAACACCATTTCAGTTGAAAGGGAGTAGTTAGTAGGGACCCCACCAATGCATGTAAAATATAATGTATTTTAGTATAGGCCTATTTAAATGAACTGTCACTTTGGAAGTGACATTTGGTGCGAGTAATAAAAAAAAGAATGAGAAAAATTAAATGTTTTGCATGAACCACAGGGGGAGGCTATTACACTGCACTGTCTTTCAAAACTTCACAAGACTAGCTAGTACACACACGCACACACACAATTTATGCAATATACAGAACAATTAAAATTATTATTCAAACAGCTTTTTACATTTAAATGACCCTTCAAAAATGTGAGGTTTTCATTGTTGCAGACATGGGACACATTTGTCACAACATTTTAAGAACGACCAAGCTAGTAATGTTAAATGAATGTAATTGCGAATGGCCAACCATTTATATATTTTTTAGGTGCAGTGAAATATGTTGTTTTACAAGGTCAGCCATAGTATTACGGCGCCCTTGAATGTCTTGTTCAAGGGCACATTGACAGATGTTTCACCTCGTCGGCTCAGGTATTCAAACCAGCGACCTTCCGGGTTACTGGCCCAACGTTAACACGTCTGTAATTTTCGTCCATCCAAACTGTGCTCAAAATTCTTATTGAGGCCTAAACAGGAATGCAGAAACGACAAGACGCCTGAGCAGAAATGCAATATAATCTGTGAAAAAAAAATGTTTTGTTAACGGGATCTGTGGGGGGAAAAATGATTTGTTAACGACAGTGTGTGTTCTATGCTGTTTCCGATGTGTTCTTAGAGGCACCGATGGTTTGGTCAGCAGAGTTACACCAGTTGTACTGGGTCCCTTATTCTTCTCTGTCGGTGGTTTCTTTGACAGTGGGAGTGGGCTTCAGTCCTACAGCCTGGAGGGAGGAATAAACAAACACCTTTGGGAGAGAGGAGAGAGAAAGAAAGAAAGAGGGAGAGAAAGGAGACAGACTGCTAGTGATGGGGGAGGGGAGAGAAGAGAAGGAGAGTCATGAGACAGGAAATGTAAGCGTGAGATGTATCCTTTTTTTCAGACTGTTAATTGCGGAACACTGGGAACAGAAGGACTAACATTCAAATTTAATTGCCCTTTCTAGGGGGGGAATGTTACATTGTTACTGAGGGTGTATGGTTATAGAAGTACAAATCTGTATTTTATAATACTGCAGATATATTTATGTGTTATTTCTGAGTCTACTGGGAAAATGCACCCGAGAAAAGGAAACTGGAGTTGAACTGCTCTACGGTATTGATATGGATAGTCAGTACATTTGTATTGCCTCTACATTTTGTGATACAATATGCATGAGTCTGGTGGAGCTCTCACTATCTTCTTCTTCCCCAAAACCTCAGAGAGAAATGCTTGCCTTGGGGCTTTCATTTGATCAGATATCCTAGGGGTTGTTTCAAAGGCTTTCCAAAATGAACAAGACTCATTACCATTGGGAATGAGTCAGTGTTGAAAACCAACAGATGTTGTGGATGAAACCTTGACCTGCTTATCCCTAATCATCAGTACCCAGAGACGAACAAAAGCTTGCTCTGTTTTATGTTAAACTATTCTTGAGGTTTGCTGGTGCTAACAATGTCTTTATTAAACTAGTGTTACCTTTTATGCTTCGTAAGTATAGCAAGCGACTATACTGAGCCATATTTAAAACAAAACATTTTAAAGTTTAAATAAAAAAATGTAAATCTAAAAGCACTCAATGGAAAAGATGAGTTGTGTTTAGTTTGTCTTTGCTTGCTACATCACGGCACAGGCATGGCCAACATAAATTGAACAGCCATCACAGCTAATGAAGTCCCAAATAGTTGTAATTGTTTCGGAAGTAACATGAGCAGAGTGATTTGAGAAAGACAATGGAAATGCAATATGTCATGATGCAATGTTCGGGACACAAATGGTTTGAATGAGCTCTGCTCCTGCCGTAGTGTCTTTGACATACAGAATGTGTCAGTCAAGATTAGTTGTGGAGGGTGTCTATTGTTTTTTTCCGTGCTCGTTGTTTTGTTTGTGACTGAATTGTAGGTTGAGATTTAAAAGTGACTGCAGCTGCTGGCTGCTACTTTGTCCTCTGTTGATCATTGGTGGAATTTCATTGTGTGCGGTTTATCTCAGGGTTCCATGTTCTGTAGTCTGGGGATGCTGATAGGTGCAGGGCTGCCCAGTTAGTGAAATGAGGTGAAAACAACACCAATAGTAGGAGATTATTTGTTGGTTCACAAGAATTATGAAATCCATAAATACAGGGTATACAGTGAAGCGTGGAAAGTTATGGAATTTGTGGATTACAATATTCATCAACCACAACCCAAAGCATTTCTATGAGGCCTAAATGATGATCCTTGAGCTAAAAAAAAACATTGTTAAAACAATTAAAATGGGTAACAAATCTGTAGCTCACTAAGCAAATTTGGTATAAGAAAGTCACTAGGATGGATATTACTGTATTCAGAAGTGACTACCCACAGACGTCAATACATTTGCATCATTCTTATCCAGACTGACTGCACACATTTTTGTACTGGTCCCCTATGGGAATCAAACCCACAACCCACACCTTACAAGAGCTGTGCCCTACCAACTGAGCCACACAGGGCCCTCAGTCAACATCTATTCCACGTTGGTTCAACGTAATTTCATTGAAATGACACGGAAACAACGTTGATTCAACCAGTGTGTGCCCAGTAGCTAGAATCAACAAACACAGCAACACACAAGTTGGGTTATTCTTACTTTTCTGCTCTGCCAGGCCCGTATTATAAATGCCAAGCACATATACCTGCCTATAACATCCATAATATATCACACTCTCCAGTAGCCAGAGCTCAAGGTTCTGTCCAGAGCTCAGTTGGTACAGAAAATGAGGCTCTGGCCTTGGACATCCTGATCCACACATGAGGACATTCATCCTAGAAGTCATTACCAGCCATATCCATTGTCCATTGCACTTCTGTTGATAGGATTTTGTTCAGTGACTTTAACTAGGCTTTACTGCACATTATGGATGAAGAACAAAGGCCGCAGAACATCTAGGCTTTATAGTAAAGAACAGGTATCTGAGGCATGGAGAATGAAGGGGAACATTTGAAATGAGACTGAAACAATGGTGTCTGCTCCCGTGTTTGAATCTTTGTGAAAAGAACTTGTATCCCTGAAACTAAAATAGTATGGAGTTTGTAATGTCATACAGCATTGATTTTGTGCTCAGAACAACTCCCGCAAATCCGTAAACAGAATCGTAAATCAATTCAGTTGTAAACCCTGAGAGCTATTTCTTAGCCTGAAATTACATCATTATGAGGCATTTCTATTCATGTGGTGAAACACCAAGAAACTCACTCTCTCCCGCCGAGAATAAGACAACTATTTAATGTAGCTATCCTTTTAATAATGCATTGCTCCTTGTTATAGACACACTGGCCAAACTTCTCTTTTATAAGCACCGCTTGTTTTTCTGTTCATGAGTGGAAATATGGGAGTGAGTGTGTCCATGAAAAGACAGTCGGCTTCAAATGAGAAATCCACCACTATGGAATATTACCTGATACACGCACAGAGTATAATATAAAACACTTGTGTGGCCAGACGTCTTAGCACTTGTAGTTTATTTTGTCCAAACGGAGGTCTTTGAGTGTTTGTCTCTGTGGTCAGACAATGTCGATGTCTTCATTTGCGTACGTGGCGGGGTAATGTTTGCTTTGTATTGTTGCCGTAGTGGATCTGTTTGACGAGTCTCTCTGATGTAGTGAGGACGTCATAGTCAGAGAATGTGCAGGGAATGCTGGAAGGTGGCAATACGAACAAAATCGAACACAATATAGAGAGGACAATATGTTCCTAACACACCCATGCACACACAGACTATTTTGTAAAAATGTGCATCTACTATAATGGTCACTTCCACCAAATGAAAGGTTTGTAGACTGTACTTTGGCCCTAGATTTTTTTTTCTTCTCTAATCCATCTGTTCGGGTAAAAATACAAAAAAAATGTCAGGCGAAACTTTCGATCAATTTTCCTCTCTGTAGGTCTGTGTTCCCCTGGGGGAGCGTCAGAGAGAATCTGCAGGATAAGAAAAAAATAAGACAAAATCCTTGTGTCCATGACAACTTACAACTCATCTTCGATGAAGAGCGAGGTAAATAAAATCTTTCTCCCCAAGCCAGGACTTGACTGCTCCAACATTTCACCACTCCCGAACATTAATCCTGGCTCTCCTTGATACCACTGGACAGCTGTTTGTCCAGAGTTACATGTCTTTGAGTGTTGTAGCTTCTCTTGTTTCTATTACAGATGCTGGCGAATGTGCCCGAAGGAGCGAAAAGAGAACCACTGAAATCAAGCGAAAATCTGAAAGTAAAATTTGTGTTACTGTGGCGCAATCAAGGCAAATGCAAGTGGCAGGCGACACCATGGATGTTCGTTGGGGTAGTGTGAATGGAAAATCGGTCATTGTGGGAAGGGTTTGCTAAATCTGACCCTGGCTGCTACAAGACAAGCAAGTGTGAAATTCATATGAAAGGTAAGCAGCTGATAACGCTATACAACAAAGGCAATAATCATCTCTCCCCCTTTTCCCCAATGTTCTTTTCACTACTCTCATCTGCTTATACCTCTTCTCAGTGGCTGTTGTGTGTTTTGTGGCATTTCGCAATCTTCACTATCCATTAAACACATGTTAGCTTTGATCTAAAAATAACCAAACTTCAGGTTTTTATAACAAAGCACAGCTATTTCCACCACTCTCCATGGCTAGAGAGTTTATTTTTTAACCAGACTGGATTGCGGAAGAGGACTCCGTTCAGCTTTGTTTGTTCAAAGCCACTTTCATTTTTGTAATTGTCACCCCTAAGTCTCGTCACAAACTGTGATCATATCCGCTAATAGTAAGTGGGCTATTTCTAATGTTTACCCAGCAATTAGGAGCAAGTCACTCATGCCTGCGGGGTCTGTTGCTATAGTTACAATAGGATTCTGCAGACTATCATCTGGTCCTCGCATCCTCCAATGGGGTTGCAGTGAAGAAGCTGCAACATGAAGTAAAGATGCACATCTTTCAGCTATCCACTAGTAAGAAACAGAAACAGGTTCATGAGTATAAGAAAGTAATCTAGAGTGGCAAGCAGGCGACTGCGCCCAGTCATGGCGGACCAGAGAAATCAGAACCGACGACACACTCAGCAGGAGAGCCAGGTGAGAGCATCGACCATTTTGAGTCTTAACTGGTTATTGCACGAAAAAAAGTACTTTACGGAACAAACAAAAAACTGCGACAGTAAACAAGATTAGCCTTAAAATCGAGTCTCCGACCATAAAAGGGGGAAAAGAGTCATGTGAGTGGGGTGTCAGAATGGATGAAGAGCATCGTCGGGATGAAAGCAACAAAAACGTAGTCAAAGGCCTCTCAGAATTGTTTTGGTTTCAAATGGCGCGATCATAGAACTCCAGCTGAGCCCTTGTTTACTTACGATATGTTTTTTTGCTCTCGATTTTTGTACATCGGAAGAACGGAAGAACAACAAAGTCGGATTGGTTGGATCAAGTGTTTGTGTCTCTAATACCTTTGTTATCCGTAAAATATGTGACTGAGACAGTACGGGTGACAACAAATTGGCCGAGATCAATCAAAGTCCTCTAAATCTCATTACTCGGAACATCTGACAGAAAGATGTATTCAATAGACTCTATTGAGGAGCTTTGAATTTGGCCTTCCACACATCAAAGGCATCAGTGCTGAGATTAATTTTTGTTTGGAATCGCTATTCTTTGGGAGAAAAACTAGAAATGTGGTCAGTGAATGTGGGGCGAGGTTAAGGAGAGCGGCCAATGCTGCTTGTTTTGAGCTGCCCCCCTACCAGGCGGCACATGAGCCTGTCGATATGGCAGTTTGATGTCAGTCAGAAAAGAAGAACCCCCACAACAATCGCAGAGGGGGCCGGGACGGAGAGACAAGAACAGAGTAAGAGAGGGGAGAAAGGAAAGAACCATCGACAGATGAACTCAGTTGTGATTAAAGATGGCGGCTCTGCATACCGCAGACTGCGCAGCGCGGGACGTGATCCACAGCAAGACAATCGGAGCCGTCTGCATTTCAGCAGAACAAAAACAAGCATCGCGTAACAAGGTAAATTCAAATGCTGTCTGCACAGCGTTGAACCTTTGAGAGCGACGGCTGCTTTTGCATTGTTTATCGATCCATTTCTTTGTCATTTCGAAACCGTTTCCGTTTTTTTCTTTCCCAGATGATCTCGCTACTGTCACGGGCCTCCTTGTTTGCCAAGGCAGAGCACATCAATTGTTTTGACTGCTTGAAGTGCATCCCAAGCCCAAAATACTGGGCATAATGACAAGCTTTCATGCCTAATTTCATGTGCATTTGTCCAACCCAACAGATCTTCTATGATCAGAGGACTTTCGCCATTGGGTGCATGGCCACCGCTGCATGTCTCTTCAGGGTTCCTTCCATTCCATAACAAACAAAAAGCAGCCTGAATATGTAGTTATATTATATGCATGTTTCGAAGAGTAGAAACTATAAGTAGTAATATAAACTCAAGGCGGCAAATCGTTTAATCCTATGTGCCTAATCCACTCTTGGGTTTGTTAGTCACGATATATTCAGCAATGACAAAGAACATCAGCAGGACTCCAGAATACATTTTCAGAACAGTCTTTGGGGGTATTGCTCTTTTAAGACGTTCAAGCACTAAAAAGAGCAGCATATCAACACACCAAAGAGACACTCTTTCTTTTAAGTCCCTTCTATTCAAGCAACTGAATTATTCTTAACCAAAGCTTGACCAAAGCTTGCACTGTGGTTCACAGTATCCTCAGCTGAAGAAAAAAAACAACCTCAGCTGCTGAAAACATTTGTGCGTGTTTCATTTCATTGAGTCTTGTTCCATCCTTTTTTTAAATGAGAACCTTGAGACATACATATATATTTTTTAGCGCTTTTGTTCTTATGCCAACTTCATTTTTTGTGAGTGACTTGAAAACTACTGGTTTTGAAACATGATACCGCCTTGTGTGTGTACAAAGAAATAGAGCGTTCATTTTAATGTATAGATGGGCTATTGTCAAGTGAAGAGGCCTCTCCAGAGATAAGCCTATTTCAAGCAAGGCCTACAAAGGGAGTGAAAATCCACATTGGCAGCTGGAACAAAAGGACATAGAAAATAAGAACTGGGGATGTATTAAGTTGTTAAGATTATTCTATGAAAGGAAGCTTGCATCATTCCATTAGATGATTGCCGATTTTTGTTGTTGTTGATTGCCATCATCTTTTATCTTTCATCTTTCATCTTTTGTCACGAAGGAGAGGAAACACAAAACATTCTGATGAAGGTGATTTTTAGATCTTCGTCATTCGTTTTCATTGTCTGTATTTTAACCTCAAAACCCGATCCTTTATCTTGGTTATCCTGATTCAGTCCGATGATAATGCAAACAAATTAATAACATCAAGTGACAAATGTGAAATTAAGGATTTATTCATGTTTATTAAGAAAAAATGACTGTGTATCCATTGTATGTATGCTTCGTCCATCCGTCGCTGCATCTTAAAACTGTTCCTAGTGCAGCTAGAATGGTGGCAATTACTATTTTACAGTAGTATTGAGTCGATGCCTATTTCAAAAGATCTCTCTACAGCCAACAGTGGTTCTCCAGTGCAGTGTGAAAGGAAGTCAAAGGAACATCTGCAGGTCGCATTCTGTTCCCTCTCAATCTCAACCGGCCGTTATGGCTGTCATTGCCTGTTTATTGAAAGCTTGAGCCGCATATTATTCAGTCACAGCCACTGAAATAGTCGGAACAGAACTTGAGCATTTTGAATGGGTACATGAATTAGTGACATACAGTTGAGAGATCAGAATGTCATTTGTCTTCGTTCCTGCTGATTAGGATGTAGGAGTGATTGTCCAGCATGTCCTCAAAGGAAGTAAGAAACTCTGAAATAAAAAGCAATGAATCAAGCAAAGTAGGCATAAGTGTAAAGTACATGTGCACAGTATCGTCGTAAAAGCCATACACAAAATAGGAGTTTATGTGTCTGGACTTTTGGGAAAGTGGTATATAGCATGTTGGGTTGGCAAGCATCATGTAAGTTCAGATCCTATTCTCAGTACTATCCACGTTTCTACAGCAGTGAATAATGTGTGACATGCTGAAGTCATTTAGAGAAATAACTGCAGTCAGTAAATTATCCCAAAAAGGAGTGAAGTTGCAAAAGAAAGGCATGCCCATTGTTGCTTCATTACATTTAATGAGCTGTTATTCTGGGATGTGACCTTTAACATAGTCACTGTCAAACTTGCACATTGGTCGTTTTTCCCCTCACCAAGGAGACTTTACTGTCTTTAAGCAAACACAGCTCTCAGATGTGCAAATTAGATAAAATGGGCAGGACCGTGGGAGAGCCCTGAGATTTATTTTGGATTTACAGGAAATGTGTCTGGAAAATGAGAAGCTAAGCAATCTTAAGGGGAGGAGGTGAGGAGGAGGAGACAAAATTGAAATACCACTTGCTATGCAGAAAGCTCATTTAATTTCATCACAGTCTAAGACAGTGCATGAATTCCCTGCGTGGCCCAGGCTCCATTCTTGTGTGATATAACTCACTGGAGGGATCCATGTAGAAGCATTTTCATCTGCTGTAGGTGAGCAGATGGCTGGGTCACAGACAATGGAGAACGTGAAAGACACCTAGAGGCCTGGTTTAGGTTACCTTATCATCTTCGGCAGCTGTGGATTGCAGCACAGGAAATCAAGTGCGCCATTGCCCATAGGTGGCAAATGTTTAAGCTGCTGTTAATTCAGGTATGAACATTTTGACTCCTGGTTGATGAGACATAAATAAAGATGGAGTATTCCATTGTGTGTGCCTGTTCGTTCTATTCACATGTAACAATGGATCTTAGTTCAGTGAATATCTGACAATGGGCTCAATTCAATCAAGCTCACATTGCAGTAGCATGAACATGCTTTTCCACATTAGCCCCCCCCCCCCCCCCCCCCCCCCCCCCCCCCATACAGGTAAATGTTTACAATTTTCAAAACAAGACTTGTAGTCTTTGGTGGAGAAAGAAACGATGCAATTCAATGTCCGGTCTGATTGAGTCCCAAGTTTTACTTGGATTTTTCCGCTAATGCTAAAAGGCCTCATGTTAAATTATAACTCAATTCATAACACGTACTATGTTGACGGTAAAGCAGTAGGATGATTAATTGTCCATGAATATTCTCTTGCAATAAAGCAGTATGGTATTTTGCATGCACAGCACAGCAACTTTGTAAACCTTGTACTTTCCACACCGCATGCATACAATATGTTGATAGTGTACCAACAGATAATACATATTACTTGGACCGTTACAATGGATTGAAGGAATCATCCATGCGTATAATATAAACATTGCATTATTGTACCCAAGGGTTTGTATCCTGATAATTCAGAGAGGAAGACAAATTAAAGCATAGCTGAAACCAAGACATATTCCTCCGTATTGCATCACTTTGCATTGTTTCATGTGCACAGAAAAATCGTCAACATTTGAGGCATCATTGAACAAAGGGATACACAAGGAAATCGTTCTTATGAACAGTACATGTCCCTGTTTTAGGAGCTAACTACCACCATGATGTATTGATGTCAGGTTAATGTGTAACGTAGAGGGTTTGATAGGGTTGGGATTACCACCCTGAACATTGTATCTGATGTCCTGACCTCCTTACTCATGCTATGCTCTATCTCTGCTACATGCAATGATAGGATATTTGACCATCTAACTGTTTGTTGATCTTAAAGTGATTATATTACAAGCACCAAAAGGATATACTTATGAGAATAATGTGTAATATTGTTATGTGAAGTTATGTGAATACTTATAAAGGAAGTGACATCATTGGTTACAAGTGGAGATAGTTGGATGGCATGGTGTCAATAAGAAAGAGAGAGCAAGTGCTTGGTTAATGAATGTTTTTTTTGGTTAGATAATAATACACTGCAGTGGATGACATCATTGTACACGATGGGATCTATTTTGACAAACTAACCTCTAACATAAATCTAAGCGCACTCAAGTTGTGGGTGTGTCAGAAATATTTTTGATATTTTGACAATGGGAATTATGGGCGCATGTTGTAGGTGTTATGATGGCTTGACCACTCACTGGCCAATGAAAAACTGCTCCAAAGCCTTTTGTGGTTGCTTTAAGTTGTGTATTTACGGTGTTTGGTGTTCTGTTGTCATAAACTCCGGCGGGAGAAAATGGATGTTCGTCCTATCCGTGAAAGATAGCGCTACTAGTTTATTAAATAGCATAGAGTATAAATAACATACAGTAGTAACCCTATAATAGTTTAGTTATAACACATGTTTATGAATCCAATTTTTCATATGCCTTTTTAAAAAGTTAATATCCTTCAACGTGGGAATGTTGCATTCAAATTTCGGTAGCCTATAGCCCAAATTGCATTGCATATCCGAACAAGAGACATTGCCTACCAAATGTTATAATAAGATTAGCCTACCTTCGCAGTGATATGGCCTGTATGGTGACTTTGCCATGTGAAGAATTTTACAGGTAAACAAACAAACAGTCAAATATTAGCCTCCCTATAGGCAGCGGGGTGGGTTGCCTCCCACAATGTAACCACCTAGGGTCGGGGTTACCAGACTATGCAAATATTAATACAATAGCGGATTCAGCAACACTGACAACATTCAGAAATCCTGCGATTTGACATCAGCAGAGGACAGTGGAAGATTCATTTTTCAACAAAATTATAAACGAGAAACAAGCAGACTTTTTAACTACTTGATGTTTCTAAATAGGCTTCCTACAGATAACTTGATGTTTCTAAATAGGCTTACTGACATCTTTCATTCAATGGGCATCGCACGTGTCTAAAGTTTTTTTTACAGGAGCTGGACATAAATATTATCGAAAAACTGCTCCCAAAAGTGATATTTTAATATACCATTGGCGATATGCTATTCTATTGATTAGGATACCGGGTGCAGGCTAAATCCATGCCATAGACAACAGCCCTACTGCTAAGACCAGCTTTTGGTCTGTCTCTAATATCACCTCAGTGTAAGCGAGCTGATATAAAACAGGTAAATTACCGACCCTGGCGCAATGCTTTGAAAAGAGCAGAGTGCCTGCTTTAAGAGGTTGAAATGGCAAAATATTGTGCATTTGAGAATTGCGCTGGGTTAACTGCAGCCGAAAATAGAGCCCTACACCATTACGAGGCTGTCATCGTGACATGTGCCGTGTCACGTACCATTCTGTTCCTTAGCTGCGTTTATGGTCAGGGATGCCCTTGAAAGCTAGTTAATACCACTTGAGACAGATAGACTGTGACATGGTGTCATGATTTTAAAGGTCAAGGAGAGACCTTTAAACTCCCTAGGTACAGTGGGGAGAACAAGTATTGCATACACTGCCGATTTTGCAGGTTTTCCCTACTTACAAAGCATGTAGAGGTCTGACATTTTTATCATAGGTACACTTCAACTGTGAGAGACGGAATCTAAAACAAAAATCCAGAAAATAACATTGTATGATTTTTAAGTAATTCATTTTATTGCACGACATAAGTATTTGATACATCAGAAAACCAGAACTTAATATTTGGTACAGAAACCTTTGTTTGCAATTACAGAGATCATATGTTTCCTGTAGTTCTTGACCAGGTTTGCACACACTGCAGCAGGGATTTTGGCCCACTCCTCCATACGTCTCCAGATCCTTCAGGTTTCGGGGCTGTTGCTGGGCAATATGGACTTTCAGCTCCCTCCAAAGATTTTCGATTGGGTTCAGGTCTGGAGACTGGCTAGGACATTCCAGGACCTTGAGATGCTTCTTACGGAGCCACTCCTTAGTTGCCCTGGCTGTGTGTTTTGGGTCGCTGTCATGCTGGAAGACCCAGCCATTCAATGCTTTTACTAAGGGAAGGAGGTTGTTGGCCAAGATCTCGCGATACATGGCCCCATCCATCCTCCCCTCAATACGGTGCAGTCGTCCTGTCCCCTTTGCAGAAAAGCATCCCCAAAGAATTATGTTTCCACCTCCATGCTTCATGGTTGGGATGGTGTTCTTGGGGTTGTACTCATCCTTCTTCTTCCTCCAAACACGGCGAGTGTTGTTGCCTTTATCATTGGGTTTACTTGATAGCTACCTACACAAATAGCTAGCTAGAACAAAGTGTTAATAAGATATTCATTTAAAAAGATTAAAAGCAATACAAATAAGTTCTCCAGTAGCCATCTACTGAGGGAGCTAAGAGCTGTGTTGTCAGTCATTTCCCAGCAACTTCAGTAAAAAGGCAGATCCCCAGGAGGACTTAGCTTTTTGGTCTAATCAGACCACATGACCTTCTCCCATTCCTCCTCTGGATCATCCAGATGGTCATTGGCAAACTTCAGACGGTCCTGGTCCTTGACGGTCCTTGGGGCGGCAGGGTAGCCTAGTGGTTAGAGCGTTGGACTAGGAACCCGAAGGTTGCGAGTTCAAACCCCCGAGCTGACAAGGTACAAATCTGTCGTTCTGCCCCTGAACAGGCAGTTAACCCACTGTTCCCAGGCCGTCATTGAAAATAAGAATTTGTTCTTAACTGACTTGCCTGGTTAAATAAAGGTAAAATAAAAAATAAAAAAAAAAAAACATGCGCTGGCTTGAGCAAGGGGACCTTGCGTGCACTGCAGGATTTTAATCCATGACGGCATAGTGTGTTACTAATGGTTTCCTTTGAGACTGTGGTCCCAGCTTTCTTCAGGTCATTGACCAGGTCCTGCCGTGTAGTTCTGGGCTGATCCCTCACCTTCCTCATGATCATTGATGCCCCACTAGGTGAGATCTTGCATGGAGCCCCAGACCGAGGGTGATTGACCGTCATCTTGAACTTCTTCCATTTTCTAATAATTGCGCCAACAGTTGTTGCCTTCTCACCAAGCTGTTTGCCTATTGTCCTGTAGCCCATCTCAGCCTTGTGCAGGTCTACATTTCTTTCCTGATGTCCTTACACAGCTCCCTGGTCTTGGCCATTGTGGAGAGGTTGGAGTCTGTTTGATTGAGTGTGTGGACAGGTGTCTTTTATACAGGTAACGAGTTCAAACAGGTGCAGTTAATACAGGTAATGAGTGGAGAACAGGAGGGCTTCTTAAAGAAAAACTAACAGGTCTGTGAGAGCTGGAATTCTTACTGGTTGGTAGGTGATCAAATACTTATGTCATGCAATAAAATGTAAATTAATTACTTAAAAAAAATGTTTTGATTCCGTCTCTCACAGTTGAAGTGTACCTATGATAAACATTACAGACCTCTACATGCTTTGTAAGTAGGAAAACCTGCAAAATCGGCAGTGTATCAAATACTTGTTCTCCCCACTGTACATGGTAATGGTGGTACGTAAAAATCTCTTGCCACACCAAACTTGATGTGTACCCCATCTTTATTTTTGTTACTGCACTGTGCTTTCCCTTGCATATCAACTGTATATTCCAACCAAACCTTGTAAGGCAGATGACAAGATTTGCCATACCTGCAAAGCAAATGTGATTTCGTATAACACAATGGTTTGTTGGACCTTCACTGTACCCTTGCTGCTGAGGAATTGGCATTGGTCAGGAAAAGTTAGACTGATGCCGGTTATACTTGTGATTACAAACTCAGTGGAGTTTTCCTTATTCAAACTTTTTCTGAGGGCAGCTCTGCCTTGAGGGCGGGACAGAAGACAGCCCTTACTGTCAATAACACACCCACCCCTCACTAGCTTGTCAGCTGCCTTGTAGAGGGGGCAGGTACTAGCAGCCTGCACCTGTCATGTCATTTGTCAATCAGTCCCAAGGCCAATCAACAGGTAGCTGATTGGCATCTACAGCTGCTAGTCGCAATCCCTACACATCATAGTAGAGGAAAACTGCCAAACACAGCTGTCAAATGATTCTAAAAGTTTGCTCTATGGGGGGAACATGATATCCATACGTTTTGTGCCGACATTGATATAATGTAAAATGAACGTGGCCACAAGCCAAATAAAATTCATGTAAGGGTTAACGATTATTTGAAGGCAGCTTCAATGGCTTTATGTAATACTTTATGCAAGACTGAGCAGAATTGCAAAGGTAGTTCCTGCAATCTGTGTAAATCGTATCCATTCACTTGGCACTACGCCCAAACTTCTCCGTTTTTTTATCTTGCTGGTGAGCTGGTGTTGAGCTGAATTGGTATTCCCTGGAATCCCGGAGGCCTGGGGTTTGTTCGCCGTGGGGGGCCCAGCGATCAAAGCCAGGGCCCAGGAAGGCCAGGGAGAGGGCTGTATATGCAGCTGCTGGTGGCATCTGATGGGAGATCTGCTCTGCCGTTTCCATTCAATTGGGGAACACTGCTACAGACCTTGTGTTATTATTCACCAGGTAATGTTGAAATAGCTCCTTATCTGGATGACAGTGCTACATAGCTGAGAAATATTGAAATTAACACAGACTTGAGTTTTTAAAAAAAGGGTAGGGGGCTTCTGCACAGCAGTACGTCTCCTTCAAGGTGCTGTGTCTGGCAGGTTGTAGATATTATTTTGAGATGCTGGTTTATTCTCTAAATAATGGCATAAATTCATGTGATGTTTATGCATTTCTTCAATTTCTATTTGAGTGAGGTGTCAAAACTTTAAAAAATAAAAGCACAAGTAACATTTTACTTGGCATTTCACATCCTCAGAGCATTGTTGACAAATTGAAAATATTTTATATTTGGTGATAATGCAACCAAATGTTTTCTTGTTCCTCTGTTTCAGAACCGAATGGATAAAAAATACATCCTGGAATGGCAAGATTCCCCATGGGCAGGCACCTTCATTTTGCTAGTATTGAGAGAGATGTTGTCTTTACTGGCACCTGATTTATCCAATGAGATTGCAATGGGAGCCTCAGCAAATGGGTGTCAAATTGGAGGAGAGAAATCCGTTAAACAATGGAGTAACGTTTTACTGAAGGTAAGGCATGTTGCTTTACATAATTAAGACATATATTTTCTTATTTTATTACAGAACTTGTGGCATTTTTCAATATCGAGCCTGTTCATCATGTCTTCAGTCTCATGGGCCTGCAGCCTAAGACTTGAGCTCTTATTTATAATGAGACACAGATGTCAGGCAGATACAGCATGTCTGTGAGCAGTGCTGCATGTCCTCCTCTCTATAGAATAGCCCATGGTTTAGGTGTGGTCTTTCAGATGGTTTTCTTCACCGAGAGAATAGAGCATTCTATTACTAGCACACCACTCTGCTGCTGTTTCTGTATCTCTTCTGAACATATTTCTTGGAAATGTTACACACACCGCACACTGCTTGCTGTGCAGTCATGTGTAGACACTCCATGTCGACACTCCATGTAATAACTGCTTATACCATGGCAACGTTTGAATACTTGTTTCTGATTGGCTTGCAGGGCATTCCAGAGTGTGCATTATTTCCCTATGGCGCGCGGTAGAATTTTGAAAACAAAAGTGAATTGAAAACATGAATGGCATTGTTGAATTTGATTTTCATAATGGAAAGCTAGGACCGATGGTTTGGTTAGCTAAACTAAGAATACTGTTTGGTTACCATCTAGTAGACTTGCTAGCTACTTGCGTGGATGCTAAACACATTTCTAGCAGCAAATGAACACGTCTAGCGGCAAATGTCTTAAATTACAGCCATGGTATAGAAGGGACAATCAACTCATTGCTCTATGCGTTCTCTGGAAAATAATGCAACTCCGTGGAAGGTCAGTTCCACTCCGCCAGTGTGTCGTTCATTCGTTTCCATAGAGTGCATAGCCTCCTATCCCTTACATAATGAATACATGTACATGTGTCATAGAGGAGGTGTGATTAGCGCAGGGGCACTGCACTCCAAGTCACTCTATGTTGACAGACAATTCCTCTAGTCAGACATTCTGTGTCATTTGAGACCTCTGGCATGCTGTGTGCCCTTGTGGCTACAACGGTTGAATAATAGTGCACTTGAGTGAAACTGCAACTGCTTTAATGTCTCACAGACGGGACAAACAAAATAGAAATGAAACGTTTCATGTGTGTGTGTGTATAGTACCCGTTGGGGTGAGCGTACATCCTCTAAAAGTGGACTTCTAAATATTGGCATGTTGGAGAAATAAAGATAAAAAGAAGTGTTATGGATGTTAAATGAAATGGACACACTTTTTGGGGAGACTGATGCTACGCATCCTGAGTGGCACAGCGGTCTAAGGCACTGCATCGCAGTGCTAGCTGTGTCACTACAGATCCTGGCTCGATCCCAGGCTGTGTCGCAGCTGGCTGCGACTAGGAGACCCAAGAGGTGGCTCACAATTGGCCCAGCATTGTCCAGGTTAGGCCGGCTTGTCCTTGTCCCATCGCACCCAGCGACTCCTGTGGCGGGCCGGGCCCAATGCACGCTGACACGGTCACCAGCTGTACGGTGTGGCTGGCTTCCGGGTTAAGCGAGCATTGTGTGAAGAAGCAGTGCGGCAATTGGATATCACAAAAAGGGGTACAAATATAACAAAAATAATAATAAAAAAAAAACATAACTAGAGGCAGCCTGAATAGAATACAAGGCCAGGCACCACTTTTATTTAATTTTTTTAATCTTTAAACATATACAGCTTTCCTTCAGTGTTAGTTATGTAGATGAGATGTTAATGAAGCAATACAGACCCGTTGAATGTCGACACAAATATAAGATGTTTTTGTATTAAAAAAAACAAAAACAAATATTGCAACAAAATATGCACATGAAACAATATTCCATTTGAAAAAGACAAAAAAATTGTTGATACACTCTTCTCATCTTTCTATCTAAAAAAAAAAAACAGCACTGCATTGTATGAGAAATCAGAATTTATTATCCAAGACAATCTTATCTAGAACACGTCATTTTCAAGATATCAACAATCACTTCAGGGCAAGTCTGAAGAACACTTCTCAGAACAAGCAGACAAAATGTGGTGGATTCACAAGCTTCTGAAGCTAAGGCTGTGAACATCAATATCTATCACATCCACAACCGTTATGGATGTTAAGGATATCATTGCGCTGAAAAAGGTTACTCCTAATGAAATGTAAGAACCCAATTATAGACCATATGAAACCTTGTTGAAAGTTGGCTTTACAGAGGAAGTTTCAAGATGATCCAATGTATGGTGCATGTTTTACAACGACAAAAAATCCTGGATTGATGTTACATTGCCTGTCCCAGTCACCCCACTATCTTTATAAGATAGTAGAACATAAAATAAAATGTTGGTCTGTATTGCTTCATTAACATCTTCATAACTAACACGGAGGAACAGCTGTGAGTGGAAAAAAATAAGCTCTGTGAGCCCTTTCTGAAAAGCCTTTTTTGAGTCTTGGCAGCCTAATCTGTAATGGTCCAAATTCAGGCAATTTCCTTCATAAACTGGTCAAATAAAGCTTGAACTCCAACATATAGAATAATTATCAACGTGGTTTCATTTGGAAATGACTAACTTTATTTGTACACGTTCAGGTTGACCTTCCCATAGAATCACCCTTATCTTATTTGTCTTGCACAGTGGTGTATTTTGAGGCACACCATTGTTCCATAAAATCTACATTTCAAAGACTCAAAAGAATATAACAAGAATTGAACCTTCATACAACTTATTTCTCAGAGTCTTTCGTATTTGTCCATCTTACTTTTTTTTTTAACAATAAAAAATGAATTGACCTGATAAGAAGAGTCAAAGAAAAAAAAAAAAAGAGGTCACGAAATTCTCAGAAGAAGATGGCTCCAGGCCAATCATATAAAGTAGATCATTTACAGTACATGACCCACACCTTACTGTTACATTTTTTTTGCCATTGGAGGTGAAAGAGTTTATGAACAAGAAAAGATCACTTGAGAAATACCAGCAAATAGCTTGAGCAAGGTCAAAGCACGTTTGTATTTTGTAAGTGCACACAAAATTCAGCCCGATGAGAAATTATTATTATTATTTTTTTCAAAATAATTATTTTTGGTTGACAAATGTGTCATTAATTGAATAGAAATGACAGTTGAAGTTGGACGTTTACATACACTTCGGTTGGAGTCATTGTTTTTCAACCACTCCACAAATTTCTTGTTAACAAACTATAGTTTTGGCAAGTCGGTTAGGTTAGGTTTGTGTATGACACAAATAATTTTTCCAACAATTGTTTACAGACAGATTATTTCACTTATAATTCACTGTCTCACAATTCCAGCGGGTCAGAAGTTTACATACACTAAGTTGACTGCCTTTAAACAGCTTGGAAAATTCAGAAGATAAAATAAAGTGGTGATCCTAACTGATCTAAGACAGGGAATTTTTACTAGGATTAAATGTCAGGAATTGTTAAAAACTGAGTTTAAATATATTTGGCTAATGTGAATGTAAACTTCCGACTTCAACTGTACACCTTAGCCAAATATATTTAAACACAGTTTTTCACAATTCCTGACATTTAATCAGAGTAAAAATTCCCTTTCTTAGGTCAGTTAGGATCACCACTTTATTTTAAGAATGTGAAATGTCAGAATAATAGTAGAGAATTATTTATTTCAGCTTTTATTTCTCTTATCACATTCCCAGTGGGTCAGAAGTTTACATACACAATTAGTATTTGGTAGCATTGCCTTTAAATTGTTTAACTTGGGTCAAATGTTTCAGGTAGCTTTCCACAAGCGTCACACAATAAGTTGGGTGAATTTTGGCCCATTCCTCCTGACAGAGCTGGTGTAACTGAGTCAGGTGTGTAGGCCTCCTTGCTCGCACACACTTTTTCAGTTCTGCCCACACATATTCTATAAGATTGAGGTCAGGGCTTTGTGATGGCCACTCCAATACCTTGATTGTGTTGTCTTTAAGCCATTTTGCCACAACTTTGGAAGTATGCTTGGGGTCATTGTCCATTTATAAGATCCATTTGTGACCAAGCTTTAACTTCCTGACTGATGTCTTGAGATGTTGCTTCAATATATCCACATAATTTTCCTACCTCATGATGCCATCTATTTTGTGAAGTGCACCAGTCCCTCCTGCAGCAAAGCACCCCCACAACATGATGCTTCCACCCCCGTACTTCACGGTTTGGATGGTGTTCTTTGACTTGCAAGCCTCCCCCTTTTTCCTCCAAACATAACGATGGTCATTATGGCCATAGTTCTATTTTTGTTTCATCAGACAAGAGGACATTTTTCCAAAAAGTACGATCTTTGTCCCCCATGTGCAATTGCAAACTGTAGTCTGACTTTTTTATGGCGGTTTTGGAGCAGTGGCTTCTTCCTTGCTGAGCGGCCTTTCAGGTTATATCAACATAGGACTCGTTTTACTGTGGATACAGATACTTTTGTACCTGTTTACCTCCAGCATCTTCAAAAGGTCCTTTGCTGTTGTTCTGGGATTGATTTGCACTTTTCACACCAAAGTACGTTCATCTCTAGGAAACAGAACGCGTCTCCTTCCTGAGCGTTATGACGGCTGCATAGTCCCATGGTGTTTATACTTGTGTACTATTTTTTGCACAGATGAGTGTAGAACCTTTTGGCGTTTGGAAAATGCTCCCAAGGGGTGAGCCAGACTTGTGGAGGTCTACAATTAATTTTTTGGGCTGATTTATTTTGATTTTCCCATGATGTCAAGCAAAGAGACACTGAGTTTGAAGGTTGGCCTTGAAATACATCCACAGACACACCTCCAATTGACTCAAATGATGTCAATTAGCCTATCAGAAGCTTCTAAAGCCATGACATCCTTTTCTGGAATTTTCCAAGTTATTTAAAGGCACAGTCAATTTAGACTTCTGACCCACTGGAATTGTGATACAGTGAATTATAAGTGAAATAATCTGTCTGTAAACAAATGTTGGAAAAATTACTTATGTCATGCACATTTCCCACCACGTGGGCCAGCCCACTACCAATTGGAGTTCTAGCCAATGAGCTCTAGCCCCTTGCATTTGAGTGACAGCTAGGAAGAGTCCTGCCCAGCATTACCCAATGAGATTGCAGGGCATGCCCAACGGCTCTGTGGACACAGGAGAGAGAGAGAGCAATTACTTGGTGCACATATCTGCACATATGTGACGTAGTACGCAATTTTCGGGGACCACTTTTGGCTCCTGAGTGATACTTTCAGAACTACTGGCTAACAAGTATACAAAAGTACACAGAGAATCTCCTTAATAAAATGTGTCTTGAAGCACATACAGTCATATCTAACCTCAACCAGGTTACAACAACACTGGGTGTAACTAAGTATACCTCAAGATGTTGTTTACTCTGATCATTTTACACAACACCAGGACCTCCAAATCTTGAAGGGCTGCACATATGCCAGATTTGTGTTGGCTCATTCTGTTGCAGTGCAGGTGTCAAATCCCCCCTAAAATATAATGTAGTTGAAAAATATGTACAGTCATTCTCTGTACTTTTTGAACGATCTAATCTAATCAAACCATCAAGACCAGTAATGGCTTTCTGCATTCCAATGGCCTTTGATCTCAGTACAGTAAAGCCTTGAGATTACAGACCTGATTGTTTGCAGGAATGTGCAGCTAGTTTGCAGGTCTAGATCAACACACCGCGTGTGATACACAGTCAAAACACACATTGCCCTTGCAAATATACATTCCAGTAAAAATACACGTTAATTCTTACTCCCTTGTGCATTTCTTAAAGGGGGCTAAAGATTCGAATAGCAAGTTGAAAGGCACCTGCATTAACTTTTGTCTAAGCATTTCTATCCTTTGGTTCAGGTGGAGGAATACAATCACGGGCATACCTTTGATCTTTATCTCTTTACAAGCTGTGAGAATGGAGCTGGAAGAGTTAAAGAGTGCCATCATACCACCCTGCATTTCTCTTTGGTAAACTCTGACAGAGCTGATAGAATTAAATGATAAGATACAATAATTCATTGGCTGTTGTAATGTAGTGGACATATGGTGATAATAGACCTCTCTCTGGCTCTTCTTGTGTGACATTCAAAGTAGATAAGCTGCACTCCACGTTCATATTCCCCGTGTGTTGATATTGATGTTTCACGGACATTTTCAAAGTGAACTAACCACAGTACAGTGGCAGCAGGCAAACACAATAACTCCATTCTTCATTATTCTGTACCAGCCGTATACATAAAATAACAGGGGCAAAGGACAACCACATTAAATTATTACTTGCCTTTTTGAATCTATATTCTCAAAACAGTTCCTTGGCAACAGCTCTTGTGAAAATATTGTAAATAGCATTCGTATAGAGACAGGTGGTCGACAGTCTCTTATTGCCACATCATCTGCTTTTACATGCGCCATTGTTCCTCTCCTCACAAATGTTATGTTTATCTCTGTAAGAATATCGCTTATACATACCCCCCCCCCCCTGATACGAGCGTTTTCATTTGACCCTTTTCTGCCAAATGATTTCCAAATAACGGTATAGATGTAGCATTATCATTCTAGGCTTTTGATTTGTTTAGATGGTTTGATCAGGTTGTCTTTATTATCATCAACACGTGTGATAAAATATATTGTCGTCTGGGTAGAGAAAGCCTAGCTACAATGTAGAATATTTGAAGAGAATGCACATCATCCCTCTCCCTCCAGTTCAGGTCCCCCCCAGTTCAGGTCCCCCCCCCCCCCCCTTCTTCCACACCGCGGCAGTATGTTTTTTGAACGCTCGTGGCGCTGTACATCTTCTGAACCACCACACAGACAGGAGTGAGAGACAGTCATGGAGAGGTGGAGAGCGGACTGTTTTCTTTGTTATTTTTAAACTCTTCCCATTCGCATCTATGACACGATTCACAGTGAGCTGTACAAGCAAAGATTCCCGATGCACTCGAAAACGGCAAGTAGGTTTTCACAGGTGAAGTACAGAGTACTTTTTTTCAGCTCATGGTTTGGGATTGCGGTAGCCGGAGATGATATGTGCCATCGCTTTGCTGTGTGTGTGGGCTAGTCAATTCCGAGATCGAGTGTTCTATCTCTGCTGCGTCTTTTATCGATTCTGAATGGTGGTGGGGTGTTGGTCGTGAACAACTCTGAACATTCATTACCTAAGATACTTCCATTTTAGTAGGCAAATAGTGTTGCAAAGTTGTGTACTAGTCGGTCGGCTGCGGAAGGGCCTGGCTGTGTGCACGGAGTTTGTTTCTGCCTCCCCTCCCCCATCCGTTTCTGCTGCTGTGCTGCTCATACTCAGAGGCCAAGACATGAATGCAATGAATGTGGTGATCACTTCAAAGCATTAGGGATGGTAGGGAATGGGTGTAGTAATACAGATTACACTCTTTGGAAATGTACGTGCATATTACGAAACTGAAGACCGCAACACAGTATTTGTGAATGTGCACATGGTAATGCTTGCACGGTCTACGTGTTCACAGTTGGAATCATATCACAGCCTGTTCTTGATAATGTGATCTTGCTATTTTGGTAAATGTGCTACTACGTAGGCTACATTGTGGTTTAATAGAATTTCAGCATCAATATTGTTACTTTTATTTTGTTCCAGTATAACGTCAGCTTCCTAACGTGTTTGTTACGTTGTTGCTGGAAGGCTATGTTGCTAAGTTAATTGATTCCAACAGTGTTGTTTTGGTATTGTACACAGTGGAAGTTGAGAATGGAAAAACGAATCCCACAACGAATTCACACCTAAGCTTTTCCCCCTGAATTTTAAATTGAGCCGTTTAATTGATGCAGTGAAGAGGGGAACTTAGATTTAGGGTTTGATTTTGACATGACCAATTGCGTATAATGTTTGCACAAATCATTCTGAGCAGTTGGCTGAACTAATGCCCAGTAGTCAAAGCAGTTGCCATTAGCTAACGTCCACACCTACTGTGTCTATAACGATCAAATTCTTATTTTACAATGAGACCTCTCAGGTAGCAGGCGCAGCACGTATAACACACAAATAGGTGAAACAATATCATAGATACAACAGTCAAAAGTACACACAATGCCCAGTCAGCAAGAGATTGAGTAATATGCAGCATTTAATTAAGAGGCACTGGGAAAACACATGCCGTTATCAGTTAAAATCTCAGACAGTTTGTTTTTAAAAGTACCAGTTGGCTCAAAATAGCATAGCTTTAGCGTTTTTTTTGTAGCATGGTCCAGTCTCTAGCAGCAGGTAATTGAACAGCATTTTCACCAAAGATACTGAGTGTCTTGGGGATTGCCAGGTTGATGTAATTGCTGGATCTCAGGTTGTTGGTGGTGTGGAGTCTTAGTATAGTGAGCTGAGATAAAGGGAGGTCTTGCCGAGGAGGGATTTGTATATGAATGTGAGCCAGTGTGTTTTATGTCATACATGTAGTTAATGAATGACTTATAAGTCACAGTGATGGGTTTGGAATGGGGCACTAGTGACAAAGCTTATGGCAAAGTGGTAAAGTACGTCCAGTTTATTGAGGGTGGACTTTGGGGCCATATTGTAGATGACATCACCACTATCCAGGATGGGAGTATTGTCATTTGGACCATGGTGCGTTTAACACTGTGTGTGAATTGAGATTTGTTCTGGTAGAGAAAGCCGAGTCTGGACTTGACCTTTGCTTGAAGATTATTGATTTGTGTGTGGAACGATAGTGCCAGATACCCAGGTATTTGTATGAGCTGACATTCTAGGTCAGTTGGTGTCTAGATAGATGAGGACATTCTAAAGATATTGAGAATCTTGAAATGTAACATTTAAAGAGAAGTACTACTCCTGCTACTAGAATTGAGCGTATCACATTTTTGTGTAGATTCATCATCTCTGTCAAGGTGAAAAGGAGAGATTGAGTATAGTTAGTGTTTCCTTGCACTGTGATGTGTAAAATACCCTGTCTGTCCACTCCATAGTTCCCGGACAGCCACAGGGGAGGGCCACTTCCTCCAGGTCTCAGCAGGGACTGAAAATATTTGACTCAAGGTCGTCCTCTGATATGATCAGTCGGAGTGCCTGCCTGGCTGCATTCACCACACACAGCAGCCGTGGTCACAGTCATGGCAGATTGGGCTCTGCCTGCACCCCGCAGTTCCTCTTTTAACCTCCAGAATGCTCTGCCCTTGTCGCTCTATTTCATGCTCAGGGTCGGCTCCTGTAGTACACTGCTCGGATCTGTGTCTGTCATCAGTGGCCTCAAGTGGAGTTTTTGTTCTCTGTGTCCTTTACATGACACATGTCAAACGTGCACGTTTATTTTCAATAGTGAAGAGGGGTCGATGTGCACATCTGTCTCTACTTACAGGAAAAAACAACAAAATAAGAACCTGACAGTTTTAAAGAATGGAAGGAAGAGGCACCCTACTACTGGGTGTCCATAACCCTTTTCCGTTCAGTTATTTTCAGCCAACCATTCCAAGTCAGAAATACATTCAATAGGATTGTGATGAAGCAGTTAGGCTATATCTGAAATGGTGTTCTTAATTTTCGCTACCGCTGTATTTTATAGAATAGATTTCATTCACACTAACATATAGCCTAGCTGCAGTTCAGAAACCCAACAATAAAAATATATTCTAGAATCTTCTGATGTTAAGGTATTGCTGTAGGGAGTCATTAATGGAACGTGCTAATCTGTGTGAACACATGACACACAGATCACTTTTTTTCGTGAGTATCGATTTCTTCAATGCCCTTTGCTTTAGGGGATATTGAATTTTATTTCTTAGTAGTCAAAATATTTTTTCAACCTTTTAAATGGGTGCTATCGATGTGAGCAATGAAATAATTTATGGCATCTCTGTTTTGGCAGGATTTCTTTTTGAAATATTAGACTTGTGTGAATTCTATGCTTAGACATAGATATTCAGTCTGCTTTTATTTTCTCAGTATTGAATGGATTTCCAATTTGTCTCAAACGTTTGTTCTTTTTTACTAAGTTGTCAAAATGAGATAATAAACGTCTTGAGTCATTGCCTGTGAATACGTTTAAACGTGTGTTTAAAGCTTCCACTCATTATTTTTGTATTTTTCTTACAGGAGAAATTCTTTCACGGTGGCATAAGTAGAGGGGTGGATCTGATCGTTCTGCACTGTGGGCTGTACTGGGACGGGGTGTATGGACGCTGTGAACATGAGCGTGGGCGACAAGTTGGGGGGTTACCTGGTGGATCTGGGGGGCAGCTTCACTGAGGATGCCCCCAGACCCCCGGTCCCTGGGGAGGAAGGAGAGCTGGTGTCCAGCGATGGACGGCCCTACAGCCACGGCTTCTATTCTTTCAAGAGCCTCAAGAACGAGGCCTCCACGGCCACGCCAAGACGACCTGACCTGGACCTGGGCTATGAGCCGGAGGGCAGTGCCTCCCCCACGCCGCCCTACCTTAAGTGGGCAGAGTCCCTGCACTCTCTCCTGGACGACCAGGATGGTATCCACCTGTTCAGGACGTTCCTCAAGCAGGAGGAATGTGCCGACATGTTGGACTTCTGGTTCGCCTGCACTGGCTTCCGGAAGCTCGAGGCCAACGAGGGCCAGGGCGAGGAGAAGAAGCTGAAACTGGCGAAAGCCATTTATAAAAAGTACATCCTGGACAACAATGGAATAGTCTCGAGACAGATCAAACCGGCCACCAAGAGCTTCATCAAGGACTGTGTGATGAGGCTGCACATTGACCCGGCCATGTTTGACCAGGCTCAGACTGAGATTCAAACTATGATGGAGGAGAACACCTACCCGCTGTTCCTCAAGTCAGATATCTATCTGGAATACACCAGGACTGGGGGGGAGAGCCCTAAGCTCTACAGCGACCAGAGCTCTGTCTCTGGGGGTGGGAAGGTTTTACCAGGGTATTTGCCCACGCTGAACGAGGACGAGGAGTGGAGATGTGACCACGAGTTGGAGGAGCAGCAGGAGAGTGATCCCACTCCCAGCAACCGGCTCACTCAGAAGCTGCTTCAGGAGACAGCTTCCCAACGCGTCACCAGCACCAAGAGATTCCAGGACAGTCACGAGTACAGGTAAATCCTCTCTCTCTCCAGTCTCTATAACTATCTAGCTTCTCTGTGCAAGTGCTGAATTAGAAATAAACTTGTCCTCCCCCCCTCTGTCCGAGTGCTGCCTGAAGTTGGAGATGAAAAGTGTCTCTGAGTTTAGCACAGCGGACAGCTTAAGGTGAGAGGAATGCAGTGCAGGCAGAGGCCTTTAAGTACCTGTGATGGCGAGGCAGGGGTCGGAGGGAGAGCATTTGCTGGTTGTTAGAAGGTGGAGGCAGACGCTCTTTGTGTTCCCCACGCAGGTGTCCCGTGAATGGCCGGCTTTTCTAGTGGAAGAAAGGTTCTCTCAGAGAAAAGCTCAACGTGATTTCTCTTTTGACTGTGGAAAATGGAGAAGTCTGGTTTAACTGCAGCCGAAAGTCAAAGGAAGCAGTCCCGATATTTCTCTTCTGGATGACTAAAATAGGATTGTAAAAGTACGGTCTTGTTTATCTGTCTTCCATTCTTTAATCAATAGTAATATGATGCTTATGTTACATTTGACAGAAACCTTTGTGTCACAGCCTTGTGTCATTTCATTTGCGCAGAATGGGATTGTGCGATGTGACTGACTACTTAAAACTCTAATCCTCGTCCTGTTGGAACAGAAACAGCGCCTCTGGGCTTTTTAGCCCACTATGCAAAGGATTAGGCCTCTAAATGTTCCTGCCAAAGTCTGCGAATTAAATATCAATATTTTTTTTAAAAGACATATTCACACATCTCTGAATTTGTTCCATATTGGTCACTAAGCAAAGCTGCTATCATCACCAGTTGTGAGAAGGATACGCGGAGGGATTTTGCAGATTTATTTAGCCTTGCTCTGAAATATGTAAGAACACAGCATTTTTACTTTTCAGATGGGCTTACGGATATTCACTGTTGGCATTGTCTGGTGCAGAGATTGAAGATTGCAGAATTCTATCCCTAGAAGTTGACCCACTTTTCTATCAACAGTCTTCAACAAACCAGAAGATGCAGTAGCACTCTGTGCAGAGAATGTGTTGAAGAGTTGTGGTTGCAGGGCTGAAAGACTTGAAATCCGTCTTCAATTAGCCTGACTAAAAAAGTAACGTTTCCAAGTCTTTGTTTTAGTTTAGGACTAGTGTTGTGATTTTGGAAATAGGTCTACTCAGAAATAGCACATTGTTTAGACTATTGGCCTATGCTAAGGAATATTGTTTTGTCTGACTTCAGTCTATTTGGATGCTCCGAACAGTGTTTTTAGTATAGTTATAGTGTATAGGCCTTTATGTTGCCTTTTCTCATTTCCAGCTGGCCTATAAATGTGACAAAATGAAAGACTAGGATATTTTAAAACCACAAACACTCCCCACTCCACCCTACTTCTGATTGTGTATTCTATGGCCCCTGGATATGATTTGCTTTAATTAGTGAGAGCAGTGCATTTTTTGAGGTTGTTTTCAAATGACTATTTCATTAGGTCTAGTATTTGGCGGAAATTACAAAAAATATTACCCTCCATTTTTAAATAGCCTTTTAGCATCACCCTTCGGGGTTTTGTGCAACTAAATTTTGCAGCAGTCAGATGTCTTTTAATGTGTGAAGACCAGAAGCCAGGGAATTAAAAGGGAGCAGCTCGGTAGTGAAGATGAATATGGAGAAAAACACGTTTTTTTCACAGTTGTGTAGTAATGCACAAAAAGACGTTGCGGGATATTTGTGCGTTGTTCTCAGACAAGCAGGTGATGGCCTCAGCCAGTCACTGTTCTTGTAGAGACAAAGCTCTCTGAATATGTGTACGTGCTATGATGAGCATGAATACACATTTTATATGAACCTGTTCATTCTGAAAGACTCATTTCAACCTGTCTGTCAACTCATTCAATTCACCCCTGACTCATTTTCCACCGGGAACCTTTCTCCTGGTGCCCCTTCTCTCTCCAGGTCTCCCTCGGAAAGTAGTTTAGATGGTTTACCTCAATGACAATTTCTGGTATGAACAGGTTAGATATATATAACCTCAATTTTTATATAACCATGTCATCTTCAGAGTAATTGTAGAGAGAATGTAATGAGTAACTTAGCTGTTAGCAGGTCTGATTCCTTCACCTACAGTCAGAAGTTTACGTACACCTTAGCCAAATACATTTAAACTCAGTTTTTCACAATTCCTGACATTTAATCCTAGTAAAAAAATCCCTGTCTTAGGTTAGTTAGGATCACCACTTTATTTTAAGAATGTGAAATGTCAGAATAATAGTAGTGATTATTTTCAGCTTTTATTTTTTTCATCACATTCCCAGTGGGTCAGAAGTTTACATACACTCAATTAGTATTTGGTAGCATTGCCTTTTAAATGTTTTAACTTAGGTCAAACATTTCGGGTAGTCTTCCACAAGCTTCCCACAATAAGTTGGGTGAATTTTGGCCCATTCTTCCTGACAGAGCTGGTGTAACTGAGTCCGGTTTGTAGGACTCCTTGCTCTCACACACTTTTTCAGTTCTACCCACAAATGTTCTATAGGATTGAGGTCAGGGCTTTGTGATGGGCACTCCAATACCTTGACTTTGTTGTCTTTAAGCCATTTTCCACAACTTTGGAAGTATGCTTGGGGTCATTGCCCATTTGGAAGACCCATTTGCGACCAAGCTTTAACTTCCTGACTGATGTCTTGAGATATTGCTTCAATATATCCACATACATTTTTTTTGTGAAGTGCACCACAACATGATGCTGCCACCCCCGTGCTTCACGGGTGAGATGGTATTCTTCAGCTTGCAAGCCTCCCCCTTTTTCCTCCAAACATGACAATGGTCATTATGGCCAAACTGTTCTGTTTTTGTTTCATTAGACCAGAGGACATTTCTCCAAAAAGTACGATCTTTGTCCCCATGTGCAGTTGCAAACCGTGGCTTTTTGATGGCGGTTTTGGAGCAGTGGCTTCTTCCCTGCTGAGCAGCCTTTGAAGTTATGTCGATATAGGACTCGTTTTACTGTGGATATAGATACTTTTGTACCTGTTTCCTCCAGCTTCTTCACAAGGTCCTTTGCTGTTGTTCTGGGATTGATTTGCACTTTTCGCACCAAAGTACGTTCATCTCTAGGAGACGGAACGTGTCGTCTTCCTGAGCGGTATGACGGCTGCGTTGTCCTATGGTGTTTATACTTGTGTACTATTGTTTGTACAGATTAACATGGTACCTTCAGGCATTTGGAAATTGCTCCCAAGGATGAGCCAGACTTATGGAGATCTACAAAAAAAAAATTATTGCCTGATTTTTTAAATTTATTTTCCCATGATGTCAAGCAAAGAGGCACTGAGTTTGAAGGATTGCCTTGAAATACATCCACAGGTACACCTCCTATGGACTCAAATAATGGCAATTAGCCTCAATTAGCCTATCAGAAGGTTCTAAAGCCATGACATAATGTTCTGGAAATTTCCAAGCTGTTTAAAGGCACAGTCAACTTAGTGTATGTAAACTTCTGACCCACTGGAATTGTGATACAATGAATTATAAGTGAAATAATCTGTCTGTAAACACATTGTTGGAAAAATGACTTGTCATGCTCAAAGTAGATGTCCTAACCTACTTGCCAAAACCTATAGTTTGTTAACAAGAAATTTGTGGAGTGGTTGAAAAACGAGGTTTAATGACTCAAACCTACGTGTATGTAAACTTCCGACTTCAACTGTATGTTGCTGTGTATGGGCAGGGCTTTGATAAACCAATCAGTGGTGATCCAGGGGTGGCTGCACTCCAATGTAAAGGGGAGTGATAAAGGACCAGTAATTATTCTCTCGGTCCAAAGAAATGCCCAGGTCATTGGAACAACAAAAGGCCCTACATCTAATGATTTGGCATTGAGCTTCGATCACTGTGCACCAGGAGGACAATTTAATTAAGTTTTTCAGGACAAGGGTATTCAAAGGTACGGATTATGTTTTGATGGGCTTTCTGAGCGGTATGAGTAATGTTTTGGCCAGTGCTGCTGTTGCACTCGGGTATTTCCTCATGTTCATCGAAAGCCATCTGGCCTACTCGTCGGTCGTAAGAAACGTGATGAAATGTCATCCATTTACAGCTGTGCACCCACACTGTCATAGCTAAACAGCAGAAAAAAATCAACCATGATGAAACCAGTGTTAGTTTGAAAGCATCTCTCACCTCCGTCTCTTTGCTCTCTCTCTGTGATTCTGTGAGCATTGACATCATGGCTGCTGCTTCAATCATGAGAAGATTCTAGATCATGGGCTTGAGTGCTGCCTGGGAATAATCATCAGAGGCTGCAGTAATCCGAGAGCTGCTCGGCTCATAAACAGATGCCTCACTACCAGTCAGTAGGATGGATGGTTCAGGTTCTGGTAGGAGGCTGCCATTTTCCACGTGGTGCCCTGAAGAGAGAACACAGCCAGGTTTTAGAATTGGAAGCCCTGGTTTCTAGGAGGAAGCAGGCTTCCAGGTCAAGGGGAAACCCTGGTAGAAAGGAGGCTTCCTGCTTGGCGCTCGCTCCCGTGCCGTGCACACTCCTTAAAACACTGTGGCCTCCTGCAGCTGCCCCTTTCAGTTGCATTTCCTCTCGTAACGCTCCTTCTTGTAAATGAATCCCACTCATTTGAAACCGTGGCCATATAACGTTGTCGTTATCCACAACCACGTTGCACCGCAGCCACAAAATGTACATTTCTATGCATTGACGGCTCGTATTGGTTGGACTTGTTTTTGTTTGATAAATGTAGCATGAGGGATGCCGTCATGGTGTGGGTTTTGTCCCTCAAAGCAGTTTTTTTTTAGAGCATCCGGAGCAAAGAAGTGTTCTCCTCAGAGCCTCTGTTTTGAGAAGTGAATCGATTTTTACTACTCAACTTTTTATTTAATTTTTTTTATATTGAGTCATTTTTGACTTCAATGGAAACTCACTTTTTTTTTGCAAAATTGCTGACTATTCCAAATGAAGTACTCATCTGAGCTCTTTCCCTTCTTTTCTTAGTTGTTCACGTTATGACATTTCATGTTTTGTTAGATTTGGCTTGTAAGCTGAAAGCAAATGTCATGCATGTTCGCCATGGGTAATTCAGTAGACTTCCTTTGAAGGGCAGATTATGTAATGGTTTACTGCTGACTGTGTTTATGGACGGAAAATGCAAAAAGGCCATAAGCATCATTTAATGACTAGAGTGCTTTAGTATTAAACTGTAATCTCTTTTCCAGTGATAAAAGCTGATAGGACTTATGGTTGATGGACAGGACTCTGTTCAGAAAGTATGACTGTACACCTGTTCTTAACGAAGATTAGACCTGTATTTTATTTTCATGTTATGTTGAATAGGAAGTGAGGCACGTTTCTGTCTTGTTTTTTTTCCTCTGGGGGAAATTTGCCTCCGGGATTGTCGAGGAATAGTCTCTTACTTTTATTGCTCTTTGCCGAATAGTTGAACACCGCCTTGATATGATCCTGTCTGAATGTGACGGCAGTACCACTAGCCTCGGCCCTGTCATTTATAGCCAATAACCATGTTTCAACCATGTATGTGAGTAAAGTCATACAGTATAAAAAAATCAAATAACAGCTGTGATGGAAACAGGAAGTTTCAGTACAATTTTCTAGACGCTGACAGATAAGCTGTTAGTTTGACATGGTGGGATCTTTTTGTTTCTGTAAAATGTTATTATGTGAGAAATGGTGGTGGAAATGCCTTTATGCGCAAATATGTAATAGCCGTCATATCGAAGTAAACTTGGAGTCACTCGATCACATGGTGTGTGTGTGTGTGTGTGTGTGTGTGTGTGTGTGTGTGTGTGTGTGTGTGGTCCTCCCACTACGACTCAGGAAACAACACACTTTATTAGGCTACAGTGGAAATAAGTTACGATGAACTTCTCAAGGCATGGTGATCTTGATGCTCCTTTCCAATAAATGTTGAGGGTCTTATTCTGGTGACTTTGATTGATCGATGCTTGACTGCCGTTTTGACAAAATAAAATAAAAAATTCTCTGTGATATCATCATGTAGACTAGCCTACCGCAGAGCCTACTCGATCTGTGTCTGTGCACTGTTGGCTAAAGCATCAAGACCAGACTAGTCACATTTAGCTACTTAACGCAAAACGTTTTTGTGGCAAAACTGTCGGTAGAGATGAAAATGCGATGGGAAACACGGTAAACATTCACATTTTATTCGGTAAGCTGAAAATATATATTTTTTTGTGTGCACTACGTCATCATGCGCTGATTTAAAAAAAAAAAAAAATATATATATATATATATCCGTGACAATTCAGCTTGGTGGAAACACCACTGGTGGGAAAATGCGTGTGTTCACTTTGTGGATTTAGGAATATTCGCATGGAAATCTAGTTTATATCGTCATTTTATTCGATAGATTGGCAGTCTACTTATGACACACATGCCATCTTCCGTTACGACTGCCATTGCTTTTCAAAGAGAACCAATTGTAATGTGTCATCTCTAGACATATTAGAATCTCATCCCTTTACTTACATGATGTAGAACGAAAAGACATTCTTCAACCACTCTCCATTCTTCTCTTAATCCAAACTGACTTACCACTTTGCAAAATATTTTATTTCTCTTTGTTTGGCTAGAATATGGGCTGACTGATAGCCAGTCAGAAGTAGCCTGGGTTTGGTCTCTGGTAAGACTGAGAGCTTCAGACTTCCCAGGGAGGGAACACGCTCGGACCACTTTAGGGATCTTTTTCAGTTTAAAGATGAAGAGAACAGAGGCCTACCCAGATCTATAATGCATGTGAAGGGAGCAGTTGAGGGAGGATGAGTCAACGATGGAGGCTGTGGTGATGCGATGCTTCCAATAAGAATTAAATCAGCATCTCTACTGTACCTACCCTTAGAAACCCCCTGAAGGATATTCATTATGTCAATGTGGGTGGTTTGGTGTGAAAGGCGTGTATTACTACAGAGATACTACAGTAGTCTTATTTGGAAATGTTCCTTTTGTTTTACATCTTAATGACATTTACATTGTCACTCAGTTCTTATTGGCTCTTATCCAGAATAACTAGCAACGTCCTTCCCTTTTAATGCTATGATAATACAGTGCAATAATCTTCGTAAAATGTACTTGCGTGTGTCTCGTGAACCTGACTCTATTGTTTAACAGTGCTAATACACTCTGACATCATTGATTGTGTTATATCATGTGCTATGTATTGTTAATGACTTTGCCTTAATGCTATCTCTCTGAATGTTGGCGTTTCTTCCAGACGCGTGCCGTGGCGGGAGCCTGTCAACCCGTACTATGTCAACTCGGGCTACGCCATGGCCCCTGCCACCAGCGCCAACGACAGCGAGCAGCAGAGCATGTCCAGTGCCAGCGACGTAGACACACTTTCCCTGACCGACAGCAGTGTGTACGTACTCGCACAGCCTCCGCATCACCTCCCACACACACACACACACACACACACACACACACACACACACACACACACACACACACACACACACACACACAATCGGTCAAACTGTAATAGTACATACCAGAAGTAAGGGCAGAATGCCTTCGAGAATGAAGGTTAGCTTCCCTGTTCCTTGCTATTCAGCATGAGGACCGTCACAAACAATTTTATGACATGTGAGTGTGTGGGTATAGAAAACAATAGTGAGAGTGTGTTATTTTCAATTTCACCCATGCCCAGTATATCTGAGCTCTACCTGGGTCGTATTCATTAGGGCACACAGTAGCAAAACGTTTTGCCACAGAAAACAGAAACAGGTTTCTCATTGAACAAGTTCAGGTAGTCCCTCTTTTTGAGTATGTTTTCTTCCGTTTGGTGCCGAATGAATAGGGCCCTAGTCTGACTGTAGTGCCTCCTGCTGCACACAGACTGGTGCCATTTCCCCCTGTCTGTCTGTCTGTCACTGAGAGCAGCAACACATCTCTCTCTGCTCCTCTCCTCAGAGAACAGCCGCCTGTTCATTACCCACACGAATGATCGCTGCTAAATGTCATTACTTATGCTAATTATAGAGCTATAAACTGGGAGGTACGACAGGGCCAAAGTATATCATTTGAAGGCAGGGACCTGTTACCCTTTTTTAAATCAAGTTTCCCGGAATTCTGAGGAAATGGTGGAGAATTGACGGTAAAAGGTTGAGTAGATTTTGACAGGCGCTCATAATTGTGTAAAAGGAGTCGGTCCACAATGAATAAAAAATCAAATGTTATTGCCTACGTCTTATATGACATACCTGACAACGGTTTGTTTCAGGATGGGTAAATGTATACGCAGCACCTTTGGAGGATCCCATGTTGGACACCAGCTGTTATTTAGCTCAGTAATCCTCTTTCTTCCGCCTTAGCGGGAAGCAGCAGGTTTCCTTTAGAGTAAATCGAGCTAGGATGTGTTGGCAGAGGGAAGCCAGAGAAGACCGGAACGGTGCTGTAAGTTCAGAGATGGCACGGGGGAACGCATGTTTAAAGAAACATCAAAGGCTGCTCAGCAGGACAAAAACATGTGTCTGAAGCAGGTTAGATTAGAGGCCATTATCAGCTGTTTGTTCCACAGCTCCTGGCACAGACGAGGCAAACCCAGCAGGGCCACTGAGACTTGGGATAAAACAGTTCTTCGTGTTGGTGTCAGCGACCACACCAGCTTCAAAGTAACCTATGAGTTTTCTAGTTTTGAATATGTGTGTAAAATTGTCCTTTTTTGTTTTTGTTCCAGAGATGGGGTACCACCATACAAATATCGCAAACAGCATCGACGAGAGATGCACGAAAGTGCCAAAGCAAATGGCCGTGTGCCACTACCTCATATTCCTGTAAGTTAACCTTGGTTTAGCTGCACACACACACACACCCCTACACAAACAAGTACGCACACATACCTGCAAGAACCCCACTCGCTCATCAAAGACTGCTGACATGGCTGTAACCTGGTATTCTAGAACCATCAGTCTCTCTCAAATGTTCCCATCTCTCCACCTTCCTGCATTTGTAAGATGCCTGACTGCATCTCTCTCTGGGCCCGTGTAGGCTGTGTGAATAGCTCATAGTGAGGCTTGTGCTTTCTAAACTGTGCCTGGTGCTGTCCCCCCGCCATCAGCTGTCTGTCTGTGTTGAAGCCCATCAGACAGCAGTGTTTCTCCTCTGTGGCAGTCCCGCCTCCCTGCATGCCTCTGCAGCTCCCTACAAGAGCACTCCCATCCTAATTGGGCCTCGGAGTCAAGAGTCCTGTTTAACAAGACTCTCTCCCTCACATTAGGATGCATGTATGCTTTTGTGTAGAATATATATATATTTTTTTCATCGACTTCTGTTTTTCGGTACACAGAATACAGAATAATAAAGAAACAAACTATGCATAGCAGAATAATGTCTGTCTTGTCCTTGATTGTTCCATTTTTGTGTAATGGATTAGTCCCGGACACATACTGCAGTGGTAATGGAGAGACGAACAGTGCATTTGGAAAGTATTCAGACATTCTACGTGTTGTTACGTTACAGGCATGTTCTAAAATGGATTAAATAAAAAAAATGATCCTCATCAATCTACATAATAATGACATTTTTGCAAATGTATTAAAAATCAAAACCGGGAAATACTTTTATTTTACATAAGTATTCAGGCCCTTTGCTATGGGATTTGAACTTGAGCTCAGGTGCATCCTGTTTCCGTTGATCATCCTTGAGATGATTCTACAACTTGATTGGAGTCTACCTGTGGTAAATTCTATTGCTTTGACATGATTTGGAAAGGCACACACCTGTCTATATAAGGTCCCACAGTTGAAAGTGTCAGAGTAAAAAATGAGGTCGAAGGAATTGTCCGTAAAGCTCCGAGACAGGAGAGTGTCGAGGCACAGATCTGGGGAAGGGTACTAAAATATGTTGGTAGAATAGAAGGTCCCCAAGAACACAGTGGCCTCCATCATTCTTAAATGGAAAATGTTTGGAACCACCAAGACTCTTCCGAGATCTGGCGACCTGTCCAAACTGAGCAATTGGGGGAGAAGAGACTTGGTCAGGGAGGTGACCAAGAACCCGATGGCCACTGACAGAGCTCCAGAGTTCCTCTGGAGATGGGAGAACCTTCCAGAAGGACAACCATCCCTGCAGCACTCCACTAATCAGGCCTTATGGTAGAGTGGCCAGACGGAAGCCACTCCTCAGTAAAAGGCATATGACGGCCTACTTGGAGTTTGCCAAAAGGTACCTAAAGGACCCTCAAACCTTGATAAACAAGATTCTCTGGACTGATGAAACCAAGATTGAACTCTTTGGCCTAAATGCCAAGCGTCACATCTGGAGGAAACCTGGCTCCATCCTTACTGTGAAGCATGGTGGTTGCAGCATCATGTGGGGATGTTTTTCAGCGGCAGGGACTGGGAAACTAGTCAGGAATGAGGGAAAGATGAACGGAGCAAAGTACAGAGAGATCCTTGATGAAAATCTGCTCCAGAGCGTTTAGGACCTCAGACTTGGACGAAGGTTCACCTTCCAACAGGACAATGACCCTAAGCACACAGCCAAGACCACGCCGGAGTGGCTTTGGGACAAGTCTCTGAATGTCCTTGAGTGGCCCAGCCAGAGCCTGGCTTGAACCCGATCGAACATCTGGAGAGACCTGAAAATAGCTGTGCAGCGACATTCCCCATCCAACCTGACAGAGCTTGAGAGGATATGCAGAGAAGAATGGGAGAAACTCCCCAAATACAGGTGTGTCAAGCTTGTAGCGTCATACCCAAGAAGACTCGAGGCTGTAATCCCTGTCAAAGGTGCTTCAACAAAGTACTGAGTAAAGGGTCTGAATACTTAAGTAACTGTGATGATTCAGTTTTTTAAATAAATAAGTAATAAAAATCTGAAAAACAGTTTTTGCTTTGTCATTATGGGGTATTGTGAGTAGATTGGTGAGAAAAATGTAATACATTTTATAACAACTCTAACGTATCAAAATGTGGAGAAAGTAAGGGGTCTGAATACTTTATGAATGCACTGCATACACTGAGTGTACAAAACATTAGAAACACCTACTCTTTCCATGACAGAATGACCAGATGAATCCCAGGTGAAAGCAATCAGCCCTTGTTGATGTCATTGTTAAACCCACTTCAATCAGTGTAGATGAAGGTGACTATAGATTAAGTGGATTGTGTATATGTGCCACTTCAGAGGGTGACTGGGCAAGACAAATATTGAATTGCCTTTGAACAGGGTACGGTCGTAGGTGCCAGGCGCACCAGTTTGGTTCAGGAACTGCAACCCTGCTGGGTTTTTCACGCGTACACAGTTTCCTCTGTGTATCAAGAATGGTCCTCCACCCAAAGGACATCCAGCCAACTTGACACAACTGTGGGAAGCATTGGGGTCAACATGGGCCAGCATCCCTGTGGAACTCTTCAACACCGTGTAGTCCATTGCCCTGATGAGTCGAGGCTGGTCTGAGGGCAAAAGGGGGTGCAACTCAATATTAGGACGGTAATTCCTAATGTTTTGTACACTCTGTGTACACTCATCACTAATAGAGGGTAATAGCCACAGTAGAGAAATAATTTCTACAGCCAGGTCTTCTAATGGCCATAAAGCTACTCTGGGCTGTTTGTGTGTAAAGTTTTGTCTGTGTTGGGTAATATGAATCCAACTGAAACCAAATTCAAAGAGAAAATAGCAGTCAGAGCTGGAGAAGTCTCCGGCTTTGTAATCAGCATGTGGACATATCCTGTGTGCTTCAGTCGGGCCCTGAGTAAAACGTCCCTCTACAATATTTAGGCTATACCCAGAATGTACTTTAATCTCTCACTGCTGGATTACTACAACAATGCACCTTACAGGCTTGAGTTGTGTTGGGAATACCAGCTAAGAGCTGCATATTCCCAGCATCTTCCTTTTGATAAAAGATGTACTTCACTCTGCTGCCTGTGATTAAACATGAAATGATGGGGATTATTTTGAATGGACAATCACCTTTTTGTGGTGTACCAGTGTACCAGTGGGCTTTCACTGTGTTTTTCCAGACGCGGCGTGTAGCTCAGACGCTGTTAACCTTTTATTTATCCAGGCAAGTTGGGCACGGCGTCACGCTGCGACGGGTCGACCTGGAGATTGATTTCGGTGTTTTCTTTTTTTTTTTAACAGGCTATTATAAAAGTCACTGACCAACAAAAGTTGTTTATGGCTGATATTTGACTAAACTATCTTATGCTTTTTCTCTACCTTTTGGAAGTACCCTATGTTGAATGCCTGCGGCTCACATCATACATTCTACGTAGCAGCCTATATCAGCCTATTCAAAGCCTTAAACCATGTCAAATCAGACCTTGTAGGTACCACATTAGCTGCTAAGCAGTAGTCTTCTTGACTTTGGTTTGAGGTTATTGTTTTGGCACGTTCATTTCCATTACAGGTCCCCTGTTTAGCGTTTCCCTGATATACTGTGGACGTGTTTGATAAGTCTTTCCTCCTGTTTTCATTTTCTCCCTTCTGTTCTATCAACAGAAGTGAACAGCATAGTGGCCACGGGTTTGACCTTTTTTTCAGGAGAAAACGGCAACAATGTTATCGGCGAATGGCTACCGGTACAATTTGAAATGAACTGGAAATTGTGTGTTTCCCCCTCTGTTAGCGCACCAACCGGATACCAAAGGACATTCACGTGGAGCCGGAGAAGTTTGCGGCGGATCTGATCAGCCGGCTGGAGGGAGTGCTGAGGGAGAGGGAGGCCCAGGAGAAACTGGAGGAGCGGCTGAAGAGAGTCCGACTGGTACGTTGTTGTCCACAGAAGTACTACCATGCTTGTCGGTGTGATCCCCTCTCCCTGGTGGGGCGCTATACTACTCTACACGCCCCCCCCCCCCCCATCATCCTCTTAACAACCTCTTACCATGTTCTCTACAGCTGTGTTGTCTGGCTGTCTATCAGAAGGTACACTGTAATATCTCTGTTGTTTGAAAGGACCGGGTTGATTCATTCAAAGGAAACCGACATTATTCCATTATGAATCATTGATAGAAGTGTGGCTCTGGCCTATCGGGGATCCATCCCACTGTATCCTGGATCCCTTTTGTCTCTGGCATCAGATGGAACACCTGTAGACAGCCTGAGCCGCTTTTGAGCCTTGCGCACTGTAATGACTTTGTTTGAAGTCAGTTGGAGCGTGAAGAAATGCCTGCGCTCACCGCAAATGGAATCTCTTTCGGTACACAGAGCCAGGTCTTAAATCTCAAGGCAGATATTTTATGTCGTTTGGCCCATATGTAAGAGGAGCCGCCATCATGGAACAGTAGGTTTCTCTTTATTAAGAGCTGGTGGCAGACAGGGGAGTGACAAATAGTGACTCTATTAACTGATATTCTTACCTAAATCAAAGATAAGCTAGTACCCCCCCCCCCCCCCCCCCCCCTTCCATTCCTCTCCACTACTCTCTTACCTGGTATTCATCCACAGACTTACACCCTGATCTCACTGAATGTGGCCTCAATCCAATGTTGATTGATGGAGAGGTCACATGCGGTCTAGGCATACTCCCTCAGTAGTGTCTGACAGGAACGGGTCAATAGAGCAGGATAGCCTGTCATATTGCTGTTGACTGATGAAATAATTAGTCGTAAATTATACAGAACCTTTAGGATCAATGCATTGTTGCCACTGAGAGAGAAATAACCTAATAGGCGTTTTTCACTTTACTTTTCAACGCTCTGAATATTGGCCCACCTAATGTATAATTTACATGTTCAATAGCAGCAGTACGTTCCTCTTCCCTGAGGTGAGAGTGAGTGAGAGAGACTCAGTACATTCATTAGTAGATGCCTTTTAGCAGGATGGGCTCAGCAGGTCTGGATCTGGCCTCATTTTGGCACGAACAGGGTAACTGAGAGTGCAGAGCAATGGCCTGCACAGCTGCTCTGAGCCAGAGACCGAGAGCCAGGCCAGTATCTGCTCGCGCCAGTCAGACCCTCATCAAAAAGTCCTTAGCTCCCGCCCAGGATTCCTCTACCTGGAGTGAGCATCAAAGCCTCCAACACATAAATTGCCCACTGTTATTTGCCAATGATTCCCATGTTGAAATGCCATCAAAGGTGTGTGGGAAGGGTGAGGCGGTGAGGAGCCAATGGGGGCTGATGTGTTTTAGTTAGGGGAGTGGAAGACCGAGTCCACAAATCCTTAGCAATTCAGTTAGTTGCAGAGACGGAGACAGACCTGGTGAAATGGATGTAGGTGCCATACAGTTAGTTACTATGGCTGTGCGTGCCATACAGTTAGTTACTATGGCTGTGCGTGCCATACAGTTAGTTACTATGGCTGTATGTGCCATACAGTTAGTTACTATGGCTGTGCGTGCCATACAGTTAGTTACTATGGCTGTGCGTGCCATACAGTTAGTTACTATGGCTGTACGCGCCATACAGTTAGTTACTATGGCTGTACGCGCCATACAGTTAGTTACTATGGCTGTACGCATCATACAGTTTGTTACTATGGCTGTACGCATCATACAGTTAGTTACTATGGCTGTATGCATCATACAGTTTGTTACTATGGCTGTACGCATCATACAGTTTGTTACTATGGCTGTACGCATCATACAGTTTGTTACTATGGCTGTACGCATCATACAGTTAGTTACTATGGCTGTACGCATCATACAGTTAGTTACTATGGCTGTACGCATCATACAGTTAGTTACTATGGCTGTACGCATCATACAGTTTGTTACTATGGCTGTACGCATCATACAGTTTGTTACTATGGCTGTACGCATCATACAGTTTGTTACTATGGCTGTACGCATCATACAGTTAGTTACTATGGCTGTACGCATCATACCGTTTGTTACTATGGCTGTACGCATCATACAGTTTGTTACTATGGCTGTACGCATCATACAGTTTGTTACTATGGCTGTACGCATCATACAGTTTGTTACTATGGCTGTACGCATCATACAGTTTGTTACTATGGCTGTACGCATCATACAGTTTGTTACTATGGCTGTACGCATCATACAGTTAGTTACTATGGCTGTACGCATCATACAGTTAGTTACTATGGCTGTACGCATCATACAGTTAGTTACTATGGCTGTACGCATCATACAGTTTGTTACTATGGCTGTACGCATCATACAGTTTGTTACTATGGCTGTACGCATCATACAGTTAGTTACTATGGCTGTACGCATCATACAGTTAGTTACTATGGCTGTACGCATCATACAGTTAGTTACTATGGCTGTACGCATCATACAGTTTGTTACTATGGCTGTACGCATCATACAGTTTGTTACTATGGCTGTACGCATCATACAGTTAGTTACTATGGCTGTACGCATCATACAGTTAGTTACTATGGCTGTACGCATCATACAGTTAGTTACTATGGCTGTACGCATCATACAGTTTGTTACTATGGCTGTACGCATCATACAGTTTGTTACTATGGCTGTACGCATCATACAGTTTGTTACTATGGCTGTACGCATCATACAGTTAGTTACTATGGCTGTACGCATCATACCGTTTGTTACTATGGCTGTACGCATCATACAGTTTGTTACTATGGCTGTACGCATCATACAGTTTGTTACTATGGCTGTACGCATCATACAGTTTGTTACTATGGCTGTACGCATCATACAGTTAGTTACTATGGCTGTACGCATCATACCGTTTGTTACTATGGCTGTACGCATCATACAGTTTGTTACTATGGCTGTACGCATCATACAGTTTGTTACTATGGCTGTACGCATCATACAGTTTGTTACTATGGCTGTACGCATCATACAGTTAGTTACTATGGCTGTACGCATCATACCGTTTGTTACTATGGCTGTACGCATCATACAGTTTGTTACTATGGCTGTACGCATCATACAGTTTGTTACTATGGCTGTACGCATCATACCGTTTGTTACTATGGCTGTACGCATCATACAGTTAGTTACTATGGCTGTACGCATCATACAGTTAGTTACTATGGCTGTACGCATCATACCGTTTGTTACTATGGCTGTACGCATCATACAGTTTGTTACTATGGCTGTACGCATCATACAGTTTGTTACTATGGCTGTACGCATCATACAGTTAGTTACTATGGCTGTACGCATCATACCGTTTGTTACTATGGCTGTACGCATCATACCGTTTGTTACTATGGCTGTACGCATCATACAGTTAGTTACTATGGCTGTACGCATCATACCGTTTGTTACTATGGCTGTACGCATCATACAGTTAGTTACTATGGCTGTACGCATCATACCGTTTGTTACTATGGCTGTACGCATCATACAGTTAGTTACTATGGCTGTACGCATCATACAGTTAGTTACTATGGCTGTACGCATCATACCGTTTGTTACTATGGCTGTACGCATCATACAGTTTGTTACTATGGCTGTACGCATCATACAGTTTGTTACTATGGCTGTACGCATCATACCGTTTGTTACTATGGCTGTACGCATCATACAGTTTGTTACTATGGCTGTACGCATCATACAGTTAGTTACTATGGCTGTACGCATCATACCGTTTGTTACTATGGCTGTACGCATCATACAGTTTGTTACTATGGCTGTACGCATCATACAGTTTGTTACTATGGCTGTACGCATCATACAGTTTGTTACTATGGCTGTACGCATCATACAGTTTGTTACTATGGCTGTACGCATCATACAGTTTGTTACTATGGCTGTACGCATCATACCGTTTGTTACTATGGCTGTACGCATCATACAGTTAGTTACTATGGCTGTACGCATCATACCGTTTGTTACTATGGCTGTACGCATCATACAGTTAGTTACTATGGCTGTACGCATCATACCGTTTGTTACTATGGCTGTACGCATCATACAGTTTGTTACTATGGCTGTACGCATCATACAGTTAGTTACTATGGCTGTACGCATCATACCGTTTGTTACTATGGCTGTACGCATCATACAGTTAGTTACTATGGCTGTACGCATCATACAGTTAGTTACTATGGCTGTACGCATCATACCGTTTGTTACTATGGCTGTACGCATCATACAGTTAGTTACTATGGCTGTACGCATCATACAGTTAGTTACTATGGCTGTACGCATCATACCGTTTGTTACTATGGCTGACTGCGCCTTTGTCTAGGAACTAGTTCATAGCAATATAATAGCTTGAAATATATTGAGCTATTTAATTGTAGTAAAACCTCTCTATTGAGAGGTAAGATTATACTGGCAGACATGATGTAGAGCGAAATAGCTTTGCACCACAGAGGAAGAACATTGCCTCTGCAGCAGAGCCGTGATAATGCCATGGCACGTGTTAACACATGGGCTCGTGGAAGTGTGCCATCTGCTGGTGTGACTGATTGGAACAAATTGCCTTTTGAAATGACTTTAGCAGTTGTTCTTTCACAATGTGGTGAGTTGGGGCTCCATTTATTTTCTTGGGAAATGACCAGACACTGAAGCTCATACATGTGGGTTGTAATTGAGATATGTCTCAATGTACAGCACAAATTAATGTGTAGAATATATTTGTGTATTATATACTGACGTGATCTCTTGATATGTCAACTTGTAGTATTGCTGTTGAGTTGGGTAGTAACCATCTGCAGTATATTTAATGAGTTATTTTTCTTTCTGGAAGGAGGAAGAGGGTGAGGATGCAGACATCTCCACATCCACCTCGTTCTCCAGTCACAGACTGCCCCCTGGTGCCCACCCACAGCACTACAACAACCCCCGCTACTCTGACATCGGCTACAACGGCCTGGCGCTGCGTCCTGACGCCCACGAGGAGAACCCCGAGAGCATCCTGGACGACCACGTCCAGCGAGTCATGAAGACCCCCGGCTGCCAGTCCCCGGGCACCGGCCGCCACTCTCCCAAGTCCCGCTCACCCGACGGCTTCCCTGCAGGTGGCAAGGTGCCCGGATCTGGGATGCCACTGCCCACAGGCCCGGGCAAACACCCAGCTCGGCAGGGGCCCAAGGGGGAAGCTGCCAGCCAGCAATACCACCACAAACACGTGCACCACATCCACCACCCGGCCGGAGGGAAGCCCAAAGAGCAGGTGGAGGCTGACACAGCCACGAGGGTCAATGGTAACTTCCACTGGGGGATGGAGCAGCACAACTATGGGTCCAAGTCTCGCAACTATGCTGACGGCATGGGCCCCAGCCCGATGGATCCTATGGGCTACAGGTACACACAGAAACACACAGCCCCTTCATGTCTTTTTGAATTATGTTTTTAGTTCTTCCATGACTCCGATGTTTTTTATTTTTGTATAAAAAAAAAATACACTTGCCATTAACGTCATTGTCATTTTTATCACGCAATTTCCGTAGTAGCAAAGGTAGCACGCTATCGAAGCGGCCGTTTAAGAAGGCTGAGGAGGTGCGGACCTTTGAGGTGCCCGTGCCTCCGGAGGACGTGGAGAGGAACCAGAAGATCCTCCAGTGGATGATGGAGGGAGAGGCGGTCCGTAACAAGAAGAGCCCCTACGGGTGAGTTCCGACTTTATGGGTCTTTCCCACGTAGGGAATCCGTAACGTACAACCACCGTGATGCAAGTCATTTGAATTAACACTGATCTGTATTATGGGTGTATGTGTACATTTGGGTCAAACAATGACAAGAATGTCTCCCAGGTGCACCACAGGGTCCAAGAAGACCCCGTCGAGCCACGAAGTGTCGCGGCCCAGCTCTGTGGAGCGTCCCGGGGCAGTGCATCCGTGGGTCAGCGCCCAGCTGCGGAACAATGTGCAGCCCTCACACCCCTTCATCCAGGACCCCACCATGCCCCCCAACCCGGCCCCCAATCCCCTCACCCAGCTGGAGGAGGCTAGGAGGAGACTGGAGGAGGAGAAGAAGAAGACGGGGACCTTACAGACCAAACAGAGGTGAGTCGGCGTTACCTAGGGAGGAAGGGAGATGTTTCTGTCACAGCCTGGTTCTTCATGTCATGTCTAGCCATCCGTTGTATTGTTGTAGTGATTGTGGCAGCCATGTGACTGAATCACCAAACTCATCCTTTTGATAATACAGGAAAAAAGGAATAATGTTATTGAAAAGTAATGTTTGTGCTGAAACAGCAAATGTTGGGGTGAGCTGAGGCATGACAGGGTCTCAGACCTCTAAAGAATGAAATATTCTTCCCTTTTTTTCCCCTTCACATTCCTCACTGATCAAACCCCATTTTGAGTAGCGTGATGCACTGACCAACCTGGTTTTACATTTTCATTGCGCATCTGTGCATGATCCCTGGTGTGTGTATCCTGGTTGGTGTGGCCCTGTGGCTGGTCCGTGTCTAACTCCCAGGGTTGTTGGGTCCTTCAGGTATGTGATGGAAGTGATCCAGCGGGGGCGCGCTGCCGCCAGGCCCGCCCTGTTCCCGCCGCTCGGCGTGGTGCCTGCCGTCTCTGACACGGAGCTGTCCGAGTACGTCCAGTCTGGTTTACCCCAGTAGCCCTTAACAGCCACCCCATTGGTCACAGCAGCACTCAAACCCCCCCTTCCCATTGGTCACAGCAGCACCCCACCTCACCACCTCCTTCCATGTCTATCACCAGCAGCATCCAGACCGGACTGCTCTGTATCTGCACAGCCAAGCAGAGGCCTGTCTGTATGACTAGACATAGAGATTAACAGAGGCGTATATGTTTGATTACTGATTACTAATCCTTGTATCCCCATAATCTAGTAGTAGTTTCCTGTACAATAACATATGTGTGTAGTTTTAGTTTTTTGTCAATTAGAAATTCATATTTGATCTGATTATTTGCTTACGTATGGGTGGGGATTAGAAAAGTCAGTCTCACCTCTTCAGCCATTTCTTAGTCAGACAGTAATCCATAGCTGCAGGGTGAGGGCTAAAACAGTGGATGACCGTGAGAATGATCATACCTTTGGCTTCACACTGGTGGGATGAGCGGGATTAGAATGACATTAAGTGGAGAGAGATGGGGAAGATAGAACTGGAAGACAGGGAGGTAGTAGGAGGCAGCAGCTAGGGAGAGGCGTGTACTGTAAGCTGCGTGGGGCGAGAACGCAGTGCTTTGATGTTCTCTGTGTGAAGCTGCTGTTTGTTTGATGTCCTGTGGCTTCTTCCTCCGATGGACAGTTTTTAGTGATGTAGGGGGACAGGATAGGCTGCAGTAAGGAGCAGATGAAAGCCGGGCTATCCTGGCATAGCCCCTGGGCCTCTACAACCCCATCCTATCACTGGGCCTCCACCACCTCACCCCACACCATCAAACCCAACAACAGGCCCAGGGGCATGCAGTTGGAACACTACTTACTGTAGTAGCCTGCTCCCTGCTGGTAGCATTTGGGCATAACACCTCTTCATCACAATCTCATTTAAACTTGTGAGCATTTCCTTGCTGGAACAACATTACCCCCAAGAACTCTGATTGATAAATGAATACTTTCCCTGGACAAGGTCCTTAGGGCAATATTACCTGTACCAGGAGTGCTCAATTTGATAGCATTTTAGAGGAAATCAATGCTGTAAAGTCACACATTGTGGCTCATGAAGTATTCCAATCATGAAACCGATTCTTTGAATTTGTTTGTCAAACAAATTTTTTGCATTTATTGGTTGTCTCCTTTTTGGCAGACCTCTGGAAATCAAACTAAGGCCCCCTGGTTGATTATGCTTCGCCCCCTAAACAGTCATTCACTGCATAGCAACTCTGGTGGCGCTCACAGACAAAACATTTCTACGTTGTAAAGAGGGAGGATGAGTGACTTGAAATCTTGTTTTCTTACATCAGATTCTGACTGAGGGGAAATTATACCTCTGGATGTCAGAATCCTCCCCCCCCCCAATCAAATGATCAAAGCTTGGAGTTCTGCTGAGGTCTTTGAAACATCTCATGCATCTCATGAAACATCTCAAGATGAAAGGAAAACTTGACTTGACAAATTGAATGAACCTCTTGCTTTGTTTGTTTGCAGACATAAAGTGACGAAGAAGCCCGCCTGTGAGAACATTACGGTGGCCTACTACTTCTGTGGGGAGCCCATCCCGTACAGGACGTCGGTCAAAGGTCGCATGGTCATGCTGGGCCAGTTCAAAGAGCTGCTGACTAAGAAAGGAAGCTACAGGTGAGGTCACTACTCTACCTGGTGAGGCACAGGGAACTAGATTTACAGCATGATGTTATGTAACATTTTAGTCTATTAAACTCTGAAGTCCTTGAAATTGAATATCACGTTTTTGTTGTGTTTGGTCATCTGGAAAAGGATTAACCACATTCCAAAGTCAATTTTTTTCATCTTATGTAAATTTGGTGCATAATAAATCAAGCTTTTTCAAAGAACTTGAACTAACAACCAACTGTTCTCTATCCAACCGACTCTAGGTATTTTTTCAAGAAGGTAAGCAATGACTTTGGGGTGGTGTTTGAAGAGGTACGCGAAGATGACGCCGTCCTGCCCATCTTTGAGGAGAAGATCATTGGGAAAGTGGAAAAGATTGATTGACATGGAGGTGGAGAGGAAGGAGACGTTCACAAAGTCGGCCTGCGATGGAGCGATCGACGGATGAGCTGTTCACTTGAGAGAGACAGAGAGAAAGTGTTTGACTAGAGGGAGGATTGGCAGGGGCAGAAAATGTACGGAGTAAGTCGCTACAGGAGGGAATGGATGAAGGGATGAGAGAATGAAGAGACGAGTGCATAGTGGTCACTGTGGTAGACCCTTATGACTCCAAGGCTTTCATATCTGCTCAGTGCCACTGCATTGTGCAGGCAGAGTAGGAAAGCATTGGACAAAACAAAAGAAAGCCGACATTCTCTCCTTCCGTGTCTTTCTGAGTGTAATGTAATGTAGCATTGTACAATTTTGACTAGAAGAGAAATGCTATGAATCTGCTTACTAAAGCAGCATATTATTTTTGATATGACGTATCAGAAGGTATCCTTTCTAATGTAAGCGTGTCATTTTTCTATGTGTTGGTACCAGATGTGTACAGATTGTCTGTCTGTTTTTAAAACATAACGATAAAGTTTTATATTATCTATTTAAATATTTGAAAAAGCGGTCGTTTTAATCCTATTAAAACAGTGGCGCTGTTCCAATTCGACGAGATCCAAGTGTTTTGACACAGGCTGTTTTTCAAGTATTGTAGGAACTACTACACAGCCCCATGTTCTACCAAGTGCTTTTAACAGGAACACTCAACCTTGCCAGTCCTCTAAAGTTAAGTGGCATTGAGTTGTCGTGCTGCACTTATCACTGTATTATGCGTTAGTGTCAATGGCGCAAAATGAAAAAGGAATGCCGCCTTGAGGTTGCCCTTAACTGATTCTGCCTTCATGTTTTGCGTTTTTTCAATTAGGAAGGGACATCTCCAGCAGTAGCTCGATCTGTGTCCAATGTACTGTACTGGTCTCTTAACTTTCCCCATGCACATTAAATATATTATTATTCCCATACCTGCAGACATCTGCCAACTTAAATTGATCCCCACTATGTTCAGTAACTTAGATTTGTGCTACATTTCGGTCTTAATTGTAGCAGATCTGGGCAGAAAATAACGTCTTTGATCAGTGATAATCGCAACCAGTTGTGTACATGCTACTGACAGTTCAGATCCAGATTCTATTTACAGCCTAGAGCTTTTGTTAGGCATTTAAGACCAGGGTCCATAGTAAAAGTCTCCTGAAGGTTCATACACGGGTGTCTGTGTAGAGAAAGGGTCTGTGGGCGGAAGTTTGTCACCAAGTAACTACCGCACTCAATAGAGTGTTGATCGTCTAATGTGTGTTCACATGCATTCAGAAAGGCTCCTGACCCCATGGTTTCACACTGGACAATGAAAGGACATAGTATATGCTTACCTAGTAAATATATCACAAACACAGCTGAATAATGACTTGTAGCCTTTCATAGCTCTATAGAGCTAAATTTGGTGCCTGGCAGAAATTGTCTCTAGAAATAACTTTAGTATGAAGTGATCTACTTTTTTTTGATGGGTCACAATATACCAAAGAGAACAGTAGAAGTTGATATGTTTGTCATCCCCTTTTCTCTTCTTTATTTACCCTCATTCACATGGGTACTCTTTGATTATTCTCCAAATCCCTGTGTTGAAGTGGAATTCTCTTGTACAATTTTCTAGGGCAGGGCTCTCCAACCCTGTTCCTGGAGAGCTACCCTCCATGTAGGTTTCCACTCCAACCCCAGCTGTAGCTAACCTGATTCAGCTCATCAAATCAGCAAATGACTACAATGGTTTGCGCTAGATTAGGGTCGGAGGGAACCTGCAGGACGGTAGCTGTCCAGGAACAGGGTTGGAGAGCCCTGTTCTATGGCGTTGTGCCGAGGGTCAGTGCAAGGTGGAATGCGCTAACCGTTGTGATTAGGATGGTAAGGACCTTTTTCATCAGAGTGCTGTATTGCTGGGTGTTGTTCTGTATCAACACCACGTATAAGAGGACGATCTCCTTTTCTGAGATGCTGTTTTTGTATTTATTTAGATGGATATTTTTAAAGAATCTGTATAAAGTTAACATGCGTAGTGGACAACCCTCTATTGCTCCTGTTTAAAGATTTGAATAACCGTACTTTATGTTTTTTTATAACGAGAGGCATTTACTCCATGATCTTTGACAATATTGGTACTCAGCCATCATCTGTCACACTACAATGTAGAATTTGGCTCTCTGTTATGATTATCATTAGATGTTCACTGTCTGTATGTATTACCAATGGAGGGCAGTGATTCTTACTGTGAAAGCCCCAAAGTGAACTTCCCCCCACTTATGGTCAATGAAATGTATATAACGACCATCACAGAGTGCCTTTTATTGCCATCCTCTCATGACATCCGCTGTGTGATTCTCAAGTGTTACCAAGACCTTGCTTTTATATTTTTATTTAGCGTCTTACAAACCATGTTCTGTTCAACTGTTTCCTATGTCACATCTCACTTTGGATAGAAACGTTTTGTGTAAATATGTAAAAAAACATTGTACATGTCATCAACCAGCAATTCACTTAGGAGATATTCAATACCCCGGACCTGTTTCTTTGTGCTGAGTTGTGCGGTTATCATTTAAAGGTACTTCAACAATGAATACATGTAATAAACCTGAACTCCTCCATTACTTGGTAGTCATTCAAATGTGTCAACTAACACTTTAACACTATAAACTAACAACACTTTATGAAATACTTAATATCCTATTAAACTATACTTCACTATATAATGTGTTACCCACAAAGTAGAGTTACAATAAATAAAACATCTGCAGTGTTTGACTGGCACAGCTTCAACTGAAGATGGCAGTCTTGATCCGCTGGCATTGTGAGCGTTGCTTGAAGTGGGCTGGTTCTCACCCGTACTGGTACCTGCACCTCAAGTGTTCTACTGCTTGACCACTGGGAACCTCTTATAGAATATTGGCTCTAGAATATGACACCTAAACCAGTACTGTAACCTATGGCAGTCCATGACCAGCAGAGTGAGAGAAGCATTTGCTCGTGTGAGGGAGTAGATTCTCAAACCTGGCTGAGATGACAGCTGTTTCAGACAAAGTCTTTGATAATGGTCCTGGAGGTGAGCTTTGGAGAGTGTGGCTGTTGTCTGAATAACGGTTCAGGCTTCCAGATGGAGGTGATTAATTGGAACATTGCTACAGAATCAAATCTTGAGAATCGGAATCAAACTCTTGATTGACTCTTGTTGTGGATTGTAATTAGAACAGCTTTGCTTTTTTGTTAATGAGTTTGAATCAAGTTTGAAGTATTTCAAGTCTAACTACGAAGGAAGATGTTGCAGTTCACTCTTGTCAGTTAACAATCCTTAACTGTCTATTGACACCCGTGAGTCAATCTAAGTAACAATTTTAAAAATCCCCATCAAAATCTGTAAAATTAAGCTTGAGGTAACAGTTTGCGTGGGCTGAATCTCAATCCACTAATTGTACTTGTCTGCCTTCCGCATCTGCGGTGGAATGTAGTTGAGCTACGGTTTGGCCTACAAACTATGACCCCCACAAGTGTCACGGGACTGGTCTGAAGATAACCCACACAAATGAATGGAAGTATGGAGGTAGATTTGTGTCCCAAAAATATGGGGTTAATTATGTGAGAAGAAAAAAAATCCGGAGCTTTCTTATATCTCCTAGATATAGGACAGACACTTCAAAACCTTATTCCTTATGATTACATTTTTTTACTGTCTTTTTTGACACATATGATTGTGCCATTCAATGCATTTCTATGGGCTATAGGATATATTTTGGGGGGATACCTAAAGGGGTCCTAAAATTCCAAATCAAATAGCTAAATGATCTATGGTATGACCATCTTAAAACAATTGCATATGTTAGCTTTGTACCCCAACGAGTTTTAGAGGTTAACCTGGCCCATTACTGGCTACGTCAGAAATAGCTGCGTATACAGACACAAGTCAGACGTAAGCGGTAACATTTAACGAATGACAGACTTGATTGATTCACTTTGATGTAGACTTACGAAGGGATAATGTTGTGATAAGAGTCAGATTCAAGTACTTGCAAAATGGGTTTGTATGTGAATAAATGTTATTAGGTTAAGATGGTTTGTGGAAATGCTGGACATTTGTATAAAGCGGACGCCACGTTACATTTAAAACAAGTGTTCTCAGAAATGACAGGGTTTTAAGATCAAAACTGATTAGTGCATTTTGTAGGACGTTCTCCATTAACCTCCAATGACACTCTTCAAGTCTCTCTGCCGTGTGGGTGATTATGCATCGAGCAATCTCCTTATAAAGAACTCTTCATATATCTGCACATTAGCTACTGTTACTGCTCAGAAATATCTTCCTTTGTCTTCCAATCCCTAGTTTGAGGCTTAGTCCCAGACAAGTGTTAAAAACACTGCTGCTAGCACACGGTTGGTTAATTGTGTTCTCGCTCACTTCTTTCCAATCCAATAGCAGTACCGTGAGGCCCCTGCTGTTTCATCCCAACAGGCCCCCAGCTCATATAGACTTGTAATTAATTCTGGAACACAATGTTGGGCTCTGTTTAGAGAAGCAAGCAGCTTAATTGAAAAAGTAAGATCATTAGTGTGTTCTCCAGCAGTGCCTAAAACTAGCCAGACCAAATCAAAAGAAATAGGCCTTCATTAGCGGTCGCCACTGCTCTAAGATATATATAAATATACTGTTGTTTTTGCAAAAACTTTGCTCTTCGCACCCTTTTGCAATGAACATCAATTCGAGGTTGTCTGTAATGATCAGACGCATGCTTTTCTTCTCACTTCTGATGGAGACTCTGTGTACTTCCCAAACCGGTTTGATCTCTCTCCACACCATCCCTGTTGATGACTCGCTTTGTATGATGCTGTTATGTCCTTTTCCAGCATCCTCGGTTCTTTAACATGCACTGGTGTAAGTCCACTGCTTTTTTTTCAGACCATAGTGTTCTTCATTGTCTTGACACATGCACACAAGCAGCAGGATGCACCTGCTTAAAGCTTGAACATGCACTGACATGCACTTCCTGTACCTAAAGAAAGGCCACACTGAAGCGCTGGCTAGGCTGGTGACGTCAGATACAGCTATATCAGTACGTCATTGTACATGCTGTGCTTAGTATGGAGACCTGCATTGGACTGTACATCAAAAGTCAGAAATGAATGTCAGCCTGTCAGGTCACTATTGTCCAATGTTCCAGGCTAGCGGAAGGTAAATGCCAGTCCACCCTCCTTTCATGCATAACCTTCCACACAATACCACACTGCCTCACGTACTTTACAGGGTCATAGACCTATAAATGGAACATATCCTTTGTGTGTAACACCCAAGTAGGCAATGTTCTGACGGAGAAACCTGTATTGACTGGGAGCAGTGTGTGAGAAACAGAGGGAGGAGGGAGGGATAATATATTTTAATTGCATGCAGTCCTTGTATTGCTGACTAATTTATACATGTTTTAGATTGCAGCACAGCAGTCAATAAATCCCACTGAACCTGAGTCTGAAATCCCCATGGTAACCAAATCTAAACACTCATATTTTATTTAATCCCGATACATCCTTCAGAAGTAAACGTCAATATGGCCTCCATCAAGATACCATGGTGAAGATATGCTCCCCTTGAATCAATTATTGCTTTCCGTTAGACTGTGCCAGGACTCCCATTCTACATTCAGACAGTTATACAGTCGCTGTTGCTGTGTGTGGGGGTGTATCCAGTGTTGAGAATCACTGGCGTCTAAAGCACACATAAAAAGCAGCTGGGCACATAACTCCCATCCAACAGAAACAGTATGCCTAATTAGACTCAGTCAATTCATCGTGCATGGCCGAGAGGAATGCACAGACAGCAGCACACACAGGATGTCCCTCGTGTAGAAAATGCACAATTACAGTACTTGTTGTTTATGACATATTCTGCTTAATGTCTGTGGGCAGCTAAATAGAACCATGCAAATTATGTAGGTAGGATAATCATCATATAGGTGTCAGTAAAACTGTCAACTGTCTACGAACTGAGTTCCATGTACCATGGATATGACAAAAGAAAAGTGGGCAAAGGAATGAAGTAATGTCAGGCAGGTTCTGTGCGGGTGTGAAAAACAGCGTTGATGAAACCACAATGTAAACAGGCAGACCGTGAGCCCACTTCCATGTGGTCAAACCAGTCAATAACACAATGGATGTGTCAAACTAATTGCAACATGCATCTTTTCTAACTAGGCCAGAGTAACAGTAGGTTCAGTTGAGCTATTTTCTGCTGTATATTTTCCCACTGCATGGGGTTGTGTTAATTGTTGTGAAAAACGTCTTCATGTGACTCAGCTCAGCCCCTTCATTTCCTCCCCATTTACGAGACTTGTAACATGGATTGTTGTATTTGTGTTTATTGTGGATTCCTGGGGTCCAGCAACATTAAGGCAGTTATATACAATAACAAATATTACATGACACTACATGTCATAACACTTTTCACAATACATTAAGTGTGTGCCCTCAGGCACTGGTTCAGGTGCGACAAAACTAGGGCCTGTAGGACCTGCCTTGATGAAAATTAATCCTAAATCAAATAGTATGAACATGTTAAGATTTTGTTGTATGTTCATTCGACCAGGTGCATTTATTAATAAGTGTTTTGAGGTGTGCGTATGACAGCTTCCTGTTTTTGAAGATGACTTGCTCTCAAGTCAATTTCAGAACACTCTCAGTTCAGGATACTCTGTTCAAATTGCAGCACTCCAGCATATCACACATTTCTCACAGCTTGAGAAATGTCAAATCAATTAAAAACACCACTGGTGTCCTGGATACATCATGAGGGTAGGGGGCAGCATTTGGAATTTTGGATGGAATTTCTACTCAGGCCCAGAAGATAGGATATGCATATGAATAGATCTGGATAGAAAATACCCTAAAGTTTCCAAAACGGTTAAAATAATGTCTGTGAGTATGACATAACTGATTTGGCAGGCCGAAAACCTGAGAAAAATCCATTCAGGAAGTAGGATTTTTTTGTTTGTTGTAGTTGTCTATCCAATGCCATTACAGTATCCATTGACTTAGGACTCAAATTGCAGTTCCTATGCCTTCCACTAGATGTCAACAGTCTTTAGAAATTGTTTCAGGCTTGTATTCTGAAAAATGAGGGAGTAAGAGCAGTCTGAATGAGTGGACCCTGCCGTGTCACAGAGCTTTTTCATGCGCGCGGCCGAGGGAGTGCCTTTCTTGTTTACCTTTTATATTGAAGACGTTATTGTCCGGTTGAAATATTATCGATTATTTAGGCTAAAAACAACCTAAGGATTGAATATAAACATTGTTTGCCATGTTTCTAAAAACTTTATGGATGCCATTTGGATTTTTTGTCTGCCTGTTGTGACTGCGTTTGAGCCAGTGGATTACTAAAGAAAACGCGCAAACAAAACAGAGGTTTTCAGATATAAAGAGAGACTTTATTGAAAAAAGGAACATTTATTGAATAAATGAATGTCTTCTGAGTGCAACCATATGAAGATCATTAAAGGTAAGTGATTAATTTGATCTCTATTTTTGCCTTGTGTAACTCTTCTACTTGGCTGGTTACTGTTTGTAATGATTTGTCTGCTGGGCTATGTTCTCAAATAATTGTAAGGTATGCTTTCGCCGTAAAGCATTTTTTAAATCTGACACCGTGGTTGGATTCACAAGAAGTTAATCTTTAAACCTATGTAAAATAGTTGTATCTTTTCTGAATATTTATAAGGAGTATTTCTGTATTTGAATTTGGCGCTCTGCAATCTCACTGGATGTTGGCCAGGTGGGACGCTAGCGTCCCACATACCCTAGAGAGGTTTTAATAAAAAAGCAATTTGTGGAAGGTCTGTGACAGTGTTTCCCAACCCTGGTCATCGAGTACCCCCAACTGTATACCGTTTTGTTGTAGCCCTTGGAAACACTGGTCTATGAAATCAGGTCCCTTGTAATATCGGGGATCGGATCGAAGTTGAGTCAGATATTCTCAGGGATCCATCGATTCTTAGAGAGGTCATGTAAAACATTTATAATTGTGTTATAAACCAACATATCACATCAACAGGGCTTAATTCACTGAAAGTCATTAGTAATGGAAGTGATGGCTGTGACTGACATTTCACCTCCACTATGTTTTTCATTCAGTGATGGCCATCACTTTGTTTCAGACTCTTTGGTTTTCTGATCACTCCTGCAGTCATAGCTGCTGCTGTATCAGTCTTAGCTGCTGCAGGCTATTGAAGCGATACAGAATCAAGACTACTCCTTTGCTTTCATCCAGACTACAGCATCTAAACCACAGGTGTGTTTGAGTGCTCTTCAAGGGTTGTGAGTGCTAAGAATTTTGCCCTCTTTGTTCCACATTATCTTTCGCACTGATGTTGCCATATTTGGATGTTTAGGGGTAATGTTTGTAATCTGATGAAGTGTCACATCCGGCCTCTTACACCTTTTGCTTTGTTTCATTTTTTGCTGTTCTTTTTTTAGTGCGCATGGTATCCCTTTTCAATCTAATCATCTTCCTAAACCACTGTAGAATATTGATTGAGCTGTTATCACTCTCTCTATCGCCCTCGCTCTCACTCCCTCTCTGCTCTCCCTCTCTCTCTCCTTCTCTTTCTCTCTCTCTCTCTCTTTCTCACTCTTGCTCCGCTCCCTCTCCCTCTGCCTCTCTCACTTCAATCCCTCAGCACTTGAGCTACAGTATTCCAATGCTCTCCATGCTTCATTTCCACTCCATCTCAGCCCTCACCACACTTTTCTGCTTCAGAATACTGAACTTCAAGAGCCATCTTCTTTTACCCCATCTATCTCCTCTCATTTTCATTTCTTCCTTGGCCTTGGGATATTCCCATGTGGCACACAGAATGGCTTCAACATTTTTTACTCTCAAAGCTCTGGTTTTCAGTCTTGCTCCTTAATGTGTAGCCAGTGTTTCTATAGATATAGAGATGCTTTCTGTTCTTATATCATAGTCTGTCTTGAATATACTTGTCATGGATCCCTCCGGGAACTTTCATCACGCACACCTGTCCCCTATTCACACTGATTAGTATTTGTATAAAAAGTGCCCTTTGTTCACCATGGTGCTATCGATTATCGTTACAATGTCCGTTGGTGCGTGTGAGTAGCTGTGCTGTGTTTTGGGCTTTCCTGCCCTTGTGGATTGCGTAGATGATTACGGGTCTCGTCCTTTGTGATAAACATTGTGCGCTTGTGTTATTCATTTGAGCTACTCCTCGCTCTTTTGTTTGGGTTTCAACCCTGTGTTTTGTTACATGTTTGTTTGGTCTTCGTCCCTGTCACGGAATTCTAGGAATGGTGGGTGTATAGGAATGGTGGGTGTAGAGTCAGGCGCAGAGAGCAATACTTCCAATGGATGCGTTTCTTTCGCTTGGTCTAGCCAACAATCAGGCAATGACCATAAATCAGGTATGTCTCCAAAAACCAGGAAATAACATACAACAAATTACCCAGGAGAAAAATAACTTCACCACTGACAGTAGGAATAAGGCCGCACAAAAGCAGGCGGGCACTGGAAGTTTAAATAGACCATTGATGAAGCAAAATAAGAAACAGGTGAAAACAATCAAGACAAAACCAACAGAAAAGAAAAAGGGATCGGTGGCAGCTAGTAGACCGGTGACAACGACCGGCGCCCGAACAGGAAGAGGAGCCACCTTCAGTGGAAGTCCCCATGCCTTTTGAATTATTTTATTTATCCGTTATTTTACCAGGTAAGTTGACTGAGAACACGTTCTCATTTGCAGCAACGACCTGGGGATAGTTACAGGGGAGAGGGATGAATGAGCCAGTTGTAAACTGGGGATTATTAGGTGACCATGATGGTTTGATGGTCGGATTGGGAATTTAGCCAGGACCCCTACTCTTACAATAAGTGCCATGGGATCTTTAATGACCTCAGAGAGTCAGGACACCCATTTAACGTCCCATCCGAAAGACCGCACCTTACACAGGGCAGTGTCCCCAATCACTGCCCTGGTGCATTGGGATATTTTTTTAGACCAGAGGAAAGAGTGCTTCCTACTGGCCCTCCAACACCACTTCCAGCAGCAGCATCTGGTCTACCATCCAGGAACTGACTAGGACCAACCCTGCTTAGCTTCAGAAGCAAGCCAGCAGTGGTATGCAGGGTGGTATGCTGTTGGCCTTTACATGGCATAATTTGGGCTGAATAAAAAACCCTATATGCATTCCTGCGCCTGTCTCCTGAATCATTGTTACCAACGTGACAGAATAATCGACCATTGAGGGAGACAGCGGGAATGGCCCGTCCAACGATGCTGCAACTGGTCCGTCCGGGGCCGCCGCAACTTTGGCAGCTGCAACTGGGTCGTCTGACGTCACCACATCGAGTCCGTCCGACGACGCTACTTCAGCAGCTACAACTGGCCCGTCCGATGCCGCCACAACCGGACCGTCCGACGCCACTGCTACTGGTCTGTCCAACGACAACGGAACTTCAGCAGCTGCATCATGTCCTGATCAACCCGCACTGCGTTCCTGTGATCAGCCTTGAGGCCGGTGTCATTGCACTTCTGGTTGGGGGTGTGTGTGGGGTGGGGTGGGGGGGGGGGGGGGGGTGTACTGTCACAGATCCCCCCGGAACTTTCATCACGCACACCTGTCCCCTATTCCCACTGATTAATATTTGTATATATGTGCAACTTTGGTTTCCATGGTCTTGTCGATTATTTTACAATGTCCGTTGGTGCATGTGAGTAGCTGTGCTGTGTGTTTTGGGCTTTCGTGCCCTTGTGGATTGCGCAGATGATTACGGGTCTGTGTGTTAATCATCGTGTGCGTGTGTTATTTATTCAAGGTACTCCTTGCTCTTTTGTTTGGGTTTCAACCCTGTGTTTTTGTTACGTGTTTGTTTGAGACCAAACAATACTCTAGAAATCATATGGAGGTCAATTATACTACACAGCCTTTATATGCTGTATACTGCATGTGGTCTTCATATGTAAATAGCGGCGTTATCGTAAAGCATACTAATGCATACTTTTCAGATTTTATTTTGTGTGGATCCCCATTGAGGCCTTTCCTCGCGTTCATCAGAAATGTATAGAAATGGCTTCCAGCCTGTTGTCTGCAGAATGCATTCATTCATTTTGCATGTGTGTGTGTGTGTGCGTGTGTGTGCGTGTGTGTGTGCGTGCGCGCGCGTGTGTGTGTATTTTCCTCACCATGCCGCTGCCTTTGATTTTCACAGTGTTAGAGATCCAGACAGAAAGCAATCAAGGGCTTTGGGATGTCACAGCCATGTCTAGGCGAAAAATGTACAGTAAAAAATGTAGTAAAGTGGAGAATTGGGAAAAGTGAACATTGTCCAAAATTCTGCTTGTCTAAAACATTGATACTCCAGCCGTAAACTGCATTCATCTGGGTTTCTTTGCAAATGTTGAGGTTTACGTCTATATAAAATGTAACATCTGCTCAAAATTCTAATCTGTGACTAGATTTTTATCAGCCCATTCGTTGTCCTCAGTATACAGTAGTCCTACGCTGGTATCTTGCTCAGAGGTGAAAGGGAAAGACCACATGCAGCATAAAAAATGCATAATCATTGATTTGTGGACCTGTAAGTAACTCGTACTCCCTGTGAAGACTGCAGCCTTCACCATATAAAATAGAGAAAATACAGCTACTAACGCAACTCTTTTCAATTCTCTTTAAACAAGAATACGTTTCAATGCTCATCAAACAGCGATGGCAGGATCATGCCGAGAAGAATCCAAAGCCTTTTACAACGGAGAGCTCTGTCAATATTGTACCTACTGTTGTTATTTTTTAAGTGATTTTTGAAGAATGTTTTTTAAAAATCTTTGGGGGTTAACTGATAACCTTGAGCTACAATATCTGGTGTTAACCCATGGATTTACAGGATTGACTATGGCAAGTCTGTTTACTTAGCTAGCTAACATTAGCTGGCTAATCTAAATTTCAATGATGCACCGGCTGTTTGTTCCACCTGCCCAGGTTTCTGGAAGGACTGTAAGGGGATGGCAGAGGCTCGCCTTGTAGGAGACTGTTGCTGATTACTGCTGACGTGTGGTGGTCTCTAAGGCGCTTATAGCTGACGAAGCATCACCCAGGTGGGTGCTACACTTTTCAGTGGTGAATCTGTTCCGACCGCGGAGGAGTAGTCGCTGTGAACTTCAGAGACAAAGGTGCCTGATGAATAGCTCCGGGCCTGCCTGTCTGAATAATCTTACTCCCTAGCTGGCCCATCGACACCAGCTTGACTCAAGCGTCTCCGGTACAGAACTGCATCATCATCCAGCTGTGGAAGACCAGCTCCCTGACATCTTTTTTTTGTGTGTGACTGAGAATCTGTACAAAAAGTGCTATTATTATTATAAAGATCCGATTAAATTACTAGAGGCGCTATGTTATAAACCCTCAAAGTTCCAGAATGGTATGAAAATGGCAGCCATTGCGGTCAGGCAGAAATCCAAACCAGTCTAATTGGAATGAATGGCAGTAGAGGCATAGGTGATGCATTCCTTCTCTTACTGATGCAGGGAAATAAAAGCAAGGCATGTGCAGATGTGTCATTTAAGCTAAACCTAGGGTATGGCAGGGGATGGGGTTTATAAAGTTCAAGCTCATTTACTGCATTTCTACACAATTCAAAACTCTAAAATGCATTTTGGAGAACAAAAAAAAAACAACCCAAATTTACTCCAGCCATTATCACCTTGGCTACTGTAACTTCCTTCACCTCAGTCGACAGGAGACTTAACATTCTACAAACCCGTCAAACAGCAATTCTCTGCTATGCGCACTAGCTCAGCTCCGGAATCAAAAAGTCTAGTTTCATGTCAAGTCAAACAGCAGTTATCTAGCCATCTAGAGACATCTTCCAGATCTGCACTGTTTTGAGAGAAAAGTTCACTCACTGCAGAGCTGTGTCAATGCGCTGTCCATAGGCCTAAAGCCAGCTAGCCGGCCAAACAACCTTCCCGTCCTGCTCTGAGTTATCCGCATGGTCCTTAAACCAGCCCACTATTACTGCTAAACTGCATTTGCCTTTTAATCGGGATTGGAATGATTTTAGTAGCCTATTTTAAATTGTTGGTGGTGAGCTAGGGTAAGGCGACTGCCATTACTCTGCCATACCGAAGTGACACCCCTGGGCATGCAATCAGAAATTGTGCAACAGAATTATTGTCAAGCCAAAATATTGTCATATCATTATACGTACATTTTACACCAGTTTTATACCAATGTTTGGTATAAATAGCCTGTAAAATATATGTAAACAGACCATAAATGTCTCAATGTTTGTTTTCTTGAAAAGCTGTGTGGTATACTATGATACAATATTGATACTGGTTGCATTTACAAGTGTTCTAAGTCCTGTCAACTAATTTCAGCAGTGTATAGCTGTGGATTGACTCCATTGTTTGTATGGAATGTAGGTCATTAGATTTTTTTGGGGGGGGGAATCATTCCACTTAAACCTTCTGGCTAGCTAGCAAATAAACATGAGTTGTTTTACATAGCATCTTATTACAGCACTGGCTGACCAATGGCTTCACAACTCCCTTACCAAAATGTCTGACCTTTTATATCATCATAAGGAGGTTCATGACCTAGTATTCTAATTCCTAATTCTAAACTAATTCCTCACGGTCCTTAGATTAACCTGTGCTTTTGACAATCTCAAACCATATATCCAACTCCCTGGCATTACCCTCTCTTGACCCAACAATTGATTTCCCTTTAATAGCTGATCTGTCCATGCCAACCTTGCCTATTAGTGTTTTCAATATTCTAGATATTTGATAGTCAAGAGGGACACAGCACCACTATCAGCAAGTAGGGGTTAAGTATACTGTATTTCCTTTAAGGGTCCGTAGGCACACTTGGCAGCATTTTAAGCCTAAGCACATTCTTCAAGCTCCGTCCTTCAGCCAGCCATGTAGTTCTTGTTGGATTGTTGTTGGATCTTTCCACAGTCCTTGTTTGATTTCACATTTTGGATTGAACAAGCACTCTTGCCCAGAGAAACCTTTTAATTTGTAAATGTTTCCTACCATTTATATGCCTGGTGCCTTTCTAATTAGGCCTACATCTGTTGCAGTAGGACAAGGCTTATTTTGCAGGGAGCGAGGAGGATAATAAATGTAATCCGTGGGTGAGTATTACATCCCCTATGCAGACACCAGCCCTGAGCTGGAATTACTAATGAACAGACACAACCAGAGTGGAAATATTAGGCCCTGTGTTGGAAACTGTTGGAACTCCTGCTCATATAACCATTACGCGCAGGACGCGCGGTGGTCGTAGACATAATTACAGTGACCTATTTCAAAAAACAACTTACAAACCTCTAATAATTTGATATCAATGAGACAGACACATGTAGTAGTCAAGAAAATCGAATGTATACATGTGTACAAAATGACCAAGTAGAGACCGCTATAAACTGTCATATACCAGATATAGGATATATCAAAAGCAGAGATGGAGCTTGCTAACTGCATGCTAAGTGTTGGAAATGATTAAGTCCCTTATTTTAGAGAATTAAAGTGTGTGTGTGTCCGTGCATGCGTGTGTGTGTGTCCGTGCATGCGTGTGTGTAGTCTGTTCTGCCTGACTTTCTTAGATCCATTTCAAGCAAAAGGGCTTTAAAAAGAACAGTCTATATCGTGCTAAGAAGTAACTGGGGTGAGTTTTTTTCAAAAGTCTATTTATGTTCCAAATTGTTATCAGAGTTAATTCTACCCTGAGTCATAGCAATTGGATGCTGAAGTCTCATAGATCATGTTCACTGCTGCCTGACACCCACAGGTTTCAGGAATGGAGGGGTTTAAACAGCATCAAGGCCATGACTAAAGCACTCCACTCCTCTAGACTTTCTGCTCTGCTATGATCATCTTCACAGGAAGTGTCTACACTGCAGATGGGTTCTGGGGGAAATGGAGGTTATGGTTTGTCCACTCACCTCTATGACTTTTCCTTGGATCATCAGTAATTACAACACATTACTACGTATTTCACGTCTTCTTTCAAGAGATAATCTAACAGCATATTCTCTATATACACTTAAGGTATGTTTGTAATCCACCCAGTTGGCCCACACTTTATCACCCAAGCTAAATAAAATCTGCAATGCTCATGAGAGAGGAGAGACTGTTACATAAGAACAGATTCAATTCAGTACAAGCCTGAAACCATACAAATGAAACTATTAATCACCAACCATTAAATTGTTCTTCAAGAAAAAAGTGTCTGAGGCTTAAAGCAATAAGGGTAGCCTGATATAAAAACTTTAAGTGTCTTAAATAAGGGTCTTGAGGAGTTAGTAACTCTCTGTGGTGAGAGACAATGACGTATTTTTCAATTAAAAAGACAATTAGAGTATTGACCTGCTGGAAGATAAAACAGTTCATAAAATGAAAGACCAGACATTTTGCCAGTTTGTCGGGAACACATTTCATTTGTTTGTCACAAATGTTTCATTATCCTGCTTCTAGTTTGGTAATATTGAAGGATAATGGACATTTTAGGATACCAATGAAGTTGTCTTTGAAAGATAACTCATTGCAGTTGTATCATCTGCCCACAGATTGAAGTTTGACAATGTCAAACAGTAAGGCACTTGATTCTTGACTCAGCTGGTGCGGTGGACATGGATTCGAATCTCTTGTCTTTTTTCAATATACAAATCCAGGACATTGTGTCCGAGCTGCGTCATTCTGGGATGGAGGAAGTCTCCCGCACAATAGAGTTATCCCAACAATGAGTCAGGAAACACATCTCAGGGACGAATTCGCAGAGACAAACCACTCTCTATTTAACTTCACATCTTGTACCACCACTGCACAATTGGCAGATGTTCGTCAATTACCGTGTGCCAAAATAAAAGCTTTCATCCCAGTCTTAATTTCTTGCTTTGGGTTTTGGGTGTGACAAGCTACATTTCCGATTGAAATGCCTTACAGCGTGATTACATTAAGGAATGCACTCCCACCATGATGATGATACACTGATGAGTCCAAATCATGCTGTTTATGCATAACGTTGCTTTCGTGTAGCACACATTGGCCAGAGTCATTCTGTAATGTCTATGCATGATAATTACATTTGACTTTCTTCTTTACAAGCTTTATTCTTTAATCAGGAGCTCCTTCAAAGTGAAGCAGAGGCAACTCCTGTATGCAAATGCTGCCTGCTCCCAGGTCAAATTCCAGAGATGCAAGGATCTCTGGGGGTTCCCTCTTTCTCCCCTTTCTTGCTCTCTCACTCTCTCTTGCTGCTTTCCTTGATATTCTACTACAGTATGAGTTACTTCCTAGAGGAAAAGTAACAATCTGCCAAGAACAGGTAGGCCTAAATCAGTGGAGGCTGCTGAGGGGAGGACGGCTCATAATAATGGCTAGAGGGGAGTCAATGGAATGGTATCAGACGTGGTTTCCATGTGGTTGATACCATTCCATTGACTCCATTCCTGCCTTTACTATGAACCGTCCTCCCCTCAGCAGCCTCAACTGGCTTTAATGGAGAAAAATAATCCTATTTTGTGTGCACGCTCAGCACTGTGTGCTCTATCTTCACACAGCTTCATATTTATTCAATGTACAAACGTGGTCAGATGCATTCAAGGATGTAACGCTACAAGGTGTGAAACAGATGAGGGTAAGCGCTCTGAGGACAAGGGAGGCTGCAGGCTTATTGATTGGTTGCCACGACAATTCAGAAACAAGTACTGAGCCTTATAGAGCGTCATTGAAAAATCCTCAAAAAAATCTCACGACAAACAATGCCTTTCTATAATCATATCAGTGCAAACAGAGAGCCTGTAGTTCAATAATGATATTTACTGTCTGTACTTATTGTAATGCCAGTGAATGAAACATGGGAAATTATTGCCTGCCACCGGAAGAATAGGATCAATGGAGTAGGTGGATGTATCGAACCACCATTTGGAGAGACAATTATAAAATGTGTAGGATGGTGAGCCAGACTAGAAAGGTCTTAGAAAACGCTTCATAAGAATTGGGTGAGACTGAACCTGTGACTGTTACCATGATAATAGTCATTTTATTAGACATATAGCATACCTGAAATGGGATTTAGCTAATTGAGGCTCCTCACGTCTTGCAAGGTAAATTAGTTCTACTCTTGGCATGATAATAGTTGCTGTCTTCTATTGAGATCGGATTAGCTCATTATATTTTCCAACCTTCAGAAGACATGATGTGTGATACTGACCACTTTAGAGCATTGTTGTCCCTCTACCTTTTTACCAATGAAGGTTCTCAGAACAAACACACAAAGCGTTTCTAATGTGAAGTGTGTGTCACGTGTGTTTCCTCCTATTATTAATGGGTGAACAAGAAAAGGATACATACTCCATCCTGACTTTTAGATGGGTCGTGTGCATGTTGCCAAACCTAGCATAGCAAAGAACACAATGAGCTATGATGAGACTGTTACAACTCCTTATTGCTTTTCTAAACGTCTCAGTACTGTACTTATGAATACTGATGTAGGGACTGAAATCCCATATAGGGATAAAAAGCAATTCCCATGAAAGCAATTGTTATTCCTCCAGGCGGAATTTGCTTTTAATTAGTCATACTGAGACGTTAGAGACGTTGAAAATCTACAGCATATGGGCTAAGATACCCATGAGGTGGTAAGCTATTTGTTTCATGTTAATAAGCTGAACCAATTGAGCTTTTAAAGCATGGTCTGTTAGAGCTTGAATGTTTAGAACACACAATATTTGTTCGTCTTAGTTTAAACAAATTGCTTAGGAATAGCTACTTTACACGAACGTACCTTTCATAAAAACTACATAAGGATATGTCTAGGTTTAGGGTTGAACCCAGGGTTGTGCACATGAAGCTAGGATTAGGGTTTGATATGTTACCAATAATAGCATTAAATACCGCGACAAAAAAAAAATCATTTGATTTGATAATTGATATTTACATCCACTTCTAAAATGTTAGGCAATATTTAACCAAATACATCATCTCATCCAATACACATAAACAAGTTAGAGAAGTACATAAAGTACAGACATAAGGAAGTGTCACAAAGGCGAAAACAAATAATACAGAAAGCACATTGCATTTTGACAAAATTGCTGGGTATGAAGGAGAGTTCTAAATATAAAATATATACCTTTCTGTTCTGGCCTTTTGCAGGAAAATCAGTCCTGCTGGTGGAAAATTGCATTTCTTGGAATTTCTAAATGAGAGGGAGAGTAAGAACATGAGAGGCAGGGTAGTTTAACACAGCAGTGAGGTAGTATACAAGCTTTTAAGGAGACTCGACTAGAAAAGGGGAAACTAGGAAAGTGAAGAAAGCAAACAGAGAAAAGAGACATTTGACTTCATAGAGTTTAACAGACAGATTAGATAATACAAGTGAACAGAGGCCATAAAGGATAATATAGTTAGCAGCATGGCATTTACAACAGCAACACAACTCTTAAGTGACTGAGTTCAGTAAACATCAGAGAGAATCATGCGAAAAATACAAATGTGTGCAAAGCAAAAAGATAACACCACCAGCCTAATACATTTGAACCTAAGAGAGATCCTATTCGTAGGTTGCACCTCCATCACTCGGTCGCGTCATGCCATTGTTAAGAGCATTCTCAAGCCGCACTCTTGAGATTAAACACATTCATTCTGAACGTAGGGAAATGACTGCTTCATCTAAATTACAATGACGTTGCAAATATTTAGTAGGACGCAACTATGCCATCATTATCACTTCATAAAACGTACTTTAGACAGAGGGTACTGTTGTCATTAGCTAGGAAAGTTTATTGAAAATAGCTAGCAATGCTAAACTTAGCTAGCTAAAATCCGGTGATCTCCACTCAATCTTAGCTTGCTAGCTAACGTTATTCTGCAAGTCCATCTGATGACATCTAAATGATGACAAAAGGTTTTCCTACTAATTAATTGCCTCGTTTTGAAATGTAATTGTATTTCCAAGCCATTGTAATGCACTTGATGATATCTTCCTCAGCGCTCATTGACAATGCATAGAGTAGAATGCTCAGTCGGCATCAGTTCTAAAACAAATGTTCAAACCAATATTGTGATGAAACATAGGTGCAACCCATAAATTAAATGACTAGTATTCTAATTTATAATTCTCTATTTGAACCATTCTCATGTTTGTTTTTTTAAGGATCATGCTCTCTTTACCCTCTCATCAAATTCTCAGTTGTCACCATCTCAAAAACCGAGATAATGTCACCATTGAGTTTCCCTTTGAGGTTGGAAAGCAAAGTCTTTGTGATAAGGCAATCTGCACAGTCCTTTACCATAGGCCTCATCATTCAAGGCTGTTTCTGGAAATGGCTTATAGTTGCTTCCCTCGGCTCGGCGATGGGCCGGCTGCTCATCTCACAGTCATTTTGTCGTACATTGTCCTCATTCATTTGTGACACTTCTGTGGACCCCGCCTGGAACCCAGGCACTGTGTTGGCCACATGTACCACATGCACTTTGTTCCTGCCGTTCTTACTGAGAATGCAGCTGAACACCTTCTTGAAACCTTTGCGAAAGTGCTTGGACACCAAGGCGTACACAATGGGGTTGAGGCAGGAGTTGGCGTAGGCCATGCAGTGAGAGAGGATCCTGAATGCGTATGTGGTCTGGTTGAAGGGGAAGTCTCCGTACAGATAGCATAGGATCACCACATGATAGGGCAGCCAGCATAAGCAGAAGAGCACTGTGACGATGATGATCATTTTGGTGACTTTGCGCTTAGCCCTCTTGGACTCCGACATCCCGTCCAGAGGGTCCACAGCAGTCCACAGGTACTTGATGGTTCTGGTGTAGGACAGGCTCACGATGAGCACAGGGATCACATAACCAAACACAAAGGTGCACGTGTCCAGCACCTTGCGGTTGTACTCCTCCCAACCTGGAACACAAACGTTACTGTTGGCGTAATCTATGAGGTCGTAGTAGCTCAAATACGGTCCTGCGAAGATCAATGATAGTCCCCAGATGACTACCATGGCAACCACGGCATTACAGGGCGTTCTCAACTCTCTAGAGCGAAGAGGGTAGCGAATGGCCAGATACCTAGACCAAACAGAAAGACTTAGTTACATATTGTATTAAAACATAATGCCATTAATCAATATACACTGAGTGTACAAAACATGAAGTAACACCTTTCTAATATTGAGTTTTACCCCACCCACCATTTTGCCCTCAGAACAACCTAAATTCTTCGGGACACGGACTCTACAAGGTTTCGAATGAGTTCCAAAGGGATGCTGGCCCATGTTGACTCCAATCCTCCCCACAGTTGTGCCAAGTTGACTGGATGTCCTTTAGGTGGTGGACCATTCTTGTTACTCACGGGAAACTCATGGTCATGAAAAACCCAGAAGCATTGCAGATCTTGACACAAACCAGTGGACCTGGCACCTACCGCCATATCCCATTCAAAGACACTTAAATATTTTGTCTTGCCCATTCACCTTTTGAATGGCACACTCACAATCCACGTCTCAATTGTGTCTAGGCTTAAAATCCTTCTTTACCTGCCTCCTCCCCTACATCTACACTGATTGAAGTGGATTTAACAAGTGACATCAATAAGGGATCATAGCTTCCACTTGAATTCACCTGGTCAGTCTATGTCATGGAAAGAGCAGGTGTTCCTAATGTTTTGTACACTCATTGTATGTTGTTTGCTTTATATGTGTAATTGCAAGTCAACTGGGATTTCATTACACTCCACCTTCTAAATGGAATTAATTGTTTTTACTGTTGTGTTGCTTGCACAAAGACACACAAATATTATGAGCGCTTGCTTCTGGGGGTTAATAGACAAGAGGCACATTGGTGCTGCAAATGCAACAAATGAACGGGCAAACAGTGTGTGTGTATATTGCTCATCCCAAGCTGGCAGTGAAATAATTGCTGCTGGGTATTCTAGGTCTCAGCTGAAGCCTGAGTGGATGCTCATTTTTCACATAGAGGACATCTATCAAATGAATGTTCCCCTACAAAAGGTAAACAACACCAGGGTTTCTGCTCCCTTATTTAATGTAAGAAGAAAAAAAAAGACTGGCTATTTTCACTGGGCTGAGCATAGAGAGGGCCCTGCAGAATCAACGGCATCCATTTATGCAGGAAAGAAGAATATGTCAATTTCATGTAGGGATAACACATTAGTGGTCTTTTACTGTACTCAATCACAGATTCAGCCTCGATTTCAGGTCAAGACCTACTCTTTCATTTCCACATTTTAATGGAGATAAAATGCCCTTCCCTTGATCACATGAATACTGGGTTTCAATTAACGTGACCAACAGGGTTGCCAAAAAAAGAAATGCCTGAACAGCATTCTCCCTATCTCCCTGTGAAAATGTTAAGGTTGTTTTGTAATAATGACCAATGGATGACTACAGTATAGGTTACTGCCGTGTGCTTTGCTAAATGAGTGTCCATCCTCTTCTGTAGAGAGAGCATTGGGCGCTTGAATAGAGAGGAAGTGTGCTGGACTTTAATGAGGTGAGGGAAATAGTGACCTTGGCAATAGAACTCTGTACTATAATTGGCATTGACCTTTAGAGCTGCAGCACAGGTTATGTCTCTGTGCTTTCGGTTAGAACTCAACCGAATATAAATGACAAAATATTTCACAAATGAAGTATATTCCTATCAGCTCCTCGTTATGAGCCATAAAGAAGTAGTTAACCCCTAAATGATAATTAAGATCTTCCTTATGGAATTTGTATGCATGTAGAAACATTTGTATAGAGTATTTCAATGTTTTGAATTTAAAAAAAATGTTAAATGAGACATTAGCCAACAAGAGCTACAGTGTACATACCTGTCAACCGAGACGGCGGCCAGCGTGAAGCTGCTGGCGTACATGGTGAGGTTGATGAAGAAGTGGACCACCTTGCACATGAAGGAGCCGAACACCCAGCCCTCCAGGGAGTAGATGGTGGCTTGGAAAGGCACGCAGAAGATGATGAAGAAGAAGTCGGCCACGCTGAGGTTGAGAATGAACAGGTTGGTGGTGTTGTATCCCACCTGGCCGCTGCGGAGGAGGACGGCCAGAACCAGACTGTTCCCAATGGTCCCCAGCAGGAATATGAGCGAGAACACAACGGGCACGATCACACTGGTGGGATTCAGCTGGTAGCTGTCCGATGTGTTCCAGTGCCCTGCTGTTTTGCTGAAGTCTTCCAGATCTGACATTTTGAGAATATTTTAGAAGTTCTGGAAGAGAATGGGAGAAGTACACGATGTGGTTAATGCTGTTGAATTATGACTGCAAAGGGGCTACAGGGACTTTAGGGAACACAATACTGATAATTTATGAACGTATATATTCACAAATGTTTTAAAACCAGTTAATTAAAATGTTCAAACCACGAGGATAGGGAGGAAAGTTGGTTAAATATTTCTCATAACACATCAATTTCTATTATGTCTCATGTCCTGAATCCCACATTGCACAAATTTGAGCAATTATTTCCTTTTGGATGTTTTATTTGACAAGAATGGTGGATTGTGTTCCAACTGTGAGGATAAATGAAAAAAAGACCACCATGTATTTTCATAACAGGGAGCCGATGCATGCTCAGACTACCCAAGGGCCACTCCGCTTGTGTCTTTTCTATAGCCTTCCCACCCAAAGTGACCTGGTTATCCTCTTGCATTCATCCTCATAGCATGAAGATGCACACATCCATTGGCTGCTAAGCCATACCAGCAGCAAGGTCTATTAAAAATTGAGTAGGGAGAGATGCTGATATATTCAAGTCATCATTTAAGCTTTGATTATTTGAATCAGCCATGTAGTGCTAGGGCAAAAAAAACAAAACGAGTTTGGTTTTACATACTGATGAAATCAGCATATCAGATCACATGTGATTACAGTAGGCCTTGCCAGCACAATGGCTTTGGAGTGTGCCTCAATAACGCTTCAAAGATGCCCACGTCTTAATGGAAATGGTTGAAATGACATGACACACATACACAATCACTAATATTATTAAAATGCAGATTCAGATGAAACCATGAAAGAGGATGCAGAAGTTGATTTGTTAAGTGTGAGAGTGATTACATTGTACTGTATGAAAGCTTAAGGTATGCCTATACAGTGGAGGCTTGTTTGAGTCTACATTTCTGCAGTCATTATCTCATTTGTGAACTAAACTAGAAATACACATGCATACTGTACTTCCTAACACCATGCAGATAGTAAATCAGTCTATATATGAGGATGCATGCATACTGACATCATTGGACCATTCTCACTCTATTTTTCCTGTTCAATGTTCATGTTGGACCAACGATGAGTGTTGGTAAATTGGCACTTGCTGTAAGTGCCACTCTGGACAAAAGTATGGCTCATCCTCCAAAATACAGCAGAAGCTGCTCGTGCAATCCACCATTTCACTCACTGTAATTCATATTTTTGCTAATTTTTCTCTCTGAGATATAGTATGTCACTATCGGGATATATCATGAAAGGATTAAAGCATTGATGGTGTTGTAGATTTGACAGTTATTGTGTAGGGTTCGGTTAAGCTAGTTTGCTCTACCTCCACTGAGGTCCAACACCTACTTGTTATCAGAGATTTGTTATCAGTTATACCATTAAACCACAGGAAAAATAGGTTACAATAAATCAAAATCAAAATCAAATCAATTTTATTTGTCACATACGCATGGTTAGCAGATATTAATGCGAGTGTAGCGAAATGCTTGTGCTTCTAGTTCCGACAATGCAGTAATAACCAACGAGTAATCTAACTAACAATTCCAAAACTACTACCTTATACACACAAGTGTAAAGGGATAAAGAATATGTACATAAAGATATATGAATGAGTGATGGTACAGAGCGGCATAGGCAAGATGCAGTAGATGGTATCGAGTACAGTATATACATATGAGATGAGTAATGTAGGGTATGTAAACAAAGTGGCATAGTTTAAAGTGGCTAGTGATACATGTATTACATAAAGATGCAGTAGAGTACAGTATATACGTATACAAATGAGATGAATAATGTAGGGTATGTAAACATTATATTAAGTAGCATTGTTTAAAGGGGCTAGTGATATATTTTACATCAATTCCCATCAATTCCCATTATTAAAGTGGCTGGAGTTGTGTGTTGGCAGCAGCCACTCAATGTTAGTGGTGGCTGTTTAACAGTCTGATGGCCTTGAGATAGAAGCTGTTTTTCAGTCTCTCGGTCCCAGCTTTGATGCACCTGTACTGACCTCGCCTTCTGGATGATAGCGGGGTGAACAGGCAGTGGCTCGGGTGGTGGTTGTCCTTGATGATCTTTATGGCTTTCCTGTGACATCGGGTGGTTTAGGTGTCCTGGAGGCAGGTAGTTTGCCTCCGGTGATGCGTTGTGCAGACCTCACCACCCTCTGGAGAGCCTTACGGTTGTGGGCGGAGCAGTTGCCGTACCAGGCCGACAGGATGCTCTCGATTGTGCATCTGTAGAAGTTTGTGAGTGCTTTTGGTGACAAGCCGAATTTCTTCAGCCTCCTGAGGTTGAAGAGGCGCTGCTGCGCCTTTTTCACGATGCTGTCTGTGTGGGTGGACCAAATCAGTTTTTCTGTGATGTGTACGCCAAGGAACTTAAAACTTACTACCCTCTCCACTACTGTCCCATCGATGTGGATAGGGGGGTGTTCCCTCTGCTGTTTCCTGAAGTCCACAATCATCTCCTTAGTTTTGTTGACGTTGAGTGTGAGGTTATTTTCCTGACACCACACTCCGAGGGCCCTCACCTCCTCCCTGTAGGCCGTCTCGTCGTTGTTGGTAATCAAGCCTATCACTGTTGTGTCGTCAGCAAACTTGATGATTCAGTTGGAGGCGTGCGTGGCCACGCAGTCGTGGGTGAACAGGTAGTACAGGAGAGGGCTCAGAACACACCCTTGTGGGGCCCCAGTGTTGAGGATCAGCGGGGTGGAGATGTTGTTACCTACCCTCACCACCTGGGGGCGGCCCGTCAGGAAGTCCAGTACCCAGTTGCACAGGGCGGGGTCGAGACCCAGCTTAATGACGAGTATGGAGGGTACAATGGTGTTAAATGCTGAGCTGTAGTCGATGAACAGCATTCTCACATAAGTATTCCTCTTGTCCAGATTGGTTAGGGCAGTGTGCAGTGTGGTTGAGATTGCATCGTCTGTGGACCTATTTGGGAGGTAAGCAAATTGGAGTGGGTCTAGGGTGTCAGGTAGGGTGGAGCTGATATGGCCCTTGACTAGTCTCTCAAAGCACTTCATGATGACGGAAGTGAGTGCTACGGGGCGGTAGTCGTTTAGCTCAGTTACCTTAGCTTTCTTGGGAACAGGAACAATGGTGGCCCTCTTGAAGCATGTGGGAACAGCAGACTGGGATAAGCCTTTACAGTTGTTGTTATTTTAAAGTGGGACTTGAATCCTCTGTCACAAATGGCTTGGATTGTACTTGTCTAGCATCAACTTGACAGCTCTTAGAAAACACACATTTCTCAAAGCAGAGCTGTACCGCCATATACCTCCACCTCATAGATCTCGATCAGCCTACGCCAGACCCATCGCTCCTCATAACAAAACTGGACCTGATCCAGCACAGGACTGACTGATCTCTACCGTACCATGAACATGACAAGTCAGATGTCAAGACGACAGCTGCTGTAACCAACTTTAAATTGCCATGACAGAGAGTTTTGTTTCAGCCAACTAATTGGCTGGGGATCCTATTAGGTTTGTGACATGACTGCTAAGTCGGTTGCCAAGCTAACATCTGCTGTCATGACTGGTCTGATGTGACATTATTGTTATTACAGTTTTACATATTTGTGACAGAGGATTCAAGTCCCACTTTAAAATAACGACAACTGTAAAGGCTTTGTAGCGCATTCATATTGTCTTAAAACAAACGACTTGGATTCTTGCCAAATCATTCATAAGTCCTACTATATTAAGGGTGATATGAAAGTACATCTGGTGATTTGTCAGTGTGCAGCATCCTGCCTTTCCCACCCTTTAAATTGCATGCCATTGGCTTGATCTCTGGGTTAATTTTGGGACCGTGAAAGCCTTAAAAATAATATTTTGTCATATCACTGTCAAATTATTATTACATCAGCTGAAAGTCAGGTATTTGACGTAGCCTAGCGGTTAGCACGTTGGGGCCAGTAACCGAAAGGTTGCTGGTCGGAAAACCTGAGCCGACAAGGTGAAAAATCTGTCGATGTGCCCTAATTTTCTCCAGGGGCGATGTACTACTATGCTTGACTCTTCTTACATATTTCTCATATTGGCCTTGGAGCAGTACTATAGCATACAGGAAACCCCTTTTAAAATGTCTCATTCACTGAATGCTTTCTGGCTGATAGGAATGGGAAACAGTCTCTCTCTAAACACTGTCTTTCTACCACCTATTACATCTCTTACAGACTCCATATTAAATCTAATTGGAATATCTGGGAGATGACAATGACAGTGGCAAACACTGACTCAATCTGGGAACACAAACACAAAGAAGCAAACATAGTGGAACGAGCACATCCAAACACGTCACAAACATACCTCAAATCTTCCATAATCAAATACAAAATGCATGTTGCTGTGGTGCCACAACAACATGCACAGTATCGTGCCCTTTTATTCTAAATGAGGCTTTTGGAGAACAGGATTCAATTGAATATATCCGATAATAAAAACATTGATTTTCCTAACACAACATCACATTCATAATCAGTGGGCTGCCTTTGCCCACTGTTCCTCACACATTGCCAATATGTGACCTTGAATAACAATGAAAAAGCAAACTGTCAACATACCTCTGTGGCTAATGGCCGATTACCAAAAGAGGAAGGGCGGTTATGTGAAATACACCAAATTATTTAAAATAAACTCTGAGGTATCCTCAGTGGAGTTGTATGAGACAACAAGTAAGTAGTTCTGGTATTTAAATCAATGCTCTCTAGCCTACCACTTTAGCTTTACCGCTACGGTCTATATTCCATTTCCAAGAGGCGTCTCACCACTCCTGTTGTCAAGAGTCAGAGCCCAGACTCTCCTCCTCAGCAAGCCAAACTCCCAGGGGGAAACAATCTTGACATACATGTCATTTGAGCTGGCTGACAGGAAGAGCAGCATGACAGCCATGTCATTTGAGCTGGCTGACAGGAAGAGCAGCATGACAGCCAGCCTGAGAGGCAGGCAGAGAGGACGAGCTATCGAGCTATCGAGCTAATCCCTTAGCGTGTGTGAACCAACAGTTGGAGAGGATGCAGAATTTGCCTCTCGTCTTGAGTTATAATGATGGTTTTGTGTGGAATTACAGCAGTGATGGACAATAAGAGGAGGGTAAATGACAGGATATAAAATAAACATACGATTTTCTGCTTTTCCTTGGATGGGCTATTGCAGCAGACGACCACACCGAGTTCCACTCAGCTAAAAACAAGAAGAAGCAGCTCCAGTGGACACGTGATCATCAACACTGGACAATTGAGGAGTGGAAATACGTTGCTTGGAACATGACAGCGAGTCCAGTTTACTTGAGTGGCCTGCTCAGTCCCCAGAGCTCAACTCTATAGAGCATCTTTGGGATGAGATGGAATGGGCTAGTTCAGCAGCATGAGTATACTGCTGGCCCATCTGCAGAAACTGCGTGATGCCATCGCATCAGCATGGACCAACATCCCTGTGGAGCGTTTCTGACACCTTGTAGAATTCCCCATAGAATTCAGGCTGTTCTGGAGGCAAGGGGGGTCCGACCCGGTACCAGATGGGTGTACCTAATAAACTGTCCGGTGAGTGTAGATCAGTGGAATAAATATGTTTATAATGAACAAATGTAATGAAATAAAATGAAGGTGAAGACACAGACAACATGTAACCAAACTTCTGAAGCACATTCTCATTGCAACAGTAAGAGTAGTTCATTTCCATCTAGCATCCCACATTTCAGTGGTCGGCTGTTATGCACCTCCTCACAACAGAATATGGTACATGGTAAATGCATTTGAAACCTTTAGAAGAATTGCTTTAGAAGTATTTGAAGGCGTTTGTGTATGAATGTAGACACATCATGCAAATTAGAAGTAGATGTATTTAGGGTGATTTTTACTTACCAGGATTACTGGCAAACTATATATCCGTTGTTCAAATGTCCTGTTTATGTTTGTTGTGTCCTGCTACCCTCAACAGAAAAACAATGCTGCTCATGCTAATATCTGCTCCATAGCCTGAGCTCTCTCTCTCCTCCCTCTCCTCCGTTGCACATTGATATTCTGCCTGGATATCTCTCTCTCTCTCTCCCTCTCTTCCTCTCCCTCCCTCTCTCTCTCTCTCTCTCTCACTCTCTCTCTCTCTCTCTCTCTCTCTCTCTCTCTCTCTCTCTCTCTCTCTCTCTCTCTCTCAGTTCAACCCTTCCCTTTCCCCCTCTCACAAAAGCTCCTCCTCCACATTTAATTGAATGTTCACACTTCACTGCAGAAGAGGTGCATTGTGTTTTACACACTGCCGTCCGTACTGGAGCAAGGCTTAACAACCACTGTTTATTATCAGCTGGTGGGATAAAGGAATAACCTCAAGCAATATTGTCAATCAGTCAAGCCCCTGCTGGACCCAGACTACGGCACTACGGCTGGAACTCATCAGCTATTAATGTGGTGCAAAGTTTTCCATAAATGCATCATTATGGCAACTTTGACTGGTAGCTTATTGTGAACAGTAGCGCAATACAGCTCTCTTGGATTGTTCTCACTAATGAGTTGGGGGTGCTTGTCTTTAGGGGCTTTGAACCCGTGGACTCAGAAAAGGATGATATATGAATTGTTTGGTTGTGGGATCAAGTTGCAACGTTAGGGAATATGGCTTATGCTTTATGCTTTTCTAAACGTAACCCTTTTGGATGACTATATACAGCAGCTTGATAAAGTTAGCCCCTATTGAAACGAGGTCTCTCATCCACATATATTACATTTCAATGATTTGGTAAAATAGATTTGTGTTGTGAGTGCTTTTCGTCAACGCGTGTATGCGTGTCTGTCTGCCCTGTGAGTGTTTACATCTAGGGTGACATGATATTGATATTCAGTCATCCGTACGGGCTCTCTTGATCTAAATCATCCATATCGTTAGCCTTAGATGTATACATCTGTTTGTAGAGTTCAGTCTCCAATCTTCCTAACATTTTGCTCTGTTTTCACTTCCAACATTTTGAAAACATAATTACTCCCACCTTGTAGCCTGCGAGAAACACTCACAACCAGCTCGTAATTACACACAGTTGGCTTGGTGTGTGTTATTATGCATCACAAAAAATAGTATTATAGTTTTCTTTGTAATAATGACAACAGCACATTAAGCACATCTAAGTGGGAAATTATTCAGCTGAACAGGAATTAAAGCCTGACCTCCCAAAGCAGCCTCTTAACCAGTTGAGAAGGAGGCTTAATGCTCTTGCTTACACATACTGTGAAGTATGCATATTTGATCATAACCCCGTGCTCAAGAGTTGCTTTAAAGGTCCAATGTAGCCATTTACATTATATCTCAATATTAAATCATTTCTGGGTAACCATGAAGTACCTTACTGTGATTGTTTTCAATTCAAATTGTCAACAACAACAAAAACATACATAGTTTCATAGCAAAGGTTAGCAAACAGCAATTTCTCAAGCAATACTTCTGATAGGGCAGTCTGGGAGTGGTCTGACTGGGCAGGGGAAAACTGAAAACTATCTGTTATTGGCAAAGAGATTTGGAACTCTCTTTCTTATTGGTCTATTAACTCATTTACTTCCATGTTATTACACCAGGCACTCAAACTCCATCCCACAAAAACAGTCTTTAAAACAGCTCTTACACTAAAAGGCTATTATAATTTTCACAATTTCATAGTATTATTCCAACCTCATTGTGTGGAATTATTTATACAGTGGGGCAAAAAAGTATTTAGTCAGCCACCAATTGTGCAAGTTCTCCCACTTAAAAAGATGAGAGAGGCCTGTAATGTTCATCGTAGGTACACTTCAACTATGACAGAAAACAATTGATTTTTTTTTTCTCCAGAAAATCACATTGTAGGATTTTTAAGGGAAATCCCGTTTTTGACTGCAATGGCCCTGAAGATGAAGATGTGTTGTTCCAGCTGGTATGTCATTGGTATTTACTAGGGAATGGTGTGGTCAAAATGCATACTCCTTCTAGTAATTCAACACAGTTGGTAATTAGCTGGGATTATAATGAACTGATACAAAGAAACAAATGTATTGTAATTACTAAGAAATAACATGTTAGCAAATTATCATTTTAAAATAAAGTCTGCCATCATGATTTTTTGTGATACATTTTTGTACTTTATTCTGTACGGTTAGGGAATACAATGCGTACGGAGGAAGTAACCAGACAATTTCAGGGAGATTACAGTGAGGAGATAGATGAGGAAAGCCAAACCTCAGAGAAAAACTCACATGAGACTCACAGTATTGACCTTTTATTACCTCAGCACCACTTTATGCCTGGTCTGAGCGCTCCAGAGCTTTCTGTCCTCAGTTACAATACACCATAATATATTACCAGAGCCTTTCACAGACCTTTCAGTGGGCAGGTGCTCAAAATGAGGAGAAAAAAGCCACCCAAGAGGCATGCCTCCCACTCTCCCCCTCCTCCCTTTGCTAGATATTTTGGTTGTTGATTTTCATAGTTCATATCTCAAAATTAATTTATTTCTACAACACACACTCACTCATCACAAATTGTAAGAAGGTGACAGGTAGCCTAGCGGTAGTTGGCAGGTAGCCTCGTGGTAGTTGGCAGGTAGCCTCGTGGTAGTTGGCAGGTACCCTTGTGGTAGTTGGCAGGTAGCCTAGCAGTTAAGCGAGTTGGGCCAGTAATCGAAAGGTCGCTGGTTCAAACTCCTGAGCAGATTAGGTGAAAATCTGTCAATGTGCTCTCGCTCTGGATAACAGTGTGTACGTAAATGCAAGATAGTTACAGTGCATCCTAAAGACATGATTGACATTGGGAAAAGAGGGTGGGCTATCAGCTGATTGTTGATGTTAATCTGCTAGTTAGCTAGCTCAAAAATGTACTACTGAGCTGTATGGAATTGTTTTAAGGAGGTCATACCAAAGATAATTTTGCAATTTGATTTTGGATTTTAAGATCCTCCTTGAAGTATCCCCCCAAAAAACAATTATTTGATTAAACATTTAATTTGGCCTTACGGTAAACTATATGGAATTGTTTTAAGAAGGTAATTGATTTTGAATTTTAAGACCCTTGAAGTATATAATTTTTTGGGGGGGAATAAAACATTTTATTTGGCCTTACTGCTATTAACCCATACAAACACATTAAACAACAGAATCACTACTTGGAACAACCGATAATCCCTTAAAATATCAAAAGGAAGTTTGTCTCCATGTCAATACAGTGCATTCAGAAAGTATTCAGACCCCTTGACTTTTTCCACATTTGTTTTTACGTTACAGCCTTATTCTAAAATGTTTTATATTGTTTATTTTCCTCCTCAACCTACACATAATACCCCATAATGACAAAGCAAAAACAGGTGTTTAGAAATTTTTGCAAATGTATTAAAAATCAAAAACTGAAATATTACATTTACATACGTATTCAGACCCTTAACTCAGTATTTTGTTGAAGCACCTTTGGCAGAGATTACAGCCTTGAGGCTTCTTGGGTAGGTAGCATGGCACCTGTATTTGGAGAGTTCCTCCCTTCCCTCTCTGCAGATCCCTTCAAACTCTGTCAGGTTGGATGGGGAGCCTCGCAGCACAGTTATTTTCAGGTCTCTCCAGAAATGTTCAATCGGGTTCAAGTCCGGCTCTGGCTGGGCCACTCAAGGACATTCAGAGACTTGTCCCGAAGCCACTCCTACGTTTTCTTGGCTGTGTGCTTAGGGGTGTTGTCCTGTTGGAAGGTGAACCGTCGTCCCAGTCTGAGGTCCTGAGCGCTCTAGAGCAATTTTTCATCAAGGATCTCTCTGTACTTTGCTCCGTTTATCCGTGCCTCAATCCTGACTAGTCTTCCAGTCACTGCCACTGACAAACATCCCAAAAGCATGATGCTGCCACCACCATGCTTCCCCGTAGGGATACTGCCATGTTTCCTCCAGACGTGACGCTTGGCATTCAGGCCAAAAAGTTAAATCTTGGTTTCATTATGGTCTGAGAGTCTTTAGGTGCCTTTTGGCAAACTCCAAGCGGGCTGTCATGTGCCTTTTACTGAGGAGTGGCTTCCGTCTGGCTACTCTACCATAAAGGCCTGATTGGTGGAGTGGTGCAGAGGTGGTTGTCATTCTGGAAGGTTCTCCCACATCCACAGAGGAACTCCTCTCAGAGGAACTCCAGAGTGACCATCGGGTTCTTGGTCACTACCCTGACCAAGGCTTTTCTCCACAGATTGTTCAGTTTGGCCGGGCGGGCAGCTCTAGGAAGAGTCTTGGTGGTTCCAAACTTCTTCCAATGTTGGTACCCTTCCCCAAATCTGTTCTCCAACACAATCCTGTCTCGGAGCTCTACAGACAATTCCTTCGACCTCATGGCTTGGTTTTTGCTCTGACATTGTCAACTGTCGGACCTTATATAGACACGTGTGTACCATTCCAAATCATGTCCAATCAATTTAATTTACCACAGGTGGACTCCAATCAAGTTGTTGAAACATCTCAAGGATGATCAATGGAAACAGGATGCACCTGAGCTCAATTTTGAGTCTCATAGTAAAGGGTCTGAATACTTATGTAAATAAGGTATTTCAATTTTTTTTTTTTATAAATTTGCAAAAATGTCTAAAAAACAGTTTTTGCTTTGTCATTATGGGGTATTGTGTGTAGATTGCTGAGGAGTTTGTATGTCTTTAATCCATTTTAGATTAAGGCTGTAATGTAGCAACATGTGGAAAAGGGGTATGAACACTCAAGGGGCCTGAATACTTTCCGAAGGCACTGCATGTACTGCCATTCATTTTTTTCAACTGGCATTGGGGACCTTCAGAGGAGTCTCGTGAGGCCTTTGGGTGTCCTAGAGCAAAACAACTGATATGTACGTATTTGTGAGAGTCTCACCTTTTCAGATCAGTTTGTTGGCCAAACGGTTCTGACGCTAGACGATTTTGTGAGAAAACAGATTTTCGGGATGTCTCGTGGTCTGACCAACACCGCTCTAGCTCTGTCACCTTTCACCGCAGATGCGGCATCGTCGATGTGGTGGATTGAGACGCATCCTATGCAACAAATCTGATGTCTCTAGTTTAAACTGACAGATGTTTATGCTAATTAGATTTCCGCAGGGTGGCGCGGACATCGACTCTAGGGGCTTCATACTGCATTTGAATAGCAATGGCATAAGTGGTACTTCGTCATTACACTTCTTGAGATTTCAGAGAGTATTGTTGTTAAGCATTGTTACAGCATTCAGAAAGAAACGTCATAAGGTGCAATTCAACGTGTGACTCAAGGTTGCCTAGGGAAGCTTTTGTTGGCTGCAAAGAGCTTTTCAATAAAAAGTCAATGTGTCCTATGACACAAGACTTACATGTTGTGGGCAGCTTTGCAGTACATTGTATCATGATGTATTTAGTGAATGGTAAGATGGGCGTCTGTGGGTGGGGAAAGAATACATTAAAGTACTATCAAAGTGCCCATGGCTTATGAAGTTTTGTGGCAAGGTACTGGTAAACCAGCATTCTGAAATGCCTCCTGGGTTATTTCATGGGCAGGTTCCCATAGCAACCAAAGAAGGCTCATTTTCACAGGACACTGATCAGATCCTTGGCTGTGCCCGTGGCCATTAGCACTTTATGCTACTGGATTTATCTGACACTTCAGATTGATTTGGCACCAAGAGCACAGCAATCAGTGAGATGTTCTTCTGACATTCACGTGCTGTGTAATCGAATTAACATGAAGTACCCACTCGTTGTCAAAAGCACTGCGATACAGCATATAGGGGATTTATTCCAACCTTCTATTTCTTCCCTAAACGTTCAACCTCCCATAGGTTCTCATCTCATATAATACTCACTCTAATGATGGGGTTAAGAGGAGCCAAGCTGTCAGAGTAGTTAGAGGTACTGTATGTACTGTAAATCCTTGATCGGCTCATTTTATTCCAGTACTGTATGGTTGGAATATGCCGATCTGTGCCTGCTTGTATGCAGTAATATCAAACAGGAAAATAATCACAATACATTTTTGGATTTGGCCAGTGGTTGACATGATACGTCTCACTATTTTAGTCGGATAAGAATAATTAGACAGGGATAAACATTCTCTGTCGATTAGCCAGTTGAGGTACATTACAACTAATGAGACTCAACCTTTCATTTCCATAAAACCATTAAGGCAGAGATGTCAGAGGATTCTGTTCACAGAGACATTTTTTTAAAAGCAGGCTGAAAAGGATCCTCATCACAGTCATTGTGTAACACATAGAAAGGTATATTTTGGCTCATGATTGGGGCTATTTTCCAGAACACTGTGGTGGTTAGAGGGTGATCCTCTCCCCCATCATGATGAAAGCCCAGGAAGTTGAAGTAGTAGCTGCTTTGATTAGGACAGGCCAATCTCCAAACTACTACAGAACGTGTGATGAAAACACACAGGCTGATTACCTCTTTTCACATCAGTGTATATTGTGCAGTACCTTGGCAAGCACCCAGAAACTTGCTGCATATGAGTTCTCAATTGACTGGGTAAATAAAGGTTTTATAAAATAAACAAATGTTCAACAATGTCTGTCTTCAAATGTTGTACAGTAGAACTCTGTCCTGATATAGTTCTCATTACGTTTCTTCCCATTTGGAATGTAGCTGAACCTGTGTTCTCTGAGGTCAACAGCAGTGTCAGCTCAGATCATGTGATTTCATTCAGGAACTAACCTCACACTCTCACCAAGGAATTGTAAGTGTTAGAAGAAGATATGTGACCACTGAAGCGTGGAAAGAGAAACACAACATTTGACACTATTTGGTTAAATTGAAGATGTTAGATTGGTTACATGAACATTGAGTCACAGGAATCATCTGACACCACTGAACATATTATCCTAAATGATCTTGGTAGATTGGGAGTCCCAGAGTCCCTCCGGGAGTCGTGATTGGGAGTCCCAGAGTCCCTCCGGGAGTCGTGATTGGGAGTCCCAAAGGGCGGCACACAATTGGCCCAGCGTCGTCCGGGTTTGGCCGGTGTAGGCCGTCATTGTAAATAAGAATTAGATCTTAACAGACTTGCTGATAGATACTGATACTGATAGAAACGAAAACAGACAGAGGCCCAGTCTACCCAGTCTACCAAAGTTATTCACGGGAACGTTCTGAAGTCAAGAATACAAATCAATTCATTTTATACTGACTTCTCACGTCCACACATACACACAAACATACGCGCACACTGTCTCACCCACCCAACAGAGATAGTGACCTTGTCCTTGAGACGTACTCCCCGTTCTCTCCCAAATCTCTAGTCAGGTTGGCACCAAGCTCAGACAGTCTGTGTTTAAAATACCATAAAGACATGGTTTTACCCTAATTCTGACTAGGACTGCACATTTATTGATTAGGATTTCATTCATTCTAATCAATTCCATACAATTATATGTTTCAGGGCGGAATATTCTAATCGTTCAATTAACAGACAATTTTCACCTATCCCCCCTAGTTAAGCAGTTCTCTCCAGAACTGTAAAAACCACTCTGTTAAGAGATGACCTATGCTGTAAATTGTAAGTGGCACTAGGATGAGCTAGCATAGGCAGCGTCTGAAGTGACACCCTATCTTTTAAATTGCCCTATGGGGATAGGGTGCAGTTCCAGATTTACTCTGTAGACTTTCAATATACACTACAATTACTGTCTTCACCTTCGATTAAATGTTTTTTTCAATGTATTTTTCAGAATTAAAAAGTCATCGAAAAGAGTTGTGTTTCTGAGTTGATAGGTCAATATTCTTCTACATTTTGTTAGTTTCAATATTTTCCCACAAAGCTGCAATCCCATTGCGGTGAAACTGCCACGTTCGTAGGCGATACTACAACAACAAAGACGTTACTTCAAACAATGAACACTGCTTTTTCCCCTCAGACATCGTTGCTCGTCATTGCACCAGCGATAGAAAAGCAGAGTGTAGAGTAAAATTGTGTTTGTTGCCATGATGCTAGATGCTCAATTCCGGCTAAGCAAAAACAATAACGAATTCCCCTGGGTCAGCCAGTGGTGCTGTTTCGCCTATTGTGGATCTCAGCTTTAAATCAGGAATAGTCACAATTGGATCAGTCATGTTTATTCCCTAAATCGGGAATATAGGGATCAGTCCCAGCTTCCAATAAATACACAAATCACATCCTGTCTTTCTCCTAGTTGTCATGGAAACACAAGTATCTGAATTCAGACAGCGTTGTCTGTTGGGTGTTAGATAGAGTTGACTAATTGCTCTGACCTGATACAAAATGCTCTAACATGTCCTTGATGACTCTCCAGCAGACATACAGTAAATCGTCAACCAGTTCTCCTACCCAGGTACTACAGTTTGCAAAGCTTCAGAGACTGATTAGATTTTTGGTGTGAAAAATCATCAAAGATAAATAAATGTAATTTAAATTGACTGACTTTGATGGGGATTTTTTGTATTATTCTACTTAGATTGAGGCACGGGTGCTTCAATAGACTCTTAAGGATTAATCAAATTGACTGCGTCAGTGATTGTGTCAGTGATTGTGTCAGTGATTGTGTCAGTGATTGTGTCAGTGATTGCACGCTCTACCTAGTGCAGATGATTAAATGGAATATATATTATAATATTATATGTTTTGAATATGCTAGCCGATATTACAAAGACAATGGCAAAGCATACTGTGGTATTCTGTGTGCTGTAAATTGCATATCACTGATTGCGTGTTCTTCCTACACTGCACATGAATAGCCTATGCTAAGATCTCAATGGCAAAGGAGACAGTGATGTTCTGTGAGCTGTAATGAAGGTGCACTTTTGTCTGATTTCTCTGACCTAGATGCTGACCTTTTTGGCCAGGCTAATGAGAGCGGGCCTTGAACCTGACAATATACAGTCAAAGCTCAATTTATTAATCAGCTCCATTGTCACTTCGCAGTGGTGTGTCCATAGCCCCAGGAAGTATTGTGGGGGTGGGGGTGCTACATTTTTTTTTACCGATGTCTATATCGGTCCTCTAATACAGGACTAGTAAAGGCCCAGTGCACTACTTTTGATGTGGATGTTTTGTTTCTTAGCCTATATCTCTGTACCTTTTGATGGAAGCGTTTGAGGACAGGGTTTTGTTCTTTCTAGATTCCATTAGAATGACAATCGCAGAGAAACGGACAGGGGCAACAATTCTTACAATTCCCACAATTGAATCCTGCAAGATACTGTTCGTAATTATACAACTACCTTTGTTGCCAAAGTGGAGATGCTGCATGAAAGTGGAGATGCGCTACATACGTCAATATCGGCCAGCTAATACTAGTAAAGGCTCGAGAAATTGGCATATAGTATGTCATCTTGTAACCACTTTAGTGGATATCAACATATTGTGCCTTTAGAGCTCTGGGAGTTATTTTAAGGAATCGCTTCATGCAAAAAGCAGCGGAGATAATTGGCTTTAAAATATTGATGTCACTGAGATGCCATCTGCTGCACTACCTGATGTTGGCCTTGATTAATAGCCAAGAAGGAGAGCTATTACCTAAAGAAAAATGTAATTACAGGGTGTACTTTTACAGGGTGTACTCTTACAGGGTGTACTCTGGAGGCTTGGTTGGTCTTTGACAGACGAGTTGCAGCTCTCTTTACTTCAAGATGTTGCTACTTCCCTGCTTCTACTGGCCTCTGCAGCCAATAAGAACATCCAGGGCCTGCAGCACTACCAATGCTTTTTCTAACAGTCCCAAATGAAACCTGTTGCCCTGACACCTCCTGGCAATCTGTCTTTAGACTAAGAGAAACAAATTGCAGGGAATAATATTGATTCACTTAATTATTCAGACTATTTTCGTCCAATACTAGAATGCTCCAGCACATATCGGGAATAAGAGCTCAGTATGGGGTTCTCCCTGTGTTTTGCTATGTGTGACTGTGACACATTGTGATGAAACACTAGCACGCCAGCCAGTTCAATCATGATACGAGTCACATCTATATCTGTGGACGACGGGAGATGATGTAGAAACCGACCACCAGGGGCAGTGAGTGCTATTACCTTCAAGCAAGTTTTGGTTTTGCTAGGGCGTCAACATCTGCCTCTTGTGCGAAATGTTCGAATCCAGTGATAGAAAGTTGTTTTTGAGTTGTTTTTTTTAAGCCTATCCCAAACCTTAACCATTCGGAGTTCATGCCTAAACATAAGAATTTGGAGTTAATGCCTGAACTTAATCCTAACCTTAAGAATTTGGAGTTAATGCCTGAACTTAATCCTAACCTTAAGAATTTGGAGTTAATGCCTGAATTTAATCCTAACCTTAAACAATTTGGAGTTAATGCATGAATTTAATCCTAACCTTAAACATTTGGAGTTAATGCCTAAACTGAACCTTAAACACTTAGAAATTTGACATTTGGAACAACTTCGAAATTTGATGTGTGATAAACATGGATGAATGTCTGATTCTGACGTGAGACTGTGAGAGCTGGTAGAGCATGCGGCATAGTCCCCCTGCAGTGGGGTTGATTAGGATAACAGTACATCCTGTAATTCCAAATGTCTTTAGGTAATAGCTCTCCTTCTTGGCTATTAATCAGCTCCACATTACCTGATGACAGACAGGAGAACACAGTAACAAAGCAGAATGGGAAACTCCTGCAATCATTTGACTATAAAGAGCTGTCACAGGCGTTAATACTGTATGATATCTGCTTTCATAAAGATTGATGGACAATAATGAATTACATAAGAGAACACAAGCTTCAAAGATATTATGGTGAATTTTTAAATGAACGCAGCCCTTTGTTGTACTGTTTCATTGCTTATGAGACATATTTCCCAAAGGCAGTATTTCTAGTAGAAGGAACCATTTAGAACAGGAAAGACTGTCAGCGTGCAGTTGACACAACATGACTTCCATCTTGAAAATAAAATGGAGCTGTAAGAGGAATGATTTACGGTTTCATTTTGAATTATATTTTCATGTAGAATTTCACTGCAGCCTCTTGAAAGAGCTTGACACAATCACAAACTTGCTTTGTAGACTTTGTATTAATTAATTATTTATTTTAAAAAAAAAAAAAAATTGGGGGGGGGGGAATAATTGAGAGACATGTATAGCTCCCATAGTCATCCTTTGATCACAACAGTGTCTTAATTCCTGCATGGTACTGTATTCCAAATGCTGTATGTGACACGTGCTGGTCTGCATCTGGTTAAAGCTAGTGCATGTTTGAACCCTACACATCACATATCAGATAACCAATTAGATTGAAGAAATTGAATACATAACAGTTATGTGCTATTCTATGCTATGTGACCTAGCTTGCGATGAATACAGCACAGTGTGTCTGAAATAGTGTCTGAAATATTTGACAGAACATAGGCTACTATGAATGCCACTTCCACCCACTTAAAAAAAATACCTTAGTATACTATGGTATAAATACTATTATTTAACCATTATTTTACCAGGCAAGTTGACTGAGAACACATTCTCATTTACAGCAGGTAATAGTTACAGGAGAGAGGAGTGGGAATGAATGAGCCAATTGTAAGCTGGGGATGATTAGGTGACCGTGGTGGTATGAGGGCCAGATGGGAATTTAGCCAGGACACCAGGGTTAACACCCCTACTATTACGATAAGTGCCATGGGATCTTTAGTGACCACAGAGAGTCAGGAAACCCGTTTAATGTTCCATCTGAAAGACGACACCCTACACAGGGCAATGTTCCTAATCACTGCCCTGGGGCATTGGGATATTTTTAGACCAGCGGAAAGGGTGCCTCCTACTGGCCCTACAACACTGTAGTGTAGTGTTTTTGCAAACTTTACTGTAGTATTCACAGTAGTGTTTTTGCAGACTAACGACTGTAGTATAGTACAGTATTTACAGTTAACTATAGTACAAATACTGTAGTAAAATAACTGTAATATAATGTAATGTTTATTGCGAACTGTAGTAGTATTTGTAGTAGTAGTACTGTAGTAGTATTTACTGTTGCGTTTTTTAGAGACTGTACTATACTGTAGTGTTTTTGCAGACTGTAGTATATTGTAATATTTACTGTAGTGTTATTGCGGACATTTCAGGAAACCTACCGGAGGAATACTAAAAGAGCACATTTTCTGCTCTTTTCTAGAAGCTGTAGGGAACACAATATGGCAAATTGCGATATGGGGGAGTGGAATGAGCAGGGCATATGCAAATTGCAGACACTTCTTTGCAGACACTACAGTCTTCTTTTGACAGATATCTACTGTAGTATTTAGTATAGTATTTTCCATTATACTTCAACATTCTATAGTAAGTACTACACATGATCAAGGGAAAGTGTACATTCTGTAGTATAGTATTCTACAGTATACTAGAGTTTACTATACAAATATACAGTAAGTAATGTAGTATTCTGTTTTCATGTGGGCATGATAATATAATTTTGAAGAATTTGTTCCATGTGAGTTTCCATGAACAAAAAAAGACATACAGGGTAACGAAAGCAACTGTTTTTCAGATTAATATGAGTTTAATTTGTTTTATTTTTGAGACTGGTAAAAGGTTAACAGGACAGGAAATACAACAGGAAATAGAACAGACAGAGAGTCTGGTGTTACCTACTTATGTCAATGTATTGGATGTATTGGACTGAGCACAAGAAGGTACAACCCAATAAATACAGATCATTGCATCATTTTCTATGGCCTGTAATAAACCTTCTGCCTATCTAATGTTCTAGAGAACACAAAGGACACTGCAAGTCAGACCTCTTTACAAAACCACAAAACCATATCCTCGAGGGTTAAGGACACATCCCACTGAGGTTGACAATATTCACAAAGCCCTGTTTGCTGTAAGAAGCTAAAGAAGCCCACGAATTCATCACCAACCCCCTGAAGCCACACTGAACCACAATCGCCCACCCGTCTGAGAGGCTGCCAGCCCGCACTCGAGATGAAAATAATTTTCCAAGGAGCAGCGCTAACCCAGATGTACCTGCAATAAAATATAGTACTACCTCGGGAACGGCTGTCTCATTGGAGACTGAGCATTAAAGTAAGTGTGCAAATCATTCAAAAAGGAGGTAGGAGGATAGGATACATTGAATTTGCGGCTTTGTAGTTGATGTGAGACTAGGCCTACATGTTTTCTACTTGTTGTTTTCGATGGCATATTATTTCAGTCACTGAGTGCAAGAAAAACAAACACCCTGCCCACACACTGTTTATTGTTTGATGACTGAGATCTTATCTCAGTTTGAATACCACTGGATTCAAGGTAAATGTCCTTTCACTGAATCTTACCATCCACACAGTTAACTAAAGGATCCATTCTGTTACCAGCACTACAGACAATTCAGAGAGAAACTTGTTTCAAGGACAGCCAAGAGGTGCTGCTGAATAATGTAGAGAAGGAGTTTTCTAACTTTTCTTGCCCAATGACCCCCACTCAGGTAAATCGGCGACCCAGGGACCCCCATCATATGTTAGCCAAAAAAACTAAAAATCATGTCTTGAGTAGAAGTAATCATCACTTTGAAATGAATTGATTTGGTAGACAGTTCCCCACAGTTCATTGGGAGAGGAAATGTAAACTCTAACATGGTCTATCAGCTAAAATGGTAAAGGTATCTTGCGGCGTAGAGACAATTTTCACAGTTGTAAAGCACATTTTTCAAAAATGTTCCATTGTGCTGAGAGAAAATGTTATAGTTTTAAAGCTAATTTCCAGGAATTCCATACAGTTTGACACAGAGCTGAGAGACAATGTTGCAGTTTTAAAGCTAATTTCCTGCAATTTTATACCGTTTGTAATGGCTAATACTCAAACATTAGAACAAAATCAAAGATGGTATTAGAAAAAAAGATATATAGTTCAATTATTTTCTGCATGCTTTCTATCTGGTTTTGGTCTTTTAAGTTGGCACTGAAAGAGTTTTTCATCCCAAAAATGACCACTTAGACAGCCCGCATAAGATGTTTCTATAGAGAAAAAAAAGTGAAATTAGCTCCAATGACTGTAATTTCCTCTGTATTAAAGGGATAGTTTGAGATTTTGCAATGAAGCCCTTTATCTACTTTCCCAGAATAGAATGATCAGGAGCAGCTAGCATGATAACTGTTCCTGTAGACTTCCCAATGTCATTGTATTGCGGAACCCCTGCAATACCGTCACAGGCCCCAGTTTGAAAACCCTTGATGTAGGGGTGTTAACCCCGGTGTCCTGGCTAAATTCCCAATCTGGCCCTCAAACCATCACGGTCACCTAATAATCCCCAGTTTACAATTGGCTCATTCATCCCCCTCCTCCCCCCTGTAACTATTCCCCAGGTCGTTGCTGCAAATGAGAACATGTTCTCAGTCAACTTACCTGGTAAAATAACGGATGAATAAATACAAATAAAATAAAAATGTAGAGCACTGCAAAGCACAAACAAAACAGATTGGAGGATCTTCCAGCTTTCCTGAGAGTGAAAGAGACTAGTAATCAAATGGGATGTTCTTGGTTAATGTGCAACAACAGGATATATTTTTGTTTGATACCCACTTGCACATTGATTCCTCATAACTGATATTTTCATGACGCTCAGATATATTTTCAATCACATGCTTCTGGTGTAACAGGTGCAGCTGCCGTCCCCCTGAATATGCTTCACATCCCAACTGATAAGGATCTGTGTAGACAGGGTGCATTGGAGGGATGGTTCTTCTGTCACTCTGAGGAATGATACATGTGAGAGGACCTGAATTCTGGTTGTATTTCCCAGAATACACGACTTAACAACAGATGGGTTCACGAGTTCCTCTTATACCATAGACATCACCACACCATAGTTACCCCAATCTACAGTCTACCATTGATTTACACCAATCAGGGCCACGCTGTTGACAGGAAACATAACCCACTGAGCACACAACATTGTTTCAATGGGAATTTCACAATGTATTGTGATGTGGAATCTACAGGGTAAATACATTGGATTTGCAAAAAGTCAAGGATACATTTTTTTACAACAGGATTGTCATCATGATTACCAATTTTCAACAACAGACAAACCTTGTATAAAATATGTTGAATTAGTACATTTGAAACAATGTCAGATGTTCAACATTATATATCCACTATCAGAAAAAAAAACTATAAGTTCAGCAGCACCTCCTCCTGGAAAGTTGATCTATCTACAGCTATCCATTTGGTCTCGCATCCAGGGTTTTAACTATGGCCAGACTTGCCTAGCTTTGATATTTGTGATTGACTACAACTAATGTGCTATTGTGAGAATGATTATTGAGAGATCTCTTAATAACTATTCCAATGATAGGTTTAACAGAGCAAATTAAATGTAACTATACTTTCGTCATACATCATTAACGATCATTAATTGGCTTAAACAGCATTTGCAAAATCATCAACAGCTAGTTTCAATTCAACCCAGGATTCAACTAAAAACGTAACAATAAATATAAAGTTTCAAGCTTTTGTTGATTTCAAATGTAATCTTCAAGTTCATAATTGATATATTGGATTCACATTTCCATCTAAACCAAAACCCAAAGTTAAAGATTAGGACTAAATCAAATCAAACTTTAAATGCACTTTAAATAAAGTTTGATTTGATTTAGACATATTCTTTAAATGTTTATATTTACAGTGATGTGAAAAAGTAATTGTCCCCTTTCTAATTTGCTCTACATTTGCATATTTCTGATACTGAATGTTATCTGATCTTCAACCAAAACGTTATGTTAGATTAAGGGAACCTGAGTGAACAAATAACACAACAATTACATACTTATTCCGTTTATTTCATTTTAAAAAGTTATGCAACACCCAATGCATCTGCTTTAAAAGGTAATTGCCCCCCTTACACTCAACAGCTGGTTGTGTCACCTTAAGCTTCAATGACTCCAACCAAACACTTATTGTAGTTGTTGATCAGTCACTGTGGAGGAATTTTGGACCACTTTTCCATGCAGAACTACTTTAACTCAGCGACATTTATGGATTTCAAACATGAACTGCTCATTTCAAGTCCTGCCACATCTCAATAGGGATTAGGTCTGGACTGACTAGGTCATTCCAAAACTTCAAATGTGTTGCTTTTCAGACATTTTCATGTAGAATTGATTGTGTGCTGTGGATCATTGTCTTGCTGCATGACCCAGCTGCTCTTCTGCTTCAGCACACAGACAGATGGTCTGAAATTCTCCTGTAGAATTATCTGATACAGAGCAGAATTCATGGCTCCTTCAATTAAGGCAAGTCGTCCAGGTCCTGAGGCAGCAAAGCATCCCTTAGCCATCACACTACCACCACCATGCTTGACAAGTTCTTACTGTGGAATGCAGTGTTTGGTTTTTCGCCAGCCATAATGTCGTCCAAAAAAATTGACTCAAGTTTTTGTCAAAAAGCACCTGGAAGCACCTGGATGATCATCAAGACTCTTGGAAGAATGTTCTATGGACAGATTCAAACATATAACATTTAGGACGACATTGGTGCTATTATGCCCGGTACTTACACTATGTACTTTGAATGTTGTCTCAACTGAAATTCAGGTCATTTGGTTGTGCTATTAGATGAAGCACAGTGATAACACATTACATTTTTGTATGATTAAAAAATATCTGACATTGAATTTACATTTGAACTTTGTTGTGCTTTTAAATGATTGAAAGCGCAGTGATAACACATTTGCATGATGACAGTTTTTCCAATGGAATTTGGTTGTGCTTTTAGATGGTTGAAAGTGATAACACATTGGGAATTGAACAAACCTCTGGCTGTCTTTTTGAGTGGGTGAACAAAGGTTGAAATTTCATTGATCAACCTCAATCAAATATCACCCACATTTCCATGTTGAAATCATGTGATGTGCCCAATGGGAAGCTACAGAATGTGCCTTTATTCTGTTTGCTCAGATGAAACTAGATCCAAATGAGTAATCCTATAACTAATGTCACTTTGTGACAATTGACAATTATGTGCTATTTTCCAGTGTTTGAGGGTGAGGAGGTCATAACAGCTAATGGAGCTAAATGAAGGTGACTAAGCACACCATTATGCAAATGACCTTTGTTTGCCAATTAACATGTTTTTTTTGTATTTTTTTATGAACATGGTTGCTTTCCATCAATTCTTTATGTAATGCATAGCTTCCTTGGTCATGTTTTATCAGTGAAAAATATTACTCAGAATGTATTTACCTTAATAATCTTTCATTTATGGCATCAGATGTATTTCAAGGAATTTAATTATTGTTGAGTGCCACAATCATGCTAGTGACACACTAGCCTGACTCATTCATAACCATGACAACATGAGCAGCACTTCCCCAATCTGTCAAAAAAATAGTCAACAAATGAGCCTTCTTTATGGAGAGAAAAAAAAACACCATTCTTGTGAACCTGCCCCAACAACACCCATCCCTTTGTTTTTCCACTGCTGCTACTTGCTGTTTATTATCTATGCATAGTGACTTTACCCCTAGCTACATGTAAAAATGACCTCGACTAACCAGTACCCACGCACATTGACTCGGTACCGGTACCCCCTGTATATAGCCTCATTATTGTTATTTTATTGTGTTATTTTAAAAGTATATTTTACTTTATTTAGTAAATATTTTATTAACTCGGCATTGTTGGTTAAGGGCCTGTAATTAAGCATTTCACGGTGAAGTTTACAGATGTTGTATTCGGCGCATGTGACATAACGTTACAATTTTATTTGATCCTCTTTGGCCTCCCTCAAAGATTTCACATGCAACATTATGCTGCTCTCTGTTGGACAAAGTATGAATGCATAACAAAAGGTGTATTCATCACGGAAATCGTTTACCGTTTAAGAACCAAACGGAAGCAAAACAAGTTTCTATTGGACAAATTCAGGAAGGTCCCTCCACATTTCGTTCCGTTTAAGAAACGTTTTGCAACAGAATGGGCGTAATGAATATGCACCAGCACAACACTGAAGTTGCAGTTTGCTGCACTCCTATCTTGCTCATGTTGGTTTTGTCTCAGCTGTTTTTGCTGTTAGGAATTCTTTCTATGGCTGGTGCACAATAACTGCTAAAGTCTTCTTGAAAGCAGACATTACCGATGAAATGTTGACAATAAAAATACACTTTCTATCCTCTTACCTTTCAATTCAACAGCCAAGGTCGATAAGGCCTACCCCTGAGGGAATTCAAAGCTGGAACTGCGTCGCAAAGGTCCTGATGGATGTGTTGGGGAACAACATAATACACATCAACATCACGGAAATCAACAAGTGTATTTGTGTTCATTCCATTTACCAAGCACTGCCAATTTAAGACTAGTCAATAGCATAATAAAACCAACTCCGTATTGTGTATGATGTACCTGTTGGTTTTGTTGTCATGATGATGCAGACAAGTGTCTACTTGTTTTGACTAGCTAGTAACATTAGCATTTCATTACACCCGTTATAACATCTGCTAAACTGTGTACTAGACCAATAATCTTCGATTGAAATATGTTGGATTAAATAATGGCCTTGATTTTTTATTCTTAATTGGCAAAGCTTGGGCTGAGACCGTTTTCTCTAACCCATAGAAATTGAATCGCATTCTAGTTCTCCAAACCTCCTTCCTCTCCAGTTATATCCATCCTCCTGTATACATGCCTTGTACATAGAACATGCCTCAGAAACAAATACATCTTTAAAATAATTTATTCAAGAAACATTGATGCTGAGGTTAAATGTCCATGATCAACATAGAAAATATGTACATAGAGAGCCATCGGTAAAAAGGACAGAAAGCCTGTCTAGACTATGTGCTGAGTAGAGAGAAAGCAGTGATACTATTCAATATATCTCTATGAAAGTCCCAGACTGTTCATTAGTTGGGATAAGTGATACTGGACGTTAAGAGTTCTGCTGGAGGGTTCCATCGATGTAGCACAGTTGCTAGTTGATTACTGGTGGTAGCAGCTTGGGCTCAGACACTGATCTGGGTTTATGATAGGCTGCAGGAAGACTGTTTGGCGGACTCTCTTTCCTACGATAGAAAGTGAGATATTAGTACAGGCAAAAGTCGATTTAATTCAAGACAAAAGAGTCATTAGTGAGAGGCTTGTCTCACCATTTATGGTAAATATTCAACATGGGGAGAAAAAAGTAAATAGGATCATTTAATAGGTCCATCAGATAAAATACACATTAAGTAGTACTTCAAAATTGTGTCACTCATTTTCTCCTTAGCTGATCTTTAAATGCACCCAGTGAGGAGGATGAAGGAATATAGGGGACGCCATGGAGGCAATGTACCTAGGTGAGGTTCCTGTCCTGTTAGCATGCTACTGACGCCTAAGTTTTCTGGATACCTGTTGTCTCCGCTGCTGGCGTCTGTACTCTTCTTCACTAGCAGCAAGGGCCTGAGCCAGAGCCAGATCCTCCTGCTCCTGAGGGCTGAGACAGACACAAACACTTCTATGTCACACAGAGGAATGCATCATCATCACACTGCAGAGAGCAAGCAAGAGGCACAACAACACACACACACACAGGTCTGAGGAGCAGCAACACACATCATGAGGTGAATAAACACTGAATTGTGGGCACCACTGTCCTTCATTTATGAAGTCATCATGGACATCCCACCATGGGCTACATAGTGGAATGTCAAACCTATTAATATTGTGTTCTCCTATAGTAACCAAATAGCCTGCGTTTCAACTAGAGCAAACACGTAGCAATAAGAGCTAGTGATGAGAAACAATAGGTAAGAGGGTTGTGTTGATGGCATCTGGACATGATGACAGCCTATATTATGTGTGGGTGATGCTGGATTATGGGATTTATTGGGGATTGTTTATTACCTGAGTGTTGGCTGTTGGACTGTGCTGCGAGCCGACTCAGCCAAGGACATCTCCAGCGCTCTTTGTAAGGCCTGCTCCTCAGTCTGCAATCACGACATGCAGATATAAACACTTACAGGATTTTCTATATTTTCTTCTTGGAATCTCAATGAATAAACAGGAGCAGACTTTGGAATCTCAATGAATAAACAGGAGCAGACTACAGAATCTCAATGATTAAACAGGAGCAGACTTTAGAATCTCAATGATTAAACAGGAGCAGACTACAGAATCTCAATGATTAAACAGGAGCAGACTACAGAATCTCAATGATTAAACAGGAGCAGACTACAGAATCTCAATGAATAAACAGGAGCAGACTTTAGAATCTCAATGAATAAACAGGAGCAGACTACAGAATCTCAATGATTAAACAGGAGCAGACTACAGAATCTCAATGATTAAACAGGAGCAGACTACAGAATCTCAATGATTAAACAGGAGCAGACTACAGAATCTCAATGAATAAACAGGAGCAGACTTTAGAATCTCAATGATTAAACAGGAGCAGACTACAGAATCTCAATGATTAAACAGGAGCAGACTACAGAATCTCAATGAATAAACAGGAGCAGACTTTAGAATCTCAATGAATAAACAGGAGCAGACTTTAGAATCTCAATGAATAAACAGGAGCAGACTACAGAATCTCAATGATTAAACAGGAGCAGACTACAGAATCTCAATGATTAAACAGGAGCAGACTACAGAATCTCAATGATTAAACAGGAGCAGACTACAGAATCTCAATGATTAAACAGGAGCAGACTACAGAATCTCAATGATTAAACAGGAGCAGACTACAGAATCTCAATGAATAAACAGGAGCAGACTACAGAATCTCAATGATTAAACAGGAGCAGACTACAGAATCTCAATGATTAAACAGGAGCAGACTTTAGAATCTCAATGATTAAACAGGAGCAGACTACAGAATCTCAATGATTAAATAGGAGCAGACTACAGAATATCAATGATTAAACAGGAGCAGACTACAGAATCTCAATGATTAAACAGGAGCAGACTTTAGAATCTCAATGATTAAACAGGAGCAGACTACAGAATCTCAATGATTAAACAGGAGCAGACTTTAGAATCTCAATGATTAAACAGGAGCAGACTACAGAATCTCAATGATTAAACAGGAGCAGACTTTAGAATCTCAATGATTAAACAGGAGCAGACTACAGAATCTCAATGATTAAACAGGAGCAGACTACAGAATCTCAATGAATAAACAGGAGCAGACTTTAGAATCTCAATGAATAAACAGGAGCAGACTACAGAATCTCAATGATTAAACAGGAGCAGACTACAGAATCTCAATGATTAAACAGGAGCAGACTACAGAATCTCAATGATTAAACAGGAGCAGACTACAGAATCTCAATGATTAAACAGGAGCAGACTACAGAATCTCAATGAATAAACAGGAGCAGACTTTAGAATCTCAATGATTAAACAGGAGCAGACTACAGAATCTCAATGATTAAACAGGAGCAGACTACAGAATCTCAATGAATAAACAGGAGCAGACTTTAGAATCTCAATGAATAAACAGGAGCAGACTTTAGAATCTCAATGAATAAACAGGAGCAGACTACAGAATCTCAATGATTAAACAGGAGCAGACTACAGAATCTCAATGATTAAACAGGAGCAGACTACAGAATCTCAATGATTAAACAGGAGCAGACTACAGAATCTCAATGATTAAACAGGAGCAGACTACAGAATCTCAATGATTAAACAGGAGCAGACTACAGAATCTCAATGAATAAACAGGAGCAGACTACAGAATCTCAATGATTAAACAGGAGCAGACTACAGAATCTCAATGATTAAACAGGAGCAGACTTTAGAATCTCAATGATTAAACAGGAGCAGACTACAGAATCTCAATGATTAAATAGGAGCAGACTACAGAATATCAATGATTAAACAGGAGCAGACTACAGAATCTCAATGATTAAACAGGAGCAGACTTTAGAATCTCAATGATTAAACAGGAGCAGACTACAGAATCTCAATGATTAAACAGGAGCAGACTTTAGAATCTCAATGATTAAACAGGAGCAGACTACAGAATCTCAATGATTAAACAGGAGCAGACTTTAGAATCTCAATGATTAAACAGGAGCAGACTACAGAATCTCAATGATTAAACAGGAGCAGACTACAGAATCTCAATGAATAAACAGGAGCAGACTTTAGAATCTCAATGAATAAACAGGAGCAGACTACAGAATCTCAATGATTAAACAGGAGCAGACTACAGAATCTCAATGATTAAACAGGAGCAGACTACAGAATCTCAATGATTAAACAGGAGCAGACTACAGAATCTCAATGATTAAACAGGAGCAGACTACAGAATCTCAATGATTAAACAGGAGCAGACTACAGAATCTCAATGAATAAACAGGAGCAGACTACAGAATCTCAATGATTAAACAGGAGCAGACTTTAGAATCTCAATGAATAAACAGGAGCAGACTACAGAATCTCAATGAATAAACAGGAGCAGACTTTAGAATCTCAATGAATAAACAGGAGCAGACTACAGAATCTCAATGATTAAACAGGAGCAGACTACAGAATCTCAATGAATAAACAGGAGCAGACTTTAGAATCTCAATGATTAAACAGGAGCGGACTACAGAATCTCAATGATTAAACAGGAGCAGACTACAGAATCTCAATGAATAAACAGGAGCAGACTTTAGAATCTCAATGAATAAACAGGAGCAGACTTTAGAATCTCAATGAATAAACAGGAGCAGACTACAGAATCTCAATGATTAAACAGGAGCAGACTACAGAATCTCAATGATTAAACAGGAGCAGACTACATAATCTCAATGATTAAACAGGAGCAGACTACAGAATCTCAATGATTAATCAGGAGCAGACTACAGAATCTCAATGAATAAACAGGAGCAGACTACAGAATCTCAATGATTAAACAGGAACAGACTTTAGAATCTCAATGAATAAACAGGAGCAGACTTTAGAATCTCAATGAATAAACAGGAGCAGACTACAGAATCTCAATGAATAAACAGGAGCAGACTACAGAATCTCAATGATTAAACAGGAGCAGACTACAGAATCTCAATGATTAAACAGGAGCAGACTACAGAATCTCAATGATTAAACAGGAGCAGACTTTAGAATCTCAATGATTAAACAGGAGCAGACTTTAGAATCTCAATGATTAAACAGGAGCAGACTACAGAATCTCAATGATTAAACAGGAGCAGACTTTAGAATCTCAATGATTAAACAGGAGCAGACTACAGAATCTCAATGATTAAACAGGAGCAGACTTTAGAATCTCAATGATTAAACAGGAGCAGACTTTAGAATCTCAATGAATAAACAGGAGCAGACTATAGAATCTCAATGATTAAACAGGAGCAGACTTTAGAATCTCAATGATTAAACAGGAGCAGACTACAGAATCTCAATGATTAAACAGGAGCAGACTACAGAATCTCAATGATTAAACAGGAGCAGACTACAGAATATCAATGATTAAACAGGAGCAGACTACAGAATCTCAATGAATAAACAGGAGCAGACTTTAGAATCTCAATGATTAAACAGGAGCAGACTATAGAATCTCAATGATTAAACAGGAGCAGACTTTAGAATCTCAATGATTAAACAGGAGCAGACTACAGAATCTCAATGATTAAACAGGAGCAGACTACAGAATCTCAATGATTAAACAGGAGCAGACTACAGAATATCAATGATTAAACAGGAGCAGACTACAGAATCTCAATGATTAAACAGGAGCAGACTTTAGAATCTCAATGATTAAACAGGAGCAGACTACAGAATCTCAATGATTAAACAGGAGCAGACTTTAGAATCTCAATGATTAAACAGGAGCAGACTACAGAATCTCAATGATTAAACAGGAGCAGACTTTAGAATCTCAATGATTAAACAGGAGCAGACTACAGAATCTCAATGATTAAACAGGAGCAGACTACAGAATCTCAATGAATAAACAGGAGCAGACTTTAGAATCTCAATGAATAAACAGGAGCAGACTACAGAATCTCAATGATTAAACAGGAGCAGACTACAGAATCTCAATGATTAAACAGGAGCAGACTACAGAATCTCAATGATTAAACAGGAGCAGACTACAGAATCTCAATGAATAAACAGGAGCAGACTTTAGAATCTCAATGATTAAACAGGAACAGACTACAGAATCTCAATGATTAAACAGGAGCAGACTTTAGAATCTCAATGATTAAACAGGAGCAGACTACAGAATCTCAATGATTAAACAGGAGCAGACTACAGAATCTCAATGAATAAACAGGAGCAGACTTTAGAATCTCAATGAATAAACAGGAGCAGACTACAGAATCTCAATGATTAAACAGGAGCAGACTACAGAATCTCAATGATTAAACAGGAGCAGACTACAGAATCTCAATGATTAAACAGGAGCAGACTACAGAATCTCAATGATTAAACAGGAGCAGACTTTAGAATCTCAATGATTAAACAGGAGCAGACTTTAGAATCTCAATGAATAAACAGGAGCAGACTACAGAATCTCAATGAATAAACAGGAGCAGACTACAGAATCTCAATGATTAAACAGGAGCAGACTACAGAATCTCAATGATTAAACAGGAGCAGACTACAGAATCTCAATGAATAAACAGGAGCAGACTACAGAATCTCAATGAATAAACAGGAGCAGACTTTAGAATCTCAATGAATAAACAGGAGCAGACTACAGAATCTCAATGATTAAACAGGAGCAGACTACAGAATCTCAATGATTAAACAGGAGCAGACTACAGAATCTCAATGATTAAACAGGAGCAGACTACAGAATCTCAATGATTAAACAGGAGCAGACTACAGAATCTCAATGATTAAACAGGAGCAGACTACAGAATCTCAATGAATAAACAGGAGCAGACTTTAGAATCTCAATGATTAAACAGGAGCAGACTATAGAATCTCAATGATTAAACAGGAGCAGACTTTAGAATCTCAATGATTAAACAGGAGCAGACTACAGAATCTCAATGAATGGACTGGAATTATTCAGAGGAGAGAGTTTACAGTAGTTTCAATCAAGCGGTGTAAGAGTGTTAGGCATACCAGGCCAACCTGAAAGGATGCCGAAACAGGTACTACATTCTGTGCTGGAGGGGGCCGCATGGCCGGAGCTGGATTATAAATGGCCTGAGCACTGCTGTGATAGAATCAAAAACAATAATGCTCAGTGGGGTTATAGAGTCAACAAGTCAACACACTTTCACAGCGGTAACAGGTAAGAGCAGTTCTGTGAAGGACAAAAATGTCACATCCTTTCCATGTGTAGTATATTTCGCTGACAATAAAATCAGCCTGTCAATTCGTCCATCCCATGTGTTTTAGTGACAATATGCCTCTCATGAATTTAGAGGACAAACTGTGCTTGCCAATATCACTTGTTTATTTATTTAAGCTTCATGTGGTTCTTCAGTGTGGCGTTTCGAAAATCAATACATGAGGATCCTCACCGACTACTCTGGGTCCTAGCATTCCCATTAGAAACAGGCCTAGAACTTCCTCTACTGCTTGAAGTGGATGCACTGCTAGAGGATGCTCCTTGGGACCGCATGAAAGCAGCGAATCTGAAAGAAATCCAATGTAATCATCATTATACCACAAAATCTCACAATGTGCACCACAATCAGTAAATGGCATAAGGTGGAGGGAAATACTTACCCAGATTTGGAGACTGGTTTGTCTCCAGGCTTACAGTCATGGTCTAGTGGATGTCGGTGTTTAAGACAATAATTCAAGTGGCACTGGTCACATGTCACTCGGATCATTTCTTTCTGCTTGCAGCCTCCTTTCGAGCATTTGTTTGTAAATATCTACCGTAAAAAAAAAGGTTGGTTAGCTTAGATTAGGCATAGCTACTTCACTTTAACCATGGGCAGTTTGTGTAAATGGTCCTGTAGAGAAGCCTATCAACCATACCTTTCTCTTGTTCTGAGCAGGGTCCGACTGGCAATCGCGATCGATGTGCTCCCCAACCTTGATGTCTGGCATTTCCCCTCTCTTGATGGGGATCGGGGTGTTGCACAGAGGACACACAGGGACCTGGATATCCTGGGGACAGAATCAAGCAGAGAGCCGTATTAAAGCTCTGTTTGGATCAATAGATAACATACATACAACTAATAAGGTTGAACAGCATACATTCATTTCTACATACTAACTGCACATTATAGGAACTTTGCTTTAATTCAAACATACGATGCTGCTAAATTATTTAAAATGTACCTTCTTGTAGGATGACATGCATTTGTGATTTGCATAGGTTATGTGGTCTTTACAAAAAATCTCTTCACAGGCATCACATCTCATTGGTAGGAAATCTGTCAGATATAAGAAATATGTCAAGGTCTTGATTCCATGGCAAAGGATAGAGATCATCCATATGCATGTAGATCAATTCAATTCTCACTATCCCTCTTCCATCCTGATAATGGGTAGTGCAGCCCATGACAATTGGTTGTGGAGGACTTAACTTAAACCACAACTATTTACAGATACCAAAGCCCTACTAGAAAGGACAGGAAGAGAACACAAACAACAGGCTCTGTATTGGAAGGGTCCCAGAGGCATTGAGGTAGTAAATGGAGACAGCATTACATAAACAACCACTCACCCAGCTGCTTGCAGGAGTTTTCAGAGCAATGCTCTCCTAGATTTGGAAACTCCATGGCACTATGGTGATACACCCTTCAATTGAAAGATACATAGATAAGCTAAACTCATGCATAAACAATGTTTGTTGACCTGTGACAGATTATATAAATAAAACTAACTTGGTCCGCATCACTTCATTTTTTTAAGAACAGTAGATTCAGCATGTCAATTTTAGGATATTTAAAAAGTCCCTTTGTTTACGTGCTTCCCTTCCAACTAACGTTAGTTATGCTTATGTAACAGGCTTATTATGGACGTGTACAGTCAGTGGAAGACTGATCTGTCCACTGACAGATACAGTTAGCTAACGTTAGCTACCCATCTAGATGTAGGTATCTAGGACTTCCTATGATAACGAATGCTGAATCATGCCATCGCCTCTTGCTGCCTACATTTTGCCATTTTGACTAACGTTAGCTAACTAGCTAAGTTATTATGGGGTATCTAGCAGCAGTCTCCCTCGCTGCTAGCAGTCAGCTAGCTAGCTACTTATCATGGCTAATTAGCTAGCTAGTAACTAGGCCAGTTCCTCCCTGTACAATCGCTCGAGGACATAAATGCAATTACCTAGCAGACCAATGTTATAATTGTCTGCGCTTAAGCTACCTAACGTTAACTATTGAGTTATTTATGGAATACCATTGATGAGCTTGTTCCTGGTTTACAGGCCAACAACAACCAAATGAAGCTAGCTTACTTGATGATAAGCTAACGTTGTTAGCTAGCATTCTAGACAACTTCTGTAACATTAACATTACGTCGTTACTGGTAGTTAACTAACGTTTAAGTTACTCATTTAACTTACCATTAATTCGAAACGGATCATATTTAGCAGAAATATATTTGGGAAGATTGTTTACCATCACGAACGTTAGCTCGTTAGCTCGTTAGCTAACACTAAACAAATATTGGATTGGAGACACCCTTCCTGCCCTGCCCTGCCCTTGCCTTGGGTTGGTTGGCTGGCTAGCTAGCTAGATACGATAGCTAACAGCAAACCATAGTAAATTGAAAACTACATGCAAAAATAGACGCCTATTCTCACTTACCCAGAGACCTGGTTCAACCAGACAGCTATATTTGATTATTATTTCCCCTCTTGCTTCGAGATTAACGTTGAACTTTGAGGAAGCGAGTGGCTAGCAAGCTCTCTTGACAGCCAGCTACATCGAAGCGTCACTGACGCTGTTGTTTACGCCCCTCCTCGCCGTTGTACTAGCTAGGGAGTTCCAGAATGTACCACACGAGGCAGGGATGAAGCGTTGTTTTTGATCAATCACAGTGACACAGCGTTGTTGAGAACTGTCCATGGTGCTGGTTTTTACGAAACGTCTAATTGAGACGTGTTTGGGCTGTCTTAAACCAGCACCACGGACAGCTCAAAATAATGCCGTGTCACTGTGACTAGATATGAAGGTGACTAGCTAGTCTCTCGCCAGACTAGTTAAAGGCCATGTCAGAATGAATCGCTTTTCTGGAATCATGGTAGGTCTATATAACTAGGGTATAACAAATCACACAAAATAAGCAGAATAATGCTTGTTTTGATTTTGGATAGTTATCACCTTCCAACTGTTTTTGTGTTTGATATTGTATTTGTTTACTTGCTGAATAACAGAGATGTGTTATTCACAGAGCACATATCTTTGTTTCACAAGTAAATGTGCCCTTTTATTCATCAGCACAATATAGCCTGTAGGTGATGATATAGGTGATTCATTCATGCTGATGAAATGGCCCATATGGGCTAGGTACCTTTTTGTACACTAGAAGCAATTGTGGAGTCTAAAGAGAAAAATGTGCAATACTGCAGTCAATGCAATGGCATATACCAGATGGTGGCAGCAGAGCTCTTTCAGACGTCTATACAGTCTTCAAGATCTGGTTGTTTATGACTGGCCACTGTGTTTTTGTTTTGTGGCAGTCCCGTTAATAGACTCTCTAATCTCATGTTTCATGCATGCGTTAACAGAAGGGTAACTGCAGAGGCAAGTTGTCATTGCAAAGATAAAGTTACAATATATACGTACAGAAAGTGTCACTGGGGGAGTTAGTGAGGTTGGGCCTACCTGGTCAGTTTCAGATTTTGAAAGTATGAAGTTGTAGACAATTTCGACATGAGTATGAAAAACACATAGATAGTGATTGTTAATGATTATGTTACTAGAAACAAAGCCTAACTTAAAGCAGCAACTCCCTGTTGAAGAGGCACTGGAATCCACATGAACACACAGCATAGCAGGATCAACCCCATCACCAAGAGGTCAACTAGCTAGAAATAGTAGTTATATAGTAGAGTCAACCCACAAAATGAACTGTTCTCATTATGCAACAGTACAGTGTTATGATCAGAGACTGGGAGAAGGGATCACAGAGGCACTCGTCTAGATTCTTCCCCTGTACTGTAGCACCTGGCTCATAAGCTGCTAATTCTGCTGCCAGATGGCATCGCTTGCTGAACACCTGGTTCATCATAGGGATTCCTCTTCCTTTGCTCACACTATATCTGCTCGATTTAGAAGATGATTGTAATCATTTCAAACCCCCATCCCTTTATTGCCATAGCAATATTTTGGATGCCACATTTGACATGACTTCCGGACAGTTTGTCCTTATGGTGCCAGTCACCTCTGAGTCTCCTTGGTCATACTTTGTTCTGGACAATCTCAGGATGCCACTGTTTCTCAATTGAGAGCTATAGCACAACTAGCCCTGCTACAGTATCCTAAAGCCTATTCAATGTAAAAAAATATATATATATATAAATAAACTCTGTAGTTTCTCTCTACACTCCTGAAAAACAGGAGTCAAATGGGTTTTTTTTCTAGACTGAGAGACCACAATAAAACAAGCTCTGAACCAGTTACTAAAACTGTTACTAAACCATTATTATTAAACCAGTAACTTTCTACTCATTTGAGTTAATCTTTCAAAAAAGTTTCATAATTACATTGGTAAAAAATATGATCTTAATCAGATGGATGATCCTAACTTCAAATGCATATAATCCGTTGATTCTAAATCCAATTCTTGCAAGTCTCCTCCATTTGATATCTAATCCAGTTTTTAAAAGTTTCAATGAGGCGAGATAAAGTCATTTGAATTAACCTTCATAACGACTCAAATAGCCCCTTGTGCTTTTCAGGGACAGAATGCCTTTTTTATTCAATAGGTGTGCGTTTCCAGGAGAACTGAATAACGATTTGGTTGATTTATTTATCCTGCTATAAAAACGCCCGAGCATCCAGACAAGTACAAGATTGGTGGTTTTGCTAAATTGCATGGTAATTGCCATCATGACAAATTAGGGGGCAGAAACCCGCCTTATTTTTTTCTATTATAAGATAGTATTATTCTTGGTTAATAATCCTTTTATGCAAGATTCAATTCCCGATAGGCTGCCTACATGGGGATTGTCCCTAATAATCCATGCATCTGAGAGGCCTATTGGCTGGCCATATCTGTTTTGTTTTCGGTCAAAAACACAATTAAGCATGAACACTGTCTTTAATGTCAAATATTGATCACAATTCGGTTTCATTATTACAACTATATATAACTTTCCAAGCACGCAGAACATTCTTGGACTTTTTCTCCAACCAATGATAGCAATTCAAATCGACATTTTAAATGCATAAATACGTTGGGAGCAATATCATGTCAATATATTATCAAGTTATATGAGCCTGATTTAGTATAGACATGGTCTGTTTAACATTGTGAGATTATTCACAGATTTCATGGTGTGTTAGTAGATATATTATAGAATGGATCCCATGCCCACGAGGCTCACTGGGAAGCAGGCGTGAGGGTACGAACGGTTTATGAATACAAGGCATCACATTTCTTTCTTTTGTTTAACCAGACTTCATCTCAATGAGTTAATGGGCCAGATGAGAAGGCTGCTCGCGACCTGCAAAGGCGAACAGAGTGCACGTGGAGAAGAGGTGTCAATAAACGTGTGAATGACAATGTGGTAAAACACACACCAACTGAAAAGGAGACGAAGATGAACAGATGGAGAAGAATGGGGAGTTAACGCAATGACAGGGTCAGTGGAGCAGAGAGCAGGCCTCTGAAATACAATTCAATGGGGAGAGGGCTACTGAAATGAAGGATGGGCATATGAAATAACGATTGGCTTCATTTGAATAAGAAAATAGTCAAACAAACATGACAATTGAAAAAACAAATTCCCAGTGAATTGATTATTTTAGTTCATAGATGCAGTTAAATATATAAGTACGCAATGAGCTACATTGAATAGTTACAATTTGCTATGTCCGTTTGTGTGCTTTTAATCACTTTGGAAAGGACAAATTGGCCTAACAATGTTATATAGTAGCTTTGCGGTCGAAGCCTTTGCTGAAGACTTAGAATAGCCACGAGTTGGCGCCACAACTCTTTTAGACTTTAGGCGCCATATTGAAAACAAATAACGTTTCATGGTTTGTCCGTGGGGTCAAGGTGTAGGCCCACGCCCATGTGCAGAGCAGGTGCAGTTGCTCTGGGATCCTGGGTATGCCTCTCCAACGCTTCGCCACTTTCCATTGATCTAACCTCCGAGTAGCCTATATGGTAAGTAATGACATTGCATTAATGGATAATGGCGAGTGTAAAGATACACTGAAGAGTGAGAAATGGAATTGTCACCATGCACGTTTTGGCCTATTGCTGCCACATTATACTGGTCTTCATCCACGGCAATTAATTCATATGCCTAACATTGCCTGCATGCCTAAACCTCTAATCAGAATCA